>NC_133647.1:64377439-64977439 GCF_009905375.1 Apium graveolens
TCTTCAGTTTGAACTTCTTCTCCTCTCTCTCTTACTTCTTGATGATGCAAAAAGGGGGAGAGTAGTTAAGTGCAAATGCTCACCTACTCAAATACTGAAAAAAAGGATGATTAAAGGATGACTAGGGAACTCTGATAAGCGGAGGTCAAGGAAAGTCAAGGAATCCTTCTACACAAACAAGTCAAGTTCTGATGCTGTGAATACTAAAAGTTTGAAGTCAGTTCTGATAAACAAAGTCTGTCAAGTTCTGATATTCTGATTCAGTCAGGATCTAAGACTCTCAGAAGTTTTTACAAACTCTGAACAAAGGGGAAGCAGACTACTATTTATTACAAAGATCCTAAAATCCAGACACTGTGGGGAGATAGCTAGAAGATTATTTTTGAAACACAATCTAGGAATGGATTTGGAAACTCTCAAGAAGGAAGAAGCTAGATTTGCAGCTGAGAAGACAAATCTTAAGTCTAAAGCTTTTGATGCAAAGAAACCTCCAAGGCCTAAGGAAAAAGGCATTGTGATCAGGGAAAAGTCAATTCTGAGACTTCAAAGTCCAAGACTAGATCACAAACTGAGATTGATCCTAAGTCAAAGGAAAAGAAAAGGTTGGTGAACCTTTAAAGATTGAGAAAAAGTTCTTCCGTTACAGTCTATCAAACTACAATGCATGATGATGATTTAATAGAAGATGAAACTGTTCAAATTCTGAAGAAAAGAAAGATAATTGAAGAATCTAAAAAAACAACCCCTGACACTGCTCAAGTTGTTTAGAATGAAGAACACGTTACAGAAGAAAGAACAAATTCTGATCAAGTTGATTTGAAAAAGATGATAATTGCTGATAAGAAGAAGCTGTTATGGAAGAAATCTACTCCAGTGAACCAAAATCCAATCTTATCATTATCAACTCGCAACATTTGGGTTGAGAGCCAAGCACCTAAGATAGAGTTGGATTAGGTTCTGATGAAGAGAATATACAAACATGAGTAGAATTTACTCTAAGAGATCCTTTCATGTTGACAGACAAACCATATGACATCAAAACAAAGCACCTTGACAAAGTGTTTGTCTGCTCAAATTGTGATAGTGCTCATGATAAATAATCTAAAGGATAAATTAATTTTATTTCTCAATGATGGACTAACTTACAGACTAGCTGATACTGATTGCTAAGAAGTCTATCAGAGAACTTCAACATATTCACTATCTTCTGGAATTAAAATCTGATGTTACAAGAAGATGGTCAGAATACATTTTGAAGGCTATAAGAGATCTCTTAGAATCTCTAGTACAAAGACTCTCAGTATATACCAATGATTACTGAAGGTGATGGAAGAGAATTCCTATGTTAAAGAACTCTGCTAAGGGGGAATTATTCTGAAAGGAAGATGCTATGTTATAATGAAAACTCTTCACATCCTAGAGTTATCAGACTGGTGATGGACTTGAAAGAACATCAATTCAAGCTCTCAGAACAGCCATTTATCAAATTGGTGATAGTAAAGATGAAGAACTGATGCAGGTCAAAGCACAGTTAGTTGAAGTTCTGAGAAAACTGAAGATAAGCTGGTAAAGAGATTTTGTTAAATCATTATGGATTCATATTGATCCATGATGTTGGTAAGTACAAGGACTGTAAGTTGTAGTTAATAGTTTTATTAAACTCTCATTACATTGTACTTAAATGCTTTTGACATCATCAAATCTATTAACTTGTATATTTTGCATAATTTATAAGTTGGGGGAGATTGTTAATATATTTGAGATGTCATGTCTAATATGTTTCATGTTTAGTTTTCAGATCATAACAAACAGGAAATATCAGTACTTACTGGAATCAGTACTTACTGGAAGTCAGACTCAAGGATATCAGAACTTAGGTTATCAGAAGATAAATATCAGAAGATAGATATCAGAATTAAGTACGAGAGGACTTACATTTAAGGAGGAAGCTGATTTACAGGAAGAAGTCAAGACTATACAAAGAAGATATGCATGAAAGAGTTAGAAGATAAGAAGACTTGTATAGATATCTAATTGATATATTTTAGGAGACAATTAGTATTCCATATCAATTAGAAGTTATCCTGTAACTGTACTATATAACACAGACATAGATTACACTATATGCGTTATCATTATCGAGAGATCATACATTGTAACGTAGCAGCTCTCGTGATATTTGTTCTCACTGAGAGAAATAGTTTCCATTATAAAAGTTTATTATATTGATATACCTGTTTACTGTTACTTGTGTTCGAAATCAATTGATTGTATTAACACTGTATTCAACCCTCTTTTATAGTGTTGTGTGACCTAACAGAACCGAGCTCGAACATCAAATTATTCGGCTCATAAGGTTCGCGAGCCTTATCGAGCCTCTATTATTATTTTTTTTTTATAAATATATTTTTATGTATATATTTAATATTATTTATTTTATCGAATCGAACTCGATCCGAACTCGAGTTGAATCGATCATATTTCGAATTTTTTGTTAATATTAGTGAATATTCGAGCTTTCGAGCCGAACTCGAGCCTAGTGAACCTTTTACGAGCCGAGCTTCGAACTTGAAATTAAAGGTTCGATCGAGCTCGAGCTTGAGCCCGAACTATTTAGTCGAGCTCGAGCCGAGCCTGGCAGTATTCGGCTCGGCTCGGCTCGGCTCGATTACCCCCTAGTCGGGACTATATTGAATCATCCGACGGGACTATAATTGATCATCCATCGGTGCTACAAAATTCTCCAAGTTAAATCTACTAAGGTTTTTGTTTAGCTTATCATCAAGTACACAACATATTCCTAACAATCTCCCCCAATTTATGTCTACTGGAATTGTAGCCATAAATTAAGAGAAACTTGATGATAATAAAACATCTTAAAGATATAGATTGAAAATATATATAAAACTGATAAGTGCTACAATTTGCTGAAAGTTGAACATGCAAAGTACACAAAGAAATTCACAATTGTTATCAAGATGCTCCTCTAGTCTGAGCAGATAGATCTATTTCCTTGATTGTCTGGATTTCTTCTCAAGCCTTCTGTTGTATTCTTCAATTTGATTCTGAAGTTGTCTGTGGAATTCAAGTTCATCAGCTTCTGAGAGATTTAGCATTTCCTGCATTTCCAAAAGAGTCTCATTGGTAGAGATACTCAATTGGTCCTCTAATATGAAGAATCTTCTAACACCATTGTCATCCATGAATTCATCAACCAATAGGGCCTTAGATGCCTCTTTTTCCTGTAAGGGAATAGATAGAGTTTTTGGAAGTGCATCTTTGGTTCTAGTACTCCTTAGTTCCACAATCTTCTTTAGAACTATTCTTCTTGCAGTCACAATGTATCCAAAGTTCTTTTTGAAGGATGAGTAGACTTTAATCAAACAGATTGGCTTTCTTGGAGAATCCTGTAAAGAGGCTATGTTATCTCTTTCCCTCCCTTTATCTAAATACCATCTTTCAGGAAGATGTCTGTAGCATCAATTCCTCTTACTTCTTCCAGTTCATCCAAGTAGAGATTCAAGTCTAAAAATTCCTTGATATCATAAATGTACATGAGATCTCTTTGTTGACTGTGGGTTGGGATTTGGTTAGAGATTTGGATCTGAGAGATACAGGCTTCACTTTCTTGCTAGCTCTAGTCTTTGTCTTCTTTGTCTTGAAGATGGAAAAATTTAGCTCAGGAATTGGTAAACTATCCCAGTCTACTAGCTCATCCTTAGGAACAATTGGTTCACCATGAATATTTCTTGTTGGATCAACCACTTTGAATTCTTCAAATACCACTGAAGGTTTTGATGTCTGAGTTGTAGTTGTAGGCTTTTGGGAAATTGGTCTCCCAATTCATCATCATTAAAGTTCACTTTCCTCTTGGAATGGAGTTTGTATCTAAATCTTCTTTCTGCTGTGATTCTTCTTGCATTTTCAGATCCTTAGGTTCAGTAATTACAGTTTTGTGTACGGGAAATTCTATTGTGGTTTTTACAGCTTGAGCTTGGCCAAGATAGCAGCTTGTTCTTTCTTTTGCTTTTGCTTCTTAGGATCCAAAGCAGCTTGCTTCTTTTTAGCCTGATTCTTTCTTTCCTCTTCCTTCTTAGCTTCCACAAATAGTGGGTGTCCAACCACCACACATATTGTTAGGCACAACATGCACTAATATTCACGCAAGTATACGCGTTCTCAAGTAATAAAATAATTTCTAGTTCGTTCCCACAGAGACTCAGACTAATTATGTTTAATAAATACTTACTCACCAATGTATGATTTCTTCTCAATATCAAGACAATAACACTAAAGGTTGATTAACTAATTAATAACTACAAAATTAAACACTTACATTGACACTTGAATTAACAAATTAACACACATGAGATCATAACTTCATTACTACTTCCTTCAATAGTCATTGTTATACCCTCAGCATGTAACAGTGATGACATTAATCGAACAACACGAAACTGATAAAAGCCAACTTTCGTTGCACAAGTACCATTCTACCAACATCCATAATTAAGATAGAAGTTGAATAGGCATCAATTATGTTGAGACCCTATATGTCTACAGAATTTGACAACATAACGATTTAAACGCAAGTTATTCATTATGATTACACAAGGCAAGTAAAACGGTTAGAGTTACCCACTAATCATGCATACAATACATGAACCTATGCTAGCATGGCAAGTTCTAAATCTCAAGATTCACCATCGCTTCACAAGAGACTCAGACTAATTATGTTTAAAACACTTACTCACCATATATGATTTCTTCTCAATATCAAGACAATAACACTAAAGGTTGATTAACTAATTAATAACTACAAAATTAAACACTTACATTGACACTTGAATTAACAATATTAAACACATGAGATCATAACTTCATTACTACTTCCTTCAATAGTCATTGTTATTACCCTTAGCATGTAACAGTGATGACATTAATCGAACAACACGAAACTGATAAAAGCCAACTTTCGTTGCACAAGTACCATTCTACCAAGCATCCAGAATTAAGATAGAAGTTGAATATGCATCAATTATGTTGAGACCCTATATGTCTACAGAATTTGACAACTAACGATTTAAACGCAAGTTATTCATTATGATTACACAAGGCAAGTAAACGGTTAGAGTTACCCACTAATCATGCATACAATACATGAACCTATGCTAGCATGGCAAGTTCTAAATCTCAGATTCACCATCGCTTCACAAGAGATTAAGAGGCTATCTTATATGTTCGCAATACACTAAGAGGAATAAGCACAACCTATGCTAGATATCATACCATCACATACCAAGGTATTGAACAATTAACTAAAAAAATCCATAGTAAATCCGCTATGACCCCATGATCACGATTAGCCCATGATATAACTCATCTTCACCATGGGTTCATATGAAAACATGATAATAACATGACAATATAAACTAATAAAAATACTTATTAAAACCAGAGTACGTCACAAGAGTATTAAGGTTCAAAGTAAAGAAAACTAGCATCCATTGTTACAACGAAAAAAATCACAAGATACGTATGCTTCCTCTTCTTCATTGTGGTGTGCTAAAACGGTCTTCTTAATCTTCTCTCCTTGCTCTTTGCTTGATTGATACTTGTTCTTTGTTGCTTGTTTATTGTAAACCCTAAAATTTTTCAACTTTTTGTAACCCTTGTGAATAGTGTTTTAGCTGAATGAGAAAACTTTTCACGCCACACTATGTAGGGTTCTGTTATGGATATTCTGGGATATTATTAGTACTCTATGAAGTATATAAGTGTATGTAAATATCGTCAGAATCCAATTCCGAACACTTTGGTTTTTCCCGGAAATCCACAAGATACGGAGAGAATTGAGTATAAGGTAACAGGATAAAAGGATTTAAATTAAAGGATTATGATAGAGGATCATAAAAAGGAATATAATGTATTGAGAAAGGTTAGGGAACCTAAGTAATAAGATCCCGGTATGATCCTTCAAACGATAAACGAACGAAAGTTAAGCGAACCGTATAACAGATCAGCGGTCATTAGGCAAACGATTAGGAAGTTAATCAAAGGGATTAATGGGAATGATGTCATCCAACCAATAGAAAGAAGACAAGGAAGGAAGGATGACATCATGAGGATGAGGTAAGCATGACATGGGAAGGAAGGAGGTGTGGTTGAATAAGGACCACACAAATTCAAGGGCAAGGTAGTAATTTGCTAAATCAAATACAAATCAAGCCAACCAAGCTAGCAAAATCATTTCATCAAAATAAAAACAACCAAGGCAATTGTTCTTCATCTTAGCTCTCGGCTTTTACATTTTTAAAAGGCAAGATTTTTTCAAAATCAAGATCCAAGCATCCTAAATTGGTAAGAAAATTCCCTAATCATCTTTATGCTTAGTTATGGCTATATCATGAGTTTAAGCCATTAATTCTTTCTCTAACTTCTTCATTTAATCAAAGAAGAAGACAATGAATAGTGTTTTCAAGTTTTTAACTTGAACTTTTTCTTGTTTTTCTTGAAGATCCAAGCTTTCCTAAGGCTTCTCAAAGCTTCTTAAGGCTTCCTAGCTCCACCCACCACTTCAAGGAAGGTATACCATTTCCAAACCCTAGGTTCATATATTATAAGGTGATTTTGAGTAGTGGGTTGATATGTATCTTGTTGTTATGATTTAGAGTTTGAGATTTGGTATGGTAGTGAATGGAATGGTAATTATTGTGGTTTTGATTTAAAAGAACTTAAGAATGATTAAAGTTAGTTTAAGCATAAGTATGAAAGATTAAATTGAATTGGTTGGGGTGGTTATGATGTGATAAGGATGGAGGATGGTTGTATGTTGGATTTGAGGTTTTTGGGTTGTTTGTGAATGGGTTAAAATTTGGAAATCACGTAAACATAGCCGTCGTAACGTCCGATTTTCTTTGGACTGTTTTTGTGCATAGCATTAGGACCCGAGAACCCCCTGCTAGATTGTGACCACTGCCATGTTTAGATAGCTCATGTTACGAGCTTCGTTTTGATATGTAGTTCGTTCGATTCCGATTTCGGTTTAGGAGAAACGACCGTTTCAAGTAACGGCGTTTCGCGAACGAAACTTTTTCCCTCGCCTTACTTTGGAATGTAGGTTAAAGACCAAAAGGGTTATTTGTGTGAAACATTTATGGTAAGTGTTATGGATTAAAAACTAATATATAATTGCTGTATTTAATACTAAGGAACGTGAAGCTTCGAGGCTCGATTTGACTGCTCTTGTGTTTCGTGACTCATCTGCCTTAACAAGTGCCTACGTACCTTGCTGATTGCCAAGGATCCAAGTCAAAAACGTAGTTCTGATGTATGGGTGAGGCCCCTTATATAGATGTGGGAGTCCTTGAATTGGACTTGGTATAGGAGACTTGGTGGACAAGCCTCTGATTAGGATAGACTTAGGAGTCCTAGGAAGTAGGAAGCTGATTCCTTATCCTTTTAGGTCCCCTTGAGGCTAATCTATAAGGATTTATATCCTTATCGGGACTCTTCTCAACGCTGATTTTTCCCTTATTAATTAATACGAAATTAATTAATAATCAGGGCTTTTGGGCCTTTTTTATTCCACCAGGCCTGATCTGGTCCATCAGGCTTAACCTTTCTGGTCTGAGTTTCATATATCTTTTTATTGGGCCTAGCAGCCCACTTGTACAATTAATGCAGTATTCATAATTTATTTATCCCTATCATTTGCCCCCCAACTTTTGGGAAACATTGAATAGGTTTCCCAGAAGTTAAGTCTATTTGTTCCCTTACAGGGTTTCGTTTTTCCGTAAAGTGTGGAGCAACCTACACGTTTACAAGGAATTTTTCCTTTTATTTAGGAATTATTTTGATTTCCAGGAATTTTTCCCTTATTTCCGGATTTTTCCCTAATTTCTGGAATTTTCCCTAATTTTTCTGGGATTTTCCCTAATTTTTCTGGGATTTTTCCTTATTTTTCTGGGATTTATCCTTAATTTCTGGATTTTTCCCTTAATTTCTGGATTTTTCCCTTAATTTCTGGGATTTATCCTTAATTTCTGGAATTTTCCCTTAATTTCTGGGATTTATCCTTAATTTCTGGATTTTTCCTTAATTTCTGGATTTTTCCCTTAATTTCTGGGATTTATCCTTAATTTCTGGAATTTTCCCTTAATTTCTGGGTTTATCCTTAATTTCTGGATTATTCCTATATTCTGGATTTTTCCCTTAATTTCTGGGCCTTTATCCTTTAATTTTCTGGAATTTTCCCTTATTTCTGGGATTATCCTTATACTTCTGGATTTTTTCCCTTAATTTATGGATTTTTCCCTTAATTTCTGGGATTTATCCTTAATTTCTGGAATTTCCCTTAATTTCTGGATTTTCAGAAATTATTTAAGGAAATTTTCTTTTTTTTATACAGATTTTCGACCAGGAATCCATTCGGCCAGGATCACTGTCGAATTACCTCAGTATGCCTTGCGTACGACTGAATTTCGAGCAGGTTCTATTCGACAGGAATCCTGGTCGATTTTCGGCCTAGGATTTTCACCCCTTCCTTTTTTTTTTTTTTTTTTTTTTCTAGTTTTCGAGCAGAAAAATTCGAGTAGGAAATTTCAATTTCGGTCAGGCTTTTCGGTCAGGAGTCCTAGTTTTGACCGAATAACTTCCCTTGGTTGCCCAGGTCGATAGAATTCGAGCAGGATCCATTCGACCAGGATTTGGCCTTGCTTTCTGGTCGACAATCTTCTCAGGGAAAAGAGGATCAGGATTTTCGGTCAGGAATATTTCGAGCAGAAGTCCTGGTCGAATTTCGGCCAGGATTTTCCCTTTTTTTTTTTTTTTTTTTTTTGTCGACTAGGAAGTTTTCGACCAGGATTTTCGTCCCTTTCGGTCAGGATCTTCATTTTTGACGAATTAGCCATCTTTTGTTGCCCAGGTCGACAGAATTTTGACCTCAATGATTTCGACCAGGAATCTTTCATGTTTCTTGGTCGAATGGGTCTCATTTCTAGTCGAATTAAGCCTCTTTTTCAACCCTGATCGACTTGATTTCGAGCTCAAGCCATTCGACCTGGACTTCTTTGTGTTTTCTGGTCGAATAGGTCAAGATCATTTGCATAAATTTTTGTACATACTTGGATTTAGGCCCCTAATGCTGGGCTAAAACTTGGGTTTTTTTTTTTTTTTTTTTTTTTTTAAATATAGTGGGCCTTATCCTGGGCCTCCCACTTTTAATTATATAGGCCCTTTTCTGGGCTCGCTTCATATTGACCATCTTTTCCACAGGCCTTTTAATTGGGCTCCCAACTCTGGGCTTTCAATTTAGGCCAAAAATTTAGCTAGGCTTCTTTTCACCCTTTTTTCCTAAAATCAAGTGGGATTCATACAAGGCTTTTCAAACACTTGGGTTGTCAACTGGGCATGATTATTTCCTCAGGAACATTTTGGTCTTGATAAATATTTTTGACCGAATTAACCTCCTTTTCTAGCCTTGGTCGAAGCCTTTTCGATCTCAACTAATTCGACAATGAATACAACATGAAACCTGATCGAATTGGGTCTGGGATTTGGGATATATTACTTTCTGTGACTCCATATATTTGATTTGGGCCCTAAGTCTGGGCTGGATTTTTTCCAATCTCAAATATGAGCCTAAGATTTGGGCCTGAATTCTTTTATGGGTACTTTATTTTTGACCCTGGGCCTTTTCCAAACCAGGCCTTTACCTTGGGCCTTCCCCATTTTTGACTGGCCTTTTGTATTAGGCCCCTTACTTTTAACTGGGCTTCTTTGGTCCACCCTAAATTGGTCTTTAATTTGGGGCCATTTAATTTTCTGCTAATTGGGCCCTTTTCTGGGCTTACCTCTTATTGGGTTGATCTTTGCCCTAAACCTGGGCTAGATTTATGAAACCTTGTATTGGGTTTCAACTTGGGCCCTTCTGGGCTTTGATCTTTAATTGGGCACTTAGTATTGACCCTGGGCTTGATTTATTGATCCCTATACTGGGTTTTTTTCTAACTCAAGTAGGATTAGGCCTTATTTTTGGGCCTTCATTTATCCAAATCCTTTTTGGATTTGGGACTTATTTCTGGTTTTTGAAGATAATACTCATATATATTTTCTTCCAGTTTTTGGACCCCGGGTGCTGGGCTTTGAATATTTGGGGCCCTTATCTGGGCTTGACATACTTCCAGGCCCAACAAGTTTTAACCTTTTTTTTTTGAATTGGGCCTTTTTATAGGGCTTTCATATCATGCATCTAATTTAATTGCCATGCCATAGAGATTCAAACATATTTCGAAAAATTCTCTGAGCTTCAAAAATTGTTTGGGATTCATCCCTTACACAAGTCTTAATAAATTTCGTAATAAAACTAAAACATATAAACCCTAAGCAAGCAAAGCTTCAAGGTGCTTTTCAACCTACTCGCCATCCTGACGAGTGAGAATCGTACTTCGATCATCTCACACGTAGTAAACCTTCAGGTTTTGTGCGTGCCAGGTTCTCGGGACTTCAAAACCATCCATAGTCTCCAGCTTGTAGGTTCCTCTACCCTGAACGCTCTTGACTCTATACGGCCCTTCCCAATTTGGGGCAAGCTTTCCTTTCTGTCCGACACCAGACGCCTCTATTTTTCTCAAGACTAGGTCACCTTGTTTGAAAAACCTCTCTTTAACCCTTAGGTTGTAGTAGAATGAAGCCTTTTTCTGATATTCTACTATCTTTGCGTGTGCTTTATCTCGCACTTCATCGATTAAATCCAGGGCTAACTTCTGCCCTTCCTCATTTTCTTTTTCATCAAAAGCCTGAATCCTTGGAGAAGAATGTGATATCTCCACGGGAACTACTGCTTCCGCCCCATATGCCAACATGAAAGGAGTTGCATTTGTCGTGACTCTACAGGTAGTCCTATAGGCCCACAATATGGGAAGTATCTCATCCACCCAGTTATTTCTTGACTTTTCGATCCTATTCTTTAGTCCATCCAGGATTATCCGATTTGCTACCTCCGCTTGCCCATTGGCTTGCGGGTGAGCCACAGAGGTGAACCGTAACTCAATTTCATTTTCTTCGCAATACTTCTTGAATTCCTCGTTGTTGAATTGTGTTCCATTGTCAGTGACGAGGATACGGGGAATTCCATATCGGCACATAATGTTTTCCCACAGGAATTGTGCAACCTGCTTAGTTGTGATTTTGGCCAAAGGTTTGGCTTCGATCCACTTGGTGAAATATTCAATGGCTACAATCAGAAACTTCCTTTGTGCTGTGGCCATAGGAAAAGGCCCTAGAATATCCATCCCCCACATAGCAAAGGGAATAGGTGAGTTGATAGAGGTCAGCATCTCGGGGGGTTGTCTGGCGACTGGTGCATGCTTCTGACAACGATCACACTTCTTTACATATTCTTTGGCATCAGCCATCATTTCTGGCCAATAGAAGCCTAAACGAGTTATCTTATGAGCCAAGGCCCTGCCCCCCAAGTGTTGCCCACAAATACCTCCATGCACTTCCTCAAGAGCTAAGCGTGCCTCATCGGGCCTGAGACACCTCAAGTAAGGAACCACGAAAGATCTTTTATATAGAATCCCATCTATCAAAGAGTACCTTAGTGCTCGAACAGTTAACTTCCGTGCCTCAATTGTATCGCTTGGCAACCAACCGGTCTGAATGTGAGCCTTGATGGGATCAATCCATGACATCCCCAAGCCTACGGGAGCCACAAGCTTAACATCTATGCTTCGTGTCTTCAAAACACGGAAGTACACACTTCCTGAACTTTCTTCAATCTCAGATGAAGCAAACTTTGATAGCGCATCTGCTTTAGCATTTTCTTCCCTTGGAATGTGTTCAACATGGCATTCATTAAATTGGGTCATCACAGCCCTTACTAGGCGAACATACTTTGCCATTGTATCATCCCTTGCTTCAAATTCTCCCTTTACCTGGGATATGATCAACTTCGAGTCTCCACGGACCTTTAAGTTTTTGACTCTAAGTGTCCCAGCTAGACCAAGGCCAGCAATCAGGGCTTCATACTCTGCCTCATTGTTTGTGGTTGGGAAGTCTAGCTTCATGGCATACTCAATTAAGAATCCATCAGGGCTTTGCAAAACCAACCCTGCTCCACTGGAATTTGTTTTTGATGCTCCATCAAAATAGAGAACCCAATATTCTTTCTCCTTGTCCCCATTGTCGACTCCCTTGTCTTGAGGTATGGTATCTTCCTGCCCCCCGACTTCTTGGTTGGGTATGGTACATTCCACCACGAAGTCAGCTAGTGCTTGGGCTTTTATGGCCATACGTGGCTTATACTTGAGATCGAATTCTCCCAACTCTATTGCCCACTTAATCAGTCTCCCACTTGCCTTGGGACTGTGAATGATATTTCTCAGTGGCTGATTTGTTAGCACTTCAATTTGGTGAGCTTGAAAATAAGGACGCAGCTTTCTTGAAGCCATTACCAAGGCTAAAGCGAATTTCTCAATGGCTGAATAATTCAACTCAGCACCATGCAAAATTTTGCTGACATAGTATACGGGTTTCTGGACTTTCAGTTCCTCCTTAACCAACATCGCGCTCAAGGCGCTTTCTGAAACAGCCAAGTACAAGAATAAAACTTCACCCAGAACAGGCTTGGCCAACAACGGGGCCTGGCCCATATACTTCTTTAACTCTTCAAATGCCTTCTGATTTTCCTCACTCCATACAAAGTCTTTAATGTTCTTTAATGACTTGAAGAATGACAAACACTTGTCTCCTGACTTGGAGATGAATCGTCCTAGCGCAGCAACCCTTCCTGTGAGTTTCTGAACATCCTTGACAGTTTTTGGGGGTTCCATGTCCAGGATTGCCTTTATTTTATCGGGGTTAGCCTCAATTCCCCTCTTTGAGACCATCAATCCCAAGAATTTTCCAGATCCTACTCCGAAAGCACACTTCGTGGGATTCAACATCATCTTGTGGTACCTCAGGACCTCAAAAGCTTCCCTCAAATGGGTTATATGATCAGTCTTTACTAGACTCTTGACTAGCATGTCATCAACATAGACTTCCATAGTCTTCCCAATAAGATCCTTAAAAATTTTATTCACCAACCTTTGGAATGTCATCCTTATGCATTTTGATCTGGTTGTATCCGCTAAACCCATCCATGAAACTCAGCATCTCATGTCCAGCGGTGGCATCAATCAAAGTATCAATTCTAGGCAGCGGAAAACAGTCTTTGGGGCATGCATCATTCAGATCGGTGAAGTCTATACACATCCTCCACTTTCCATTAGCCTTCTTCACCATTACAGGGTTTGCTAACCACTCCGGAAATTGAATCTCCTCAATGAAACCAGCCTCTAAGAGCTTTTCCACTTCCTGCTTTATAGCCTCTTGTCTTTCCGGGGCAAAATTTCTTTTCTTTTGTTTCACTGTCTTCCGGCTTGGATCCACGTTTAACTTGTGGGTAATTAACTCCGGGTCTATGCCTGGCATATCAGCTGCTGACCATGCAAACACATCACTATTTTCTTGCAAAAATTTCACTAACTTCCCTCTAAGGGGCTCCTCTAATGTAGCTCCAATGAAAGTCATCCTCTCAGGATTCTTGGGATCTAAAGGAACCGAAACCAATTCTTCTGCTGGCCTTCCTCTATTCTCATCACTTTCTCGAACATCCATATCTTCAATAGGAAGAACCTGCCCCCCGACTCCATCTGCCCTCAAAGAGGCCACATAACAGCTTCTAGCCATTTTTTGATCTCCTCTCTCTTCTCCAATCCCGTTTCGGGTGGGAAACTTCATGACTGAATGGTAGGAAGAGGGGACTGCCTTGAAGGCATGTATCCCTGTTCTCCCCATGATAGCATTATAAGTTGAACTAGCCTTTACCACCACAAAATCCAGCATCTGCGTTGCTTGCCTTGGCTCCGTACCTATGGTGGTTGGCAATTTAATTATCCCTTCCACAGGACATTCTACTCCAGCAAATCCATATATCGGCATGTCGGTTGGTGTCAACTGGGAGTCGTTATACCCCATCCTTAGAAAGGTGTCGTGGAGCAAGATATCCACAGAAGCACCATTATCCACAAGGACCCTCTTAACCGGGCTATTTCCTATTATCGGCGTTATGACCAGCGGGTCGTCATGGGGGAACTTCACACCCTCTAGGTCGGAATCATCAAAAGCCAATGTTACTTCTGTCCTGGCCCTCTTCGGGGCTTCTCCAACAATATGCATAACCTCTCTAGTATATGCCTTTCTGGAATTTTTGGACAATCCAGCAGCAGTTGGACCTCCAAAGATCGTGTTTATCACAGGCCCTCGAGGTCTCGGCCCTCCATAAATGGTGTTTATAACTGGTCCTCTAGGTTGGGGATTCCGCCCCTGATCACCTTGGTCCCTCCTACGATCTTCAAAGTTCTTCCTTCCATTATTATTTCTGTCTCCTCCATCTCCAGTATACTTGTTCAATCTTCCTTTTCGAATCAAAAACTCAATTTCATCTTTCAACTGCCTACACTCATCGGTGTCATGGCCAACATCTTTGTGAAACCTGCAATACTTGCCCTTATCTAGCTTGGCGGGATCAGCCTTCAAGGGCTTAGGCCAGCGAATATCTCTGTCTTTCTCAATCTCCATCAAAATCTGACTTCTGGGAGCATTCAGCTTAGCGTATTCAGTGAACTTTTGCCCAGGTCCTCCCTTCTTGGGGGTTGAATCAGGGTTTTGTTCAGTTCTAGGATATTTATCCTCAGCGATATACTCCAAATCAGTTTTTCGTTTCTTGCCTCCAGTGGGCTCATTAATTACTACGGTCTTCCTCATACTTTCTTCAACCTTGATATACTTCCCTGCCCTCTCTTGGAGCTGTAACATGCTCTCAGGGGGTCGTTTGGCCAAAGACATCTTGAAAAACTCATCCCTAGTTCCTTGTTGCAGTGCTATCATGGCTACCTTATCATCAAGGTCTGGGACTTTTAAAGCCTCCTTTGTAAAACGATTTAGGTAATCTCTTAAGGATTCTTTAGCTCCCTGCACAAGACTCATAAGAGATGCTGAACTTTTCTCATGGACTCTTCCACTGATGAATTGCTTAATAAAAGCCTGACTTAATTCTCTGAATGATCCAATAGAATTTGGGGGTAGGCGACTGTACCATCTTTGAGCCATACCCGACAGGGTTTGAGGGAAGGCCCGACATTTTATAGCATCATTCACGGGTTGCAGCAGCAGTGCATTAGAGAATGTCCTAACATGATTAGCGGGGTCTCCCGTGCCATCATAGGCTTTGATAGTGGGCATCTTGAATTTTCTTGAGATATGGGCATTCATTATCTCTTCTGTGAAGGGTGGAGTTGGATCATCAGGATCTCCAAGGGGAAGGAGATTGCTTGGATCAGTTCTTGGGACAGCAGCCCTTCTTCTTACCGGACCATCCAGGTCTATGATAGGAGGAGGATTTCTCCCCCTAGGAGGTATGTGGGGTCTGGTGGCTTGGTGAGCCTCCAAATCACGCCTCAGCCTTTGGATTTCAGCCTCATGAGCCCTGATCTTTTCCTGCACTTCTTGGGGATTCGCCCCTGGGGTGCTTTGGGGGCGTTGCCTTCCATCGGCCATTGGCTCTTTTCCAGGACGCCTCCTTCTCGGGGCCACTTCATCATCCGAAGATTCGGAGTCTCTCTCAGTGTATGGACCAGAAAATTCCCGATCCTCAGGGATAGGATCCAAACCTCGTATATAGGGGGGCGACCGCCCTCGTGCTTCGCTTCGCCCAGCATATCCACTTCCTCCAACCTCAGGGTGAAGGGGCATCCCATAAGGGGGGTTAGTGGTAACAATAGTTGAATATTCATACCCGACGGGTCGAGAATTCACAGGTATATGTATTTGTTGAACTTGAGGATTCGTACCTTGAATAGTCGGGGGAGTTGTCCCTTGTGGCTGAGGATAAGTTGCCCCTGGCTAGGCTTCCCCCTGAGTAGATGCATAAGTTGAATGGGGAGGAACCTCCACGGTTGATGAAATCACCTGGGTTGTCCCTGATGGTGTTCCCTCCTCAAGAGTGCTGGTTGTTCTCCGTGTTCTCGCCATGGTTGTTGTTCCGTTTTCCCACAGACGGCGCCAAATGTTATGGATTAAAAACTAATATATATAATTGCTGTATTTAATACTAAGGAACGTGAGCTTCGAGGCTCGATTTGACTGCTCTTGTGTTTCGTGACTCAATCTGCCTTAACAAGATGCCTACGTACCTCGCTGATTGCCAAGGATCAAGTCAAAAAACGTAGTTCTGATGTATGGGGTGAGGCCCCTTATATAGATGTGGGAGTCCTTGAATTGGACTTGGTATAGGAGACTTGGTGGACAAGCCTCTGAATTAGGATAGACTTAGGAGTCCTAGGAAGTAGGAAGCTGATTCCTTATCCTTTTAGGTCCCCTTGAGGCTAATCTATAAGGATATATATCCTTATCGGGACTCTTCTCAACAGCTGATTTTTCCCTTATTAATTAATTACGAAATTAATTAATAATCAGGGCTTTTGGGCCTTTTTTATTCCACCAGGCCTGATCTGGTCCATCAGGCTTAACCTTTCTGGTCTGAGTTTCATATATCTTTTTATTGGGCCTAGCAGCCCACAGCTTGTACAATTAATGCAGTATTCATAATTTATTTATCCCTATCAGTAAGTGTGTTAGGAAGTGGGTAAGTCATTCGCGAAGGAATCGCTTTAAAACTCGTAAAGGTTAAATTATTAAAAATGGTGGAGCCGAGGGTACCCGAGTGACTTAAGCGAATCGGTGAGCGCAAAACTAGCATTAGAGTCTAAGTTAGTTAAATCATAGATTTACAAGTGATTTTGGTTTAATTCCAACTTACTTGTTGTTTATAGGTTATCAGACTCGTCCCGAGCCTTTCTCACCCCCAAGTCGCTCAGGCAAGTATTCTATCCGTTATACTGTTGTTGTGATGTATACATTTGTATATGCATGATCTTGCGATAAATGCATATTGGTTATTTAGCAAATTCTTGCGATATATTGTAGCATGTGATATGGTATATATGCATGCCTGTTTCATATTCTTGAAATATATCTGTTGGTTCAGTTGATAATACCTATGCTAGAGGATAGCGGTAACTTGCATATACCCTTAGTATAGGGACCCAAAAGTGAAAATATTTTCTAAAACCGGGAGTCGAGGATCCCGAGTAGATTTTGTATATATGGATATGGATATATATATATATATATTTATATATATATATATGGTTATAGTTTTCCAAACTATTAATTGAATAAGGTTTATTCGATAACTTTAACTTTATTTATTTATTTGAATATTATTTCGAATATTATTCGAGGGCTTATGACTCTTTTATATTATTATTGAATATTATTTGAATATTCATTCGAGGGCTTATGACTCTTTTATATATTATTATTGAATATTATTTGAATATTCATTTGAGGATGTATGACTCCTTTATTTTATTTAATGAATATTATTTATAATATTCATTCGAGGTATTATGACTCAGCTTATTTTATTTATTGAATATTATTTGAATATTCATTTGAGGATCTATGACTCCGATTATTTGCTGAAATATATTCTTTATTTTATTAAAGAATAAGATGTCAATAATCAAACTTATTTTCGATTATTCAAATAAAGATAATACTTTCATATAAGTATAGCTTTGGTTAATTAATACTCGTTTCAAGTATAAATTTTAATACTTCTACTTCAATTATTTTTATAAAGACTATTCTTTATGGGAATATTATTTAATTAATAATATTCAGATATTTTCTAATATTCTGGGGACTGATTTACTTCATTAAATCAGCCTTACTCCAAACACTCTTTAAAGTGTTTTCGAGTCTTCAAAATGATTTTTAAAAGTCAGAGCGGATCCCAAAACTCATTTTTATATTTAAGATCTTCCTTTTTTTTAGGGGATTTAAATACTCGCTCAAAACCTGGGGAATCCGGCTCTGTGGTGTATTTTATATTCGCAACGAGGTTGCAGTTTTGGTAAATGAATTGATTACTTGCCCAATGTTCGGGAAGTAAGCCCATCTAATTGAGTCGGCATAAGCGACAGGCCGGGGTACGGTCTATTATTGTGTAAGTGGCTGGGTGGCAGTCCATCAACGCGTGAGGGGCCGGGGTACGGTCGAGCGCGAGGTCCTAATGCGGCCAGGGTGATGACCGGTGAGGAATTCATCCATCTACAGTAGAAAAGGTTACTTATTGGTATCTTTGCCTGATCAGCGAGATATCGGGTTTATGCCAAAATTCTTTTCCTTTCCAAAATTCATTGGATGTTTCAAACTCTGTTCATACTTTACATAACAGAGGTTTCAGGAAATGTTGAAAGGGGTATATATGTGGTTATATATATATCGGGACTAAATAAAGTATCTCATAACTTTTTCATTCAATAATCTTTCAAAGATTGAATCTATTCAAGTCTTAACTTGTGGTCTCATCTATGGGATGTTTTTCTTAAAACCTATAATACTTTGAACGGTGACAGTTCAAGTAGCTTTATATATGATATAAGTGTGGTGAAGTATTGGTAACTTCATTCCTTGTTTTTACTTATATCTAGTAAGTAATTATCTTGCATATGATAGAGATGCTATTAAGTATCCATTTAGATACTTATATTATTGTTATCACTATACATATTATCTTGCGAGCTGTAAGGCTCACTCTTGCTTTATTTCTTCATCACACAACAACAGTTAGGAGAGATGGCCAGACTCCAGCAGACCCAGCGCAAGCGCGTGGGAAGCGCCCCGCGTCTTCCCGATGATGTTGTAGCTGCTATAGCTGCAGAGGTAGATCCATTGTAGTTCAGACCATCTACTTTTGAGAATCAAATTATGTATAATTATAACTTGCGGCAGATAATGGCAATTAACTGTAAATTTATCAAGTAATCATTTTGGGTTGTAATAATTTTAAATTGTGGATTCAAAGACTTGTACTTATTTCAATTTCATCTCTGAGACTATAACGGGTTGTGGTGTGTGTTAGTGTGGGGTCACAGTATGAGGTTATTTATTATTAATTGAGTGAAGTGATATTGTGGAAAGAAAGACCGTGACAACCCGGATCCCCGACCCCGGATCTGGGGGTGTTACAGAAATGGTATCAGAGCTAAGCGTTATAAACCTCAGAGATGATGCGACGATATAATAATAAATTCACAAAGATAATAAGAACTCTTGCCAAGTTCATGGTCGGACTACTTAAAGTAGTGCTGACAGTTAAAACCCTTACGGGAACCCTTATAAGTATCATGATAGTAACTTAGCTCGTTTAATGTGTAGGCGCCTGAGATGGAGGACCCCGAGATGTTCGAGCGTGAGCATGATGAGGCATTGCTAGATGTTGAGGATCAGGAGGAGCCTGAGATGGAGGAGGATGAGGAGGACCCCTCAGAGGAGCCTGAGACGGAGGTCATTGCTATTTCAGATGAGGAGGACCCCTCAGAGGAGTCAGAGACAGAGGTTATTGCTATTCCAGATGAGGAGGACCCGGATGAGGTCCCAGTAGCTGAGGAGCGTGTTGGACCTATGGTAGTGTATGCTGGTATCCCTTTACCCACACTTCCGGTGGTCAGAGCCCCTACCCCTCCACCACTATCTTGGATTCCTGATGATGACAGCTCAGAGACCCATACTTCCGAGCCTAGGCAGACCGAGGAGGCACCCTCAGCGGCTCCGGATTCACCACCTCTTGACCCTGCCCAGAGGCAGTCTTCGTTAGCTCATGGATATGTTCAGGATGTTTTGAGGACCCGAGTGGCTGTTGCCGAGGCCCGACTGGATGAGGCCAGGAGGGAGTTGGATGCAGAGAGGGCGGGTAGGCGTACCCGAGCTTATGAGACCAGGGCTTCTATACCCCGATCCTTGAGGAGGGAGCTTACGGGGATAGAGCTCACGTCCCGAGCGAGACTCGGATCTCTCCAGGGGGACAGGCATGGTAGGATCTCCAGGCGGCAGGCCGACTATATCTTCTGTCGTGCGATGGAAAGGGTTTGGGAGCTGACCCGTTCCGGTGTGTGATTCAGGATTGATGATGGAATAGTCTAGTTGTCTAGTTAGCCGAGGCCTTAGTAAGAGCCAATTTTCCGGGATAGTTGACTTGTATATAGCATCCCTTTTTCTGACTAGACAGATAGACTCTTGTGTATCACTTTTGGGACAGATGACTGTAGCACTGTTGTACTTTTGACCAGATCAAACTATGTATTCTCGCATTATGTATATATTTGTTTCCTTTCGGTTCAGTTCCATAGTGACGGGATCACTGTTTTATTATTATTATTACTGCACTTCGTATTAGAACTTTCTTAAAATAATAGAACTGCGTTATACGTTCTCCCCATTATAAGAGCTGTGCAAGGCACAATGTTGTATATGATTGTGACCTAACGTTGAATTTTCCCAATAATTGTTTTTATTATTATCAGAATCATGCCGCCAAGAAAGATTGGAACTAGGGCGAACCCTGGGTCTGAGGACCAGGGAAGCCATAATCAGGACAATAGAAACCAAGAACACAGTGAAGAGGAATATGAGGATTATGTGGAACAGGATGACTCCCTGTATGAAGAAGAAGAGGAAACATATGATGTTGAGGGATTTGAGATAGAGGCTGAAGAAGGAGAAACCGAGGTTGAGCAACCAGTACCAAACCCAGGCATGGATCCCATGGGTCAGTTTATGCAACTCCTAAGGCAGAATTTAGAACGTCAACCCAACCCACCCCCTCAAGGAAGTAACAATGCAGTGGCAAACTCTTTCAGGGCTTTTAAGTCCCTTAAGCCCCCTGAGTTCCACGGATCAGCCGACCCAGTTGAGGCAAGGGCATGGTTAAAGGAAATGGAGAAATCTTTTGAGATTTTGAGTATCGATGAGGCACAGAAAACTGTATTTGCTACCTACCTTCTAAAAGGAGAAGCTAACTACTGGTGGGAGGCCAAGAAAAACATGGAGACAGATGCTATAATAACCTGGGAGAGATTTAGTCAGTTGTTTCTGGGAAAGTATTTCCCGAGGTTTATGGAAAACCAGATGGAGCTCAAGTTCTTGGAGCTAAAGCAGAATAACTTGTCTGTAGCAGAGTACGAAGTGAAATTTACTGAGTTATCAAGGTTTGTGCCGGAGTTTGTAAGCACTGAGGAAAAGAAAGCTAGGAGGTTTCAGCAGGGACTGAAACCATGGATTCAGAATAGGGTGGCAATCCTTGAGCTTACGGACTATGCCACTCTGGTGCAAAAGGCAACGATTGTAGAAGTTGGAAGTGAACAGATGCAGAAGGAAAGAGAGGAGAAAGGAATAAAGAGGAAAAGCATGAGCATGGGTGGAGGTTCCGCAGGAAGGAGCTTCCCAACTAGATTTAATCGAGGAGCAGTGTCCCTACCAGGAAGGAACACTGGGTTTAAGCGACCAATGAGTGTGAGTGTGAGCCAGGGCGGTTAGAAGTCAAGAACGTCCTATTCCAACCAATCTCGACCCCCATTGCCAGCCTGTAACATATGTGGAAGGAATCACACTGGGGAGTGTAAAGGAAGGCCAGTAACCTGTTTTAAGTGCGGTCGGGAGGGCCATTATTCAAATAAGTGCCCATCATTAACCCCTGCCGTCGTTCCACCCACCAATTGTCATCAGTGTGGACGCTCGGATCATTGGAAGAAGGAATGCCCAATGAACAAACCAGCAGCTTCGGGAGCAAGCAGGGCTGCTTCTAATAAGCCACCTACTGCGAGGACTTTCAACATGACAGTCCAGGATGCTATGAAAGATTCAGATGTGATAGCAGGTACCCTTTCTCTAAATTCAGTCAGTGCAAATGTTTTATTTGATTCGGGAGCAACTAAATCTTTTATATCAAAGGACTTTGCGCGTAAGTTAAGACTTAAGGCTAAACCCTTGATAGAACCCTTACAAGTAGAAATAGCCAATCATGAAATTATTCCTGTTAACCAGATTCACCCCGCCTGTGAGATAGGCATAGGGGAGCAATCTTTCAGTGTTGATCTGATTCCTTTTAAATTAGGGGAGTTTGATGTAATTTTGGGAATGGACTGGCTATCTAGCAACGATGCTCAGATAGACTGTAAAGGGAAGAAAGTTAAGTTAAATATCCCCGGGAAGAAAGAAGTTATATTTAGAGGAAAGAGGCAGACGCAGAAATTTTTGACCATGGCTCAGGCCAAAAGGATGCTACGAAAAGGAAGTGAGGCCTACCTAGCCTATGTGGTGGACACGCAGAAGGAGGTGCCCAACTTACAAGATATTCCAGTAGTCAACGAATTTGAAGATGTATTCCCCCAAGACCTTCCGGGATTACCACCTGATAGAGTGATTGAATTTGCTATTGAGTTGGCCCCAGGGACGGCGCCAGTTTCAAAAGCACCTTACCGGTTAGCCCCGTTAGAAATGAAGGAATTAGCTATCCAATTGCAGGAACTCTTGGATAAGGGTATGATAAGACCCAGTGTGTCTCCGTGGGGAGCACCAGTTTTATTTGTTAAAAAGAAAGATGGGAGCATGAGGTTGTGCATAGACTATCGAGAGTTGAACAAGCTAACCATAAAGAACAGGTACCCGGTAATGTCCTTTGGACTAACCAACGCCCCAGCGGCTTTCATGGATTTAATGAATAGAGTATTTAAGAAGTACTTGGACAAGTGTGTGATAGTTTTTATCGATGATATTTTGATCTACTCAAGGACTGAGGCAGAACATGCAGAGCATTTGAGGATAGCTCTAGGGATACTCAGAGAGGAGCAGTTATATGCCAAATTCTCGAAGTGTGAATTCTGGCGGAATGAAGTACAGTTTTTAGGACATGTGATCAATAAAGAAGGAGTATTGGTCGACCCCTCCAAGATAGAGGCGGTCTCAAATTGGGAAAGGCCAACCACACCCACAGAGGTGAGGAGTTTCATAGGATTGGCCGGCTACTATCGTAGATTTGTACAGGACTTTGCGAAGATCGCAGCCCCTTTGACACGACTTACTCGTAAGACAGAGAAATTTGAATGGACGGAGAAATGCGAGAACAGTTTTCAGGAATTAAAGAAAAGGTTGATAACGGCTCCGGTATTGGCATTGCCGGATGGAAAAGGAGATTTTGTGATATATAGTGACGCGTCGCACAAAGGATTAGGATGTGTGCTTATGCAGCACGGTAAAGTTATTGCGTATGCGTCGAGACAATTGAAGGAATACGAGGTTAGATATCCTACTCATGACCTTGAGCTCGCAGCAATAGTATTTGCTTTAAAAATTTGGAGGCACTACTTATATGGAGAGAAGTGCGAGATTTTCACAGACCATAAGAGCCTCAAGTACATATTTACGCAGAAAGAGCTCAACATGCGCCAGAGGAGATGGTTAGAACTAATCAAGGACTACGATTGTGAGATTCTCTATCATCCAGGGAAAGCCAATGTGGTGGCTGATGCCCTTAGTAGAAAGGAAAGACTCAGAATGATAACGACTTCGGAAGAGTTGATAAGGGATTTTGAGAAAATGGAAATAGAGGTAAAGGTAACCGGAACCGGAACTAAAAAGCTTTTTGAGATCTCAATGCAGCCAGAATTATTGGAAAAGATCAGATTGTGCCAAGAGAAAATAATGAATGAAGACAGAAAGTCAATGACTGGAGAGGAGATGCATACTGAGAAAGATGATAAAGGGATAATGAGGTACTCCTACCGAATTTGGGTTCCGAATGTTCAAGAACTTAAAGATGAGATTTTGGATGAAAGCCATAGTTCAAGGTATTCCATTCACCCGGGAAGTACCAAGATGTATAGGGATTTGAAGGAATATTACTGGTGGCCCAACATGAAGAGGGACGTAGCAGAATGGGTAAACAAGTGTTTGACTTGCCAAAGAGTAAAGGCAGAGCACCAGAGACCCAGTGGGCTTTTGCGACCCCTGGAGATTCCCGAATGGAAATGGGAACAGATAGCGATGGATTTTGTTGTAGGCTTGCCAAGGACGAAAGCCAATCACGATGCCATTTGGGTAATTATAGACCGACTGACAAAGTCAGCTCATTTCATTCCTATCAACGAGAGATACACAGTCAATAGACTGTGGACATTTACCTTAAGGAAATAGTAACGCGACATGGAGTCCCAGCGTCCATTGTCTCAGACCGAGACCCAAGGTTCAACTCCAGATTTTGGAGGAGCTTTCAGGAATGTGCGGGGACCAAGTTAAATATGAGTACCGCGTACCATCCCCAAACGGATGGACAGAGTGAAAGGACCATCCAGACACTAGAGGATATGTTGAGAGTCTGTGCAATAGACCTTAAAGGAAGTTGGGATGATCACCTGCCGTTGATCGAGTTTTCTTATAACAATAGCTTTCATGCTAGCATCGGAATGCCGCCTTATGAGGCCTTGTACGGAAGAAGGTGTCGATCTCCCTTATACTGGGATGAAGTAGGAGAGCGGAAGATGCTCGGACCCGAAGTGGTCCAAAGGACCAAAGATATAGTGGATCTTATCAGAGGGCGACTTGTAGCAGCCCAAGACAGACAGAAGAAATATGCAGACCTAGCCCGAAAGGACAAGGAATATGAAGTAGGGGACTTAGTACTGTTGAAAGTATCCCCTTGGAAGGGATTAATGAGGTTCGGAAAGAAAGGAAAACTAAGCCCAAGATACATTGGACCTTTCGAGATATTAAGACGGATTGGAAAGTTAGCTTACGAGCTAGCCCTACCCCCTAATTTGCAACAAGTTCATAATGTGTTCCATGTGTCAATGCTAAGGAGGTATCATCGGGATGCCAGGCACATAGTGGAGTACGAGCAGGTGGATATGCAGCCAGATCTAACTTACGTGGAGAAGCCAGTAAGGATTATGGATAAGAAGGAGCAGGTGCTTCGGAACAAAGTGATCAAGCTAGTCAGAGTACTATGGCAGAATCATAATGTGGAAGAATCAACTTGGGAACTAGAGAGCACAATGCTAGAAAAGTACCCCCATTTGTTTTCTGTTTGATTCCGGGACGGAATCCTTTTAAGGAGGGGAGACTGTAATAACCCTAAAATTTTTCAACTTTTTGTAACCCTTGTGAATAGTGTTTTAGCTGAATGAGAAAACTTTTCACGCCACACTATGTAGGGGTTCTGTTATGGATATTCTGGGATATTATTAGTACTCTATGAAGTATATAAGTGTATGTAAATATCGTCAGAATCCAATTCCGAACACTTTGGTTTTTCCCGGAAATCCACAAGATACGGAGAGAATTGAGTATAAGGTAACAGGATAAAAATGATTTAAATTAAAGGATTATGATAGAGGATCATAAAAAGGAATATAATGTATTGAGAAAGGTTAAGGGAACCTAAGTAATAAGATCCCGGGTATGATCCTTCAAACGATAAACGAGAACGAAAGTTAAGCGAACCGTATAACAGATCAGCGGTCATTAGGCAAACGATTAGGAAGTTAATCAAAGGGATTAATGGGAATGATGTCATCCAACCAATAGAAAGAAGACAAGGAAGGAAGGATGACATCATGAGGATGAGGTAAGCATGACATGGGAAGGAAGGAGGTGTGGTTGAATAAGGACCACACAAATTCAAGGGCAAGGTAGTAATTTGCTAAATCAAATACAAATCAAGCCAACCAAGCTAGCAAAATCATTTCATCAAAAATCAAAAACAACCAAGGCAATTGTTCTTCATCTTAGCTCTCGGCTTTTACATTTTTAAAAGGCAAGATTTTTTCAAAATCAAGATCCAAGCATCCTAAATTGGTAAGAAAATTCCCTAATCATCTTTATGCTTAGTTATGGCTATATCATGAGTTTAAGCCATTAATTATTTCTCTAACTTCTTCATTTAATCAAAGAAGAAGATAATGAATAGTGTTTTCAAGTTTTTAACTTGAACTTTTTCTTGTTTTTCTTGAAGATCCAAGCTTTCCTAAGGCTTCTCAAAGCTTCTTAAGGCTTCCTAGCTCCACCCACCACTTCAAGGAAGGTATACCATTTCCAAACCCTAGGTTCATATATATTATAAGGTGATTTTGAGTAGTGGGTTGATATTGTATCTTGTTGTTATGATTTAGAGTTTGAGATTTGGTATGGTAGTGAATGGAATGGTAATTATTGTGGTTTTGATTTAAAAGAACTTAAGAATGATTAAAGTTAAGTTTAAGCATAAGTATGAAAGATTAAATTGAATTGGTTGGGGTGGTTATGATGTGATAAGGATGGAGGATGGTTGTATGTTGGATTTGAGGTTGATTTGGGTTGTTTGTGAATGGGTTAAAATTTGGAAATCACGTAAACATAGCCGTCGTAACGTCCGATTTTCTTTGGACTGTTTTTGTGCATAGCATTAGGACCCGAGAACCCCCTGCTAGATTGTGACCACTGCCATGTTTAGATAGCTCATGTTACGAGCTTCGTTTTGATATGTAGTTCGTTCGATTCCGATTTACGGTTTAGGAGAAACGACCGTTTCAAGTAACGGCGTTTCGCGAACGAAACTTTTTCCCTCGCCTTACTTTGGAATGTAGGTTAAAGACCAAAAAGGGTTATTTAATGTGTGAAACATTTATGGTAAGTGTGTTAGGCAGTGGGTAAGTCATTCGCGAAGGAATCGCTTTAAAACTCGTAAAGGTTAAATTATTAAAAATGGTGGAGCCGAGGGTACCCGAGTGACTTAAGCGAATCGGTGAGCGCAAAACTAGCATTAAAGTCTAAGTTAGTTAAATCATAGATTTACAAGTGATTTTGGTTTAATTCCAACTTACTTGTTGTTTATAGGTTATCAGACTCGTCCCGAGCCTTTCTCACCCCCAAGTCGCTCAGGCAAGTATTCTATCCGTTATAGTGTTGTTGTGATGTATACATTTGTATATGCATGATCTTGCGATAAATGCATATTGGTTATTTAGCAAATTCTTGCGATATATTGTAGCATGTGATATGGTATATATGCATGCCTGTTTCATATTCTTGAAATATATCTGTTGGTTCAGTTGATAATACCTATGCTAGAGGATAGCGGTAACTTGCATATACCCTTAGTATAGGGACCCAAAGGTGAAAATATTTTCTAAAACCGGGAGTCGAGGATCCCGAGTAGATTTTGTATATATGGATATGGATATATATATATATATATTTATATATATATATATATATATGGTTATAGTTTTCCAAACTATTAATCGAATAAGGTTTATTCGATAACTTTAACTTTATTTATTTATTTGAATATTATTTCGAATATTATTCGAGGGCTTATGACTCTTTTATATTATTATTGAATATTATTTGAATATTCATTCGAGGGCTTATGACTCTTTTATATATTATTATTGAATATTATTTGAATATTCATTTGAGGATGTATGACTCCTTTATTTTATTTAATGAATATTATTTATAATATTCATTCGAGGTATTATGACTCAGCTTATTTTATTTATTGAATATTATTTGAATATTCATTTGAGGATCTATGACTTCGATTATTTGCTGAAATATATTCTTTATTTTATTAAAGAATAAGATGTCAATAATCAAACTTATTTTCGATTATTCAAATAAAGATAATACTTTCATATAAGTATAGCTTTGGTTAATTAATACTCGTTTCAAGTATAAATTTTAATACTTCTACTTCAATTATTTTTATAAAGACTATTCTTTATGGGAATATTATTTAATTAATAATATTCAGATATTTTCTAATATTCTGGGGACTGATTTACTTCATTAAATCAGCCTTACTCCAAACACTCTTTAAAGTGTTTTCGAGTCTTCAAAATGATTTTTAAAAGTCAGAGCGGATCCCAAAACTCATTTTTATATTTAAGATCTTCCTTTTTTTTAGGGGATTTAAATACTCGCTCAAAACCTGGGGAATCCGGCTCTGTGGTGTATTTTATATTCGCAACGAGGTTGCAGTTTTGGTAAATGAATTGATTACTTGCCCAATGTTCGGGAAGTAAGCCCATCTAATTGAGTCGGCATAAGCGACAGGCCGGGGTACGGTCTATTATTGTGTAAGTGGCTGGGTGGCAGTCCATCAACGCGTGAGGGGCCGGGGTACGGTCGAGCGCGAGGTCCTAATGCGGCCAGGGTGATGACCGGTGAGGAATTCATCCATCTACAGTAGAAAAGGTTACTTATTGGTATCTTTGCCTGATCAGCGAGATATCGGGTTTATGCCAAAATTCTTTTCCTTTCCAAAATTCATTGGATGTTTCAAACTCTGTTCATACTTTACATAACAGAGGTTTCAGGAAATGTTGAAAGGGGTATATATATGTGGTTATATATATATCGGGACTAAATAAAGTATCTCATAACTTTTTCATTCAATAATCTTTCAAAGATTGAATCTATTCAAGTCTTAACTTGTGGTCTCATCTATGGGATGTTTTTCTTAAAACCTATAATACTTTGAACGGTGGCAGTTCAAGTAGCTTTATATATGATATAAGTGTGGTGAAGTATTGGTAACTTCATTCCTTGTTTTTACTTATATCTAGTAAGTAATTATCTTGCATATGATAGAGATGCTATTAAGTATCCATTTAGATACTTATATTATTGTTATCACTATACATATTATCTTGCGAGCTGTAAGGCTCACTCTTGCTTTATTTCTTCATCACACAACAACAGTTAGGAGAGATGGCCAGACTCCAGCAGACCCAGCGCAAGCGCGTGGGAAGCGCCCCGCGTCTTCCCGATGATGTTGTAGCTGCTATAGCTGCAGAGGTAGATCCATTGTAGTTCAGACCATCTACTTTTGAGAATCAAATTATGTATAATTATAACTTGCGGCAGATAATGGCAATTAACTGTAAATTTATCAAGTAATCATTTTGGGTTGTAATAATTTTAAATTATGGATTCAAAGACTTGTACTTATTTCAATTTCATCTCTGAGACTATAACGGGTTGTGGTGTGTGTTAGTGTGGGGTCACAGTATGAGGTTATTTATTATTAATTGAGTGAAGTGATATTGTGGAAAGAAAGACCGTGACAACCCGGATCCCCGACCCCGGATCTGGGGGTGTTACATTTATTGTGAAACATCTCCCAAGATTGCTTATATATGAATCCACAAGAAACAGCGCCGTCAGAAGCCCACTAGAAGTCTAACTAGAAAATATAGAATTAATTATTCCGACCCCAGGCGGCCGCCTCAGGTCCCAAGCGGGCGCCTGCACCTCCAGGCGGTCGCCCCACATCCCAGGCGGGTGCCTGGACAGCTTCTGAAAAATTCCAATTTCTGGTCCTGATTTTGCTGATTTCTTCACACAACTCCCCGCAACTGATTCCAAGTACTTCCCTAGGCCTATTTTGATGAAATCCCCCTAAATATGCAAGTTATACCCTGAAATGCAAAAATACTAGAAAAACGCATCAAATACACAAAATACTTGATTTCAAGACATCAATTCAAGCCATTATAAGACATTCTAAGTGGTATAAAATGCCACTCATCACACCCCCAAACTTAAATCGATGCTTGTCCTCAAGCGTCACAGACTCAAAAACAAAATAAAAACATGCATGAATGCAAACTACATGAAATGCAGCGATTCCCATCGCGATGACTAAACGAACCAACACATAACATCTTAACAAATGCAATTAGGCGACTAAAGATCAATCAAATCACGCTAGCTAAGATACGACTAGAAACATGGTGTGTGCGAATGCTTAACATATATGCTTTGAAACTAGATCAATTATCATAACTCAATTATCCTCAAGACAATCACAAGATTATACGAAAAATATATTCTAGACACAAAATGACTTATAACACTTCAAGATCACTGGAGCTTATTACGGAATCATGCTTTTATTCAACACAATAAACAAATGCTTATTTGATCGTGCAATGAGTGAGGTCCACAAAAGACTTATGAAATGGCATCCATTTAGCGAGCGCTAGGTTAGCAGATCCCAGACTATATAAGCCTTAGGTCACTAGGCACAAAGTCCCCTAAGAACTTAATAATTCGAATACCAAAGAGCTCACTCGTGATCAATTATGCATTAAACCATATTTTTTCTCTCTTTTTTTTACTTCTTTTTTTCTCTTTTTTTTCAATTTCTGAGCAAGTGCGTTTCGCTCCATCTTGCTCAACCCTAGACTACTCGCATACAATACGAGCCGGCTACTAGCCATTTGATGCCTAGCCAAGACTAGCAATGAATTCCAATTTTTACTCCAATTTTCTCTTTTCATGCCTTATATCATTAAGAGCCTATCATACATTCTAAGCATAATCAATAAATTAACCTCAAAAACTATCAAACCATGACAACAATCTAGTCCTTAAGCATACTCTAAGACTTAGTGAAATACAAGTGTTTCTAGCATGCATGTCAAACTAACAAGATTCAACATTCCTCTAACGCTAACACTACACTCGCATCAATATCATATATCAATTGGTAAAGCAACACAAAAGGGATCATGGACTATGCATGAGCTACATGACATGATATATAAAGCTATAAAATAAAAAAAACTATATGGCAAAAATATGCAACTATATGAACTAAACTATCATGAATATGCAACTACATGACACACACACAAATATGTTCCTTAACTACCACCCCTAGACCTAAAATCTTCATTGTCCCCAATGAAGGTAATAGAAAGGAACACAGGGTATACCTACTCAGAGAAATCATCATCATCACCCTTAGAGGATGGAGTGTCAAGAGGCGGATAAGCAGAGTCCTCACCAAAGATGGGCCACTGGATGTCAGCTCCAAGGCCTCTGAAAGTAGTCCCAAGTGCTAGGGTGAACTCTTGCGCAAACCTACTCTGCGACTCGTACATTGCATCCATCCTCCTGGAAAGCCTCCTGTACTGGACATCAGCCATCCCTAAACCATCACCTCCCTGGGCTCTAGAAGAACCTGCCTCGCCATGAGCCTGACTAGGCCTAGCCATCGTAGCACCAGCTACTGGACGTCCTCCTGGAAGATGATATCCCAAACCATGCTCCTCGGGCTCTCCACCCGTCCATTCCTGCATTGCATTCAGCATCGATGAATCAATAGGAGCGGCCGGTATTTGCAGCTGCTCATAAGAAGGCCAGTGGACTCCAACTGCCTTACACAACTTTATGACAACAGAGGCATACGGGATGTTATGCGTCCTCCCCCTCAAAAACTTTAAAATCCCTTGGTAGATGAACTCACCAAGGTCCACATAATACTCCTCATTCAGAATCCCCCACAACAACCTGTTCATCACAACAGCCGGGAAAGAATGATACTCCTTAGATCCCGTCTTAAACTTCCACACCGTGCCCGGCTGACAGATAGTAGCAATAATCAAATTCGAGTCAAAATCTTCGGGAGTCTTCTCATTCCGATTCTCCTCCTGGGGCTTCCTTTGTCACTTCCCAATAACACGGCGAATCGCCTCGGGCTGATAATCAACAGTAAGCCCACGAAAAATAGAGTACCCATTCTTGTCGGCCTTTGCGTTCGCGTAGAACTCGTGAACAACACTCATCGGGACTGCCTCAGGCGACTCGTAAAAAGTGATCCAACCCTTCTCTGCAATCATCGGCAATAACTCACCATCCCTCCCCGATGGTAAAAATCCTCACTCCTTCAGAATTGGCTTAGTCAGAAGCCTAGCATACTCCTTCTCAGCAGCCCTATCCACCAATCGGGGCCTCACAGCAGTACCCCTTGAAGAATAAGCATTAGGAATGGTGCTGCTGCTATCGACAGTTCGAGATCTCTTTGGGGCCATTAAAACTGAGAATAAGAGTTGTAGAGTTGTGTTTTGTATGTAGGAAAGGGTTTGTAAGTGTTGAAAGTATAATGGATGTGTATGGAGAGGATATGTGTATATATAAGGTAAGATTATGGTTAAAATTAGAGTAGGAGTGGGGTTTGTGGGTGATTGGGAGATGGAAATCGTGGGTAATGGGGTTGTAATGCTGTGGTATTTTGTTTTTATATTTTTTCTATTTTTTTGGTTTTTTATAAGGCTGAATTTTTTTTCAAACAGTCGGCCTCCAGGCGGTCGCCTGGAACTAGAAGGCGGGCACCTGCCAGCAAGCGGCTGCCTGGAACCTGCAGGCGGCCGCCTGGAACCTGCAGGCGGGCGCCAGGTAGGTTCCTTGAAAATTTTTTTCTGCTTTATTTTTTCTGATTTTTTTGGGTTTTTTGGATAGGGTACTAACTTTTAAAGGTTCCTATAGTCTCACATCTTGGGTTGCCTCCCAAGAAGTGCTTCTTTTACGTCATTAGCTTGACGTAGAGTAGTTCGATAAAGTTGACATTAAAATGGCACTAACCACTTCCCGGTTTGCCGTGTCCCCGTAATAGTGCTTCAATCTCTAACCATTAACTTTGAATGCTTGGCCCGGATCGTTCTCAAAAATTTCCACCGTTCCGTGTGGAAATACAGTTTTGACGATAAATGGTCCAGACCATCTTGATTTCAACTTTCCAGGAATAAGTCAGAGACGAGAGTTGAATAAAAAAACTTGTTGCCCCGACATAAATAACTTAGGAGATAACTTCCTGTCGTGCCACCTTTTCACTTTTTCCTTGTACATTTTGTTATTTTCATATGCTTGTAGTTGAAATTCATCAAGTTCATTTAACTGAAGCATTCGCTTCTTCCCAGCTGCATCTAGATCAAGGTTTAACTTCTTAAGTGCCCAATAAGCCTTATGCTCAAGCTCCGCAGGTAAATGACATCCCTTACCATAGACAAGTTGAAACGGGGACATCCCGAGTGGGGTCTTGTATGCTGTTCTATAAGCCCAAACAGCTTCATCGAGTTTTAAAGACCAATCTACTTGACGGATAAACAACGTTCTCTAGAACACGCTTGATCTCTCTATTAGACACTTCAGCTTGACCATTAGTTTACGGATGATAGGCAGTAGCAATATGATGATTCACATTATAGCGTTGCATCATAAAAGTAAACTTACGATTGCAGAAATGCGACCCCTCATCACTTATGATAACTCGTGGCATTCCAAACCTTTTAAATATCTGCTTATGAAGAAAACTCAACACTACCTTTGCATCATTCGTCGGTAGAGCCTTGACTTTTACCCATTTCGAGACATAATCGACTGCCATCAAGATGTACTGATTATTGCAGGATGAGATAAATGGTCCCATGAAATTGATTCCCCAAACATCGAAGACCTCAACTTCAAGCATCACATTTAAATGCATTTCATCCTTCCTAGTAAGATTCCCAACTCTTTGGCAACGATCATACCTTAAAACGAACTGATGTGCATCCTTAAACAACGTAGGCCATAAAAATCCTGCTTGAAGAATACGAGCTGTTGTCTTTTCACCACCATAATGTCCACCATTAACTGTGGAATGACAGTCTCGTAATATCCCCTCCGTCTCACAGAATGGGATACATCTCCTGATGATCTGGTCAGCTCCTTATCTAAACAAATATGGTTCATCCCACATGTACCACTTCACCTCATGTAGAAACTTCTTCTTTTGAGCCGCATTCATATTATGAGGCATTATATTGCTGACAAGATAGTTCACAATGTCTGCGAACCATGGCTCTTCCTCCTGAACTGCGAACAACTGCTCATCCATAAAAGATTCGTTGATCAATGTCTTATCATGTGAAGTAGAAACGGGATTCTCCAGTCTAGAGAGATGGTCAGCTACTTGATTTTCAGTACCTTTTCGATCCTTAATCTCTAGCTTAAATTCCTAAAGCAAGAGCACCCAACGAAAAAGTCTAGGCTTCGAATCCTTCTTTGAGACCAGCTAGCGAATGGCAGCGTGATCAGTGAATGCTGTCACCTTTGTCCCAAGTAGATAAGATCAAAATTTTTCGAAACCAAATACTATAGCCAAGAGCTCCTTCTCAGTAGTGGTGTAGTTCATTTGAGCTCCATTAAGCGTCTTACCTGCATAGTAGACCACATGAAAAATATTATTCTTGTGCTACCCAAGAACTGCTCTCACTGCATAATCACTCGTATCGTACATCATCTCAAAAGTATCTGTCCAATCAGGTGCCGTAATAACTGGTGCAGTTATTAAACTCTTCTTGAGAGTCTCGAATGCTGCCAAGCATTCATCATCAAATTTGAAAGGCACATCTTTCTCGAGCAAGTTGTAAAACGGCTTAGATATCTTAGAGAAGTCCTTGATGAAACGTTGATAAAAACCCGCATGACCAAGAAAACTACGGATTCCTTTCACAGAAATAGGTGGCGGAAGATTTTTAATGACTCCCACATTGGCTTTATCCACCTCAAGACCTTTACTAGAGACTTTATGCCCAAGAATGATGCCTTGTTGCACCATGAAGTGACATTTTTCCCAATTGAGTACCAAATTAGTTTCCACACACCTTTTGAGCACCAAACGAAGATTATTCAAGCATTCATTAAATGAATGTCCAAAGACGGAGAAGTCGTTCATGAACACTTTGACATTATTTCCAATCATATCAGATAATATTGCCATCATACATCTATGAAAAGTGGCAGGTGCACCACATAGGCCAAAAGAAACTCTGTGAAAAGCAAACGTGCCAAATGGACAAGTGAAAGTAGTCTTTTCTTGATCTTCTGGTGCAATGCAAATCTGATTGTAACCCGAATAGCCATCTAGAAGACAATAATACTCATGACCAGCCAACCTGTCAAGCATCTGATCAATAAATGGAAGAGGGAAGTGATCATTCCTTGTGGCTTTGTTCAACTTTCTGTAGTCCATATATACCCTCCATCATGTGACTGTTCGAGTGGGGATGAGCTCGTTCTTCTCATTTGCTACCACAGTAATTCCTCCTTTCTTAGGTACACATTGCACAGGGCTCACCGAACAACTATCAGAAATAGGATATATGATTCCTGCATCCAGCCACTTTAGAATTTCCTTCTCCACCACTTCTTTCATGATATGATTTAGTCTTCGCTGTTGCTCAACAGTTGGCTTGCTACCTTCCTCTAGCAGAATTTTATGCATGTAGTACGAAGAGCTGATCCCTTTTATATCTGCTATAGTCCATCCGATGGCCAATTTGAATTCTCTTAAGATCCCCAAGAGCTTGTCCTCATCGCTACCTGAAAGGTCAGATGCAATAATAACAGGCAAAGTAGATGCATCACCTAAGAAAGCATACCTCAAGTGTTCAGGCAATGGTTTAAGCTCCAAAATAGGTGCTTCCTCAATAGATGGTTTGAGCTTTCCCTCAACATTCTTGAGATCAGTATTACCAAGAGATTCAAATGGTATGTCTAGCTTTCGCTTCTAAAGAGAAGCATTTAGAAATTGTAGTTGCTCATTGTCTTCCTCATCTTCACTGTCAAATTCCCCCAATAAGGTTTTTTCTAAGGCATCAGACCTTAGCACATGATCAAGTTCTGAAGTTACCGCAGAATCAATCAAATCCACCTTGAAGCACTCCTCATCTTCTGTAGGGAATTTCATCGCATTGAATACATTGAATGTTACATCCTGATCTTGTACCCGCATAGTAAGTTCACCTTTTTGCACATCTATCAAGGTACGGCCTGTAGCCAAGAAAGGTCTTCCCAAGATTATGGGAATCTTCTTATCTTCCTCGAAATCCAGAATGACAAAGTCTGCAGGAAAGATGAGCATATCCACCTTTACTAACACATCCTCCACGATGCCTCGTGGGTATGTAATAGAATGATTAGCCAATTGTAGAGTCATGTAGGTGGGCTTTGGATCAGGCAAATTCAGCTTTTTGAAGATAGACAACGGCATCAGATTGATGCTTGCTCCCAAATCGCAAAGGCACGTGTCGAATGATAACTTGCCAATGGTGCAAGGAATGGTGAAGCTACCTAGATCTTTAAGCTTTGGAGGTAATTTTTGTTGCAGTACAACACTGCACTCTTCCGTTAGAGCAACGGTATCAAGATCATCCAGTTTCACCTTCCTTGAAAGAATACCTTTCATGAATTTTGCATAACTAGGCATTTGCTCCAGAGCCTCAGCGAAAGGTATGTTGATGTGAAGTTTCTTAAAACACCTCCAGAAACTTACCAAACTGCTTATCCAGCTTTTGTTTTTGCAATCGCTTAGGAAAAGGTGGTGGAGGATAGAGCTGTTTCTCCCCTGTATTACCCTCAGGCAGAGTGTGTTCAACAGTAGTCTTCCTTGGTTCTGCCTCTTTCTCTTTTTGCTTTTCTTCTCCATCTTCAACTTCAGCTTCTCCATCTTTTGCTTTTTCAGCTTCAGCAACTTTTCTAGACCTTAAGGTAATAGCTTTGATTTGCTCTTTAGCTTCCTTCCTGCCTGGAACGTCAGTATCGCTTAGAAGTGTGCCAGGTTGACGATTGAGCACGACATTGGCTATTTGACCGATTTGATTCTCCAAGGTCTTGATAGAAATAGCCTGACTTTTGCACAACAGCTTTAGCTCCTCGAAATCACCACTATAAGGTGGAGCAACACCTCCTTGTTGATGATATGATTGCCTTTGAGCATATTGCTGAGGTTGCTGAAATCCAGGTGGATTAAACTGCTTACTTAGAGCTTGCTGATATGGTTGCTGAACAGCATTCTGAGTATTACTCCAGCTGAAATTGGGATGATTTCTGTTATTAGGATGATAAGTAGCTGGTACAGGCTGTTGCGGTCGCTGATAATTGTTCACATACTGAACATATTTATTAACAAGAGAACACTGATCCATAGCATGAGAGCCTGCACAAAGCTCATAGATAATACCTATCTGGTTGACTCCATAGTTGGCTAAAGAATCGACCTTCATAGACAGCGCTTGGAGTTGCGCCGCAATAGCTGTAGCTGTATCAACTTCATCATCCTTTGAGTTGGGTTTTGATGCTCGTTTGCAACCATAGTTTCAATAAGATTATAGGCCTCAGTATAGCTTTTGGCCCACAAGGTGCCTCCAGTTGCTGCATCGAGCATGTGCCTAGATTGGGCCCCCAAACCATTATAGAACCCAGTGATCATCATCCAGTCAGGCATACCATGATGTGGACACTTTCTCAACATCTCCTTATAGCGCTCACAAGCTTTGCACATAGATTCTGTTGGTTGCTGTGCAAACTGAGTAAGAGCACTCCTCATAGCCGCATTCTTTGCCATTGGATAAAACTTCACCAGAAACTTTTGCACAAGATCTTCCCAAGTAGTGATGGACCCAGCTGGTAAAGAATGTAACCAGTCCTTAGCTTTATCCCTCAGAGAGAATGGGAAAAGCCTCAGCTTGATAGCCTCATCAGTAACACCATTATATTTGAAAGTACTGCAGATCTCGACAAAATTCCTGATATGCATGTTGGGATCTTCAGTCGCAACACCTCCGAAAGAAACATAATTCTGCACCAACTGAATAGTGCCCGACTTGATTTCGAAAGTATTGGCCTGAATAGCCGGATGAATGATGCTTGACTGAATGTCATCAATTTTAGGTCAAGAAAAGTCTAGAAGAGCTGGATCTGCTGGAACTATACGATCACCCATGATTACCGGTTCTTTCTTTTCACTCTCTTTATCTGAATCTTCAAAATCTATCTTCTCTGGAATATCAAGAATTGAATCTGTCTCCTCAGCCATATCTAGAATCCTCTTGCGAGTGCGAGAACGTGTTTGCATAAATGCTCGCTAGAGTACCTGAAACACAACCGGAAACAATAAGTAACAAGTCTTAATCAATGAGTCCTAATGACCACTGATGGCAAGTACATAAACTAAACAACTTAACACCGAGTCCCCGGCAGCGGCGCCAAAAACTTGTTAGGCACAAAGCATGCGCTAATAATTCACGCAAGTATACGCGTTCACAAGTAATATAGAATAATTTCTAGTTCATTCCCACAGAGACTCAGACTAATTATGTTTTATAAACACTTACTCACCAATGTATGATTACTTCTCAATATCAAGACAATAACACTAAAGGTTGATTAACTAATTAATAACTATGAAAATTAAACACTTAAATTGACACTTGAATTAAAAATATTAAACACACATGAGATCATAACTTCATTACTACTTCCTTCAATAGTCATTATTATTACCCTTAGCATGTAACGGTGATGACATTAATCGAACAACACGAAACTGATAAAAGCCAACTTTCGTTGCACAAGTAATTCTACCAAGCATCCAAAATTAAGATAGAAGTTGAATAGGCATCAATTACTTTGAGACCCTATATGTCTACAGAATTTGACAACATAACGATTTAAGCGCAAGTTATTCATTATGATTACACAGGGCAAGTAAAACGGTTAGAGTTACCCACTAATCATGCATACAATACATGAACCTATGCCAGCATGGCAAGTTCTAAATCTCAAGATTCACCGTCGCTTCATAAGAGATTAAGAGGCTATCTTATATGTTCACAATGCACATAAGAGGAATAAGCACAACCTATGCTAGATATCATACAACCATCACATACCAAGGTATTGAACAATTAACTATATAAATCCATAGTAAATCCGCTATGACCCCATGATCACAATTAGCCTATGATAGAACTCATCGTCACCATGGGTTCATATGAAAACATGATAATAACACGACAATATAAACTAATAAAAATACTTATTAAAACCAGAGTTCGTCACAAGAGTATTAAGGTTCAAAGTAAAGAAAACTAACATCCATTGTTACAATGAATAAAAGAATCACAAGATAACGTATGCTTTCTCTTTTTCGTTGTGGTGTGCTAAAACGGTCTTCTTAATATTCTCTCCTTGCTCCTTGCTTGGTTGATACTTGTTCTTTGTTGCTTGTTTATTGTGAAATGTCTCCCAAGATTGCTTATATAAGAATCCATAAGAAACAGCGCCGTCAGAAGCCCACTAGAAGTCTAACTAGAAAATCCAGAATTAATTATTCCGACCCTAGGCGGCCCCCAGGTCCCAAGCGGGCGCCTGCACCTCCAGGAGGTCGCCCCACATCCCAGGCGGGCGCCTGGACAGCTTCTGAAAAATTCCAATTTCTGGTCCTGATTTTGCTGATTTCTTCGCACAACTCCCCGCAACTGATTCCAAGTACTTCCCTAGGCTTATTTTGATGAAATCCCCCTAAATTCGCAAGTTATACCCTGAAATGCAAAAAACACTAGAAAAAGGCATCAAATACAGAAAATACTTGATTTCAAAACATCAATTCTAGCCATTATAAGACATTCTAAGTGGTATAAAATGCCACTCATCACAAATCTCCTTACCATTTCTGTAAATTTTAGCAATTCTTCTTTTCAATGCTGAATCAGCTGGATTTTTGTAAAATGCTATAGATCTTGACAACAGCTTCTTTTCATCTGGCTTTGGTGTCTCATACACTATATCCATAGGATTCTTGTTTGAAAACTTAGGATAGTTCCTTTTGGCCTTCATAATGAGATCTTTCTTTGGAGATTTGATACAGGAAGTTTGACCTCTTTCCAAATAGTTCATACTTATGTCATGCACAGAAATTTTCATGACTTTAAAGTGATGATTGAAGACTTTGTCTGGCTTCTGAATTGGCCCAAACTTTTGTTGGATATCTGCATCTATTTTTCTCCGTTTTTCTTTTATTTCCTTATCTAAAGCTGTAATATCAAGCATCTTGGGATTTGATTTCAACTCAAGCTTTTCAGTTGCTCTTTGGATTAGAACATTGTTAACCAACACTGGTGGCTTTGTGAAAGCAATTGCTGGCACAATCACTTTGCTGACTTGTATGTTTAACACTTTTTGCTCCTCCTCACTTCTTGACTCCCCTTGACTGAATAAGACAATTGAGCTTGCTTTCTCCCCCTAAGAAGAGGTTTCTTTCTCCCCCTTTTTGTTATCAGCAAGTTGAGTAGAAGAAGGGCTTTGTGCTGCCACTAGCCTTTGAAGCAAGTCTGTTTGCTGTGCCTGATGTAGATGTATAGCTATTAGAGAGGCTTTCATTGCTGTCATCCTTTTCTCCAAGGAATCCACCTTGGTGGCAAGATCAGTGTTCTTCCTTAATTGTCTTTTGATATCAAGCATTGTAGCTTTTGGAAGTTTTACATCTAATCTATCAACTATATCCTTTTTCACTTGAGTGATCTCTATTTTGATAGAAGTGATATCCTGATTGTGTTGGAAGCCTTGGATTTGTTGTAGTTGGAGAGAAGCAAGATGTGCTTGCAGAAGCTTCTTGGTGTTAACATTTTTGGATGATTGAAGAGCAGACTGTGTTTGATTGATAAGTTAGATGAGTGTGGTCTTGAAATGATGTTCATCACATTTCTTGGAGAAGGCCCATTATATCATGCCTGATCTGGAACTAGGGACTACTTCTCCCCCTTGTGTCCAATGGATCTTCTTCACTTTCTTCATCCTCACCACCAAAGAAATATTCTGAACCATCAGTCTCATAGTCAATATCACCAGCTGTAGAGGGCAGAGCTGTGATTGTATCCTTTGCTCTTTGCATAGACTGTATGGTGTGCACCAAATTTAGCATTCTTTCAGCATTATCATTGCCCTGTCCAGCTAGAAGTTGATATGCTGGAACAGGGTGAGTAAATATCTCAGCATCCAAGGAGGTAGAATCTATAACAGTTTGACTTTGCTGAGATAGTCTCTCCCTGTCTGCATCCTGGACATTCATTAACTCACTAGCAATGACATCCACCCTTATTTCTCCTGTACCTGCATTTCTCTCATTATCTCTCTTTTCTTGCATCAAGGTCTCACCTTGGTTTCCCACCCTCACACCCTCACCTTCACCATCTAAGGTGGGACTCCTCTCACTCACTTTTGCCAGTCCTGAAGAAATGGACTAATTAGATCACTCTTTTTCTCTCCTTTTTCCTGGGAGCAACCCAGACTCTCACTCAAATCACTCCCTTCCCTCAGTCCTAAGAGTGATTGCACTACTACTAAGTCCTCTACACTTTTAAGAATTGATAAAATTTGAAGCTGTGCAGAGACACCAGATGGATGAGGAATATCCATCGGGTTAGCAGTTTGACTATCCGACGAATGACTGCTGTTAAGCTTATCCGTCGGGATACAATCACTACTCGACGGATGATAAATATCCATCGAGATAGAAGAATAATTGAGTTTGGAGTGGAGACTATTGTAGACTCTGTGCAGATTGATGAAAATTTTGGTACAAATGTCTCAACAGTCTTAGAAAGGAAAGGTAAATGAGCCAACAAATCATCTAAAAGATGATGCTCACTTACTTGGATTTTTGGCTTCTCCAAGAGAGTTAAAGATGGAGAATTTGGTTGAGATGTATGAATCATATCAACATCCAATGAGTGTGTGGTAGAATTTTGTGTTTCAAGTGCTTCAATTATGAGAGATTTTGGCTGTGACTCCACATTTATTGGAGCCACATCAACCTAACTTTGAGATGGTGCAGTGACTGGGTCTTTATCACCAGTTTGCACAGTGTGTGAACCTTGTGCATCCCCAAGGGTTTTTGGTTTCTTTTTTCTGGTATAAGTTTGTGGTGAGATTGTGTCTTTTACCCTTTTGGCCTGTGCTTTTGGCTGAGAGCTTTGTTCAATAGTCACATCCTTTTGGGAGGATGCAACTAGTAATGATCTTAAATCCTTATTAAGCACTGCAGTTTGTTGAGAAACTGTAGTGTGGCTAGGCTGGAAAACACTCACCTCTCCAACCTTATCCTTAGGGCTTCTTTGATTTTCACCCTGTCCCTCACCTTTCTTGCCCACCTTCACACTCCCCTCTTTAGGTTTGGTGGATTTTACAACTGATTTCTTTTAAAAGAAATCAGAGGGGGCTTTCTTAGCTTTGGATTTAAGAACTTTTGTTGGTTTGATAGCTTGGGTAGGCAAATGTTGGGTCATTGACACAGTTGCCATAGCTACTCTAGAAAGCAAAGAAATTTTTGAGGTTGGAAGAGTGGAGACAGAAGAAATTAACTCACTTACCTGATGTCCCTCCATTACTGGAAAGTAGTATAAGGGAACCTCCTTGTGATAGTTTGCTCTGTTTAAATCTGCAATGATCCTTCTTTATTGAACCCAAAATTTTAACTTGTTGGTCGGGTTCTCAATCATAATATCTTCAATAAGATAGTTAGCAAGCATCATAAAGAATCTAGCATAATAGACACTTTTAACTCTCTTATTGATCTCTCCTAACTTAAAGCCTAACTCAAACAAAACCAAATCACTGAAATTAAAGTACTTATCAGTAACTAGCATGTAAATCATGTTAAGCATAGAAATGTTTATATAGTCAAAGTTACTAACTTTACCAGAAAACACCTTAGTTACCACATCACACAGATAACTCCATTCTTTCCTAAGACCCAACCTCATAATTTCACTTAATTTAGAAGTAGTGAGTGCATAGCCCATGGAATTAAGCATATTAACAATGTCAGTGTCTGTGTGTGGAGCAGTTACAGTATTATCAGTGTCACACCCCCAACTTAACAAACACAATATATAACTATTACAATATTTAAAAGAAAGTAAATATAACCGAATCCAAGATCTTACAGTTTAGGGTTTGGAATAGCCCAACACTACCATCTATTACAACTGATTTTAATATCGAGTCCTCACACAAAACTATCTCTTATTCTACCTGAGCTCGAACATACGCATCGGCGTCACAAGTCTTACGTGATGTCTGCTTGAATCTAACCATAGCAGCTAGCTGCAATATCAGGGTTAAAGCAAGGAGTGAGCCAAATGCTCAACAAGTGCTAAACAATACGGTACAAAGCATAAATCGAGATATTAAAGAATGACAATGCGAAGATATAGCTAATAATAACCAGAGATGAAATTTTGGGTGATGGCATCATTTGCTTGAATCAAAACATTTTCAAAATCATATCTTAATCAAAATCATTTTATGACGCTACGGATTACAACCGGTGATCAGCCGCGAAGTAATCCCGAACCTCGCTGGGTTCTAAAATATTTATGGGATCCCTAGGCAACTTTTAAGCCTACAATATAAGTGTGGAAGGGACTCGCGTCTCAGTCCAGATCCACTATTCAAGAAAACATTTATCCCCCTTTGGGACTGAAAATCCACATTTTAATCATTTCAAAAAACTGATGCCGATTTATAATAAAATCTCTTAAATAGTAAACATTTTTATCAAGGGATTATAGATCAACTTTGAAACACTAGAAATATGTCACCAAATCTCAGGGCCATGATCCACTAGACTTTACTATATTAGGGTGATTGAAAGGTTTCCATTTACAAGAACTTTGACAAGGAGATTAACAATACTATTGGATAATATGAAAGAGTAATGCCAAACTAGGCTTAAAGCAATGATTTTAGACAAGGTATAGGTATTAGAACATCAAGAAGATAAGCATCACTGGTTACAAGTATACTAGAGGTGTTAAGGTATAAAGAAAGTGTTCATTAGCTTAAGGTATATCAGGATGTCAAATTTTAGGGTAAGAATAGGGTTATCAATCAATCATAAACAACTTTAAAGAATATCTGGCTTTTAGGTATCAAGGAAAAGTTTCTATTGGGGTTCAAGCATCCGGGTGGGATGTTCAAGACTTCTCAGGGATCAATAACATGTTAAACAAAAGGGTCAATCAAGTATTATAACGAATCTTTATTTTATCAAGGCATTCCAATGACTCTGATATACTAGCATGATACGACTTTTGATCTACTTGCTATAAGTACTTGAGGGTTCATGGCATTTCTATATATTACTAAGATAGATTTGAGAATCACTTGGTTCACGTATAACAAGATAACTCAGGATACTCGCATCATATATATATAAAAGCTAGTTATCATACATTCGCAATGTAAATGAAAAAGCAGGTTGAATCACTTGCCTTGAGAAAGGCTGGACTGGTCTGGCAGGTAGGAGAAACTGGAAGCTTTACTCGACCTTTATGGAAAGTTTACCCTCGTCTCGAGATCCTACACAATTAATAATAACCTCATTATAATATATTCTCACCAACTCAAGCTATTTTTAACCCGAAATTAAACACAAGTGCCACTTAGGCCTATATGCACGAAATTTATAATCACCTTATAAATACAATAGTACACAGAGCCACATATACTCACATACCATATTTTAATACCAAATAATATCACACACACCATAATGCAACACTAGGCTTGGATGATCTCGATCCCCAACTAAGTCACTTGATCGCTAAACTAGACAAAGTCTTCAACTTTGATGTCCTAACTCGATGTGCCTTTACTAAACTATCCAAAACTTATTGACCCTAACTTGGGCCTTTCACTCCAATGGCTTTATGCTATCTTGCAACCATAATGGTCAACCTAGGTCTCACTCATAAGTGCTCTAAAACTATGTGATAAGTGAAAGTGCTTACTAAGGAAAATTTCAGAATGACATCTATGGTTTCTTGAGTTCATTAGACACCCTTAGACTACAAGTTTACCTCCAAAACTTCTACACTAGACTCTTCTGACCATAAGGCATCTCCCAAACTCGATGTGGCTCAAGGGCCTAGCTTGGGCCTCTTTGGGCCTAAGCTTAAAGTCCATGGTTCCCCTATTTTTCTGGGCAGAAAATGCCCTGACTTGAACTAACTTGTGACACATGATTCTAACTCAAATCCTATGCACTATGGCTGGAAAAACTCCTCTGACACTCTCTCTAACTAAGGCTCAACAGGGCCTAATGAGGGCCTACCCATGACATGGTCAAAACTTCTTAATTCTAAGTTATAACAAAACTGTCCCCTGCTGGACAGATTTTGTGATTCTACTCGTGCACCTAACCAAACGACTTATAAACCTCCAACAAATACCTAAAACCTTTTATATCTCCCAGTGCTAGCTTCTGGTGGCTTGGGCTTCAAAGTGCACAACAAATGCTCATTCAAAACTTCCCCATAAACTAGTGCATCAAATCTGGAAAAATGCAACCACTAACTATTCTCCTTCCACCTTGACTCTCGCTTAACAACCAAGCATTCAACCTTTACTAAAGCAAACCTAGTGCATTAATATCCTAAAATAGTGTCTCAACAGGAGTGGAGATCATCCATACCCAAGAACAACAACATGTAACTAAAAATATAACATGCAACTCATGGAAAATACTTAACAAGATTTCGGCTAAGGCATAAAGTTTAAATTCTTTCAAATTCGACTTACACCTATTACTCTTCCTTAATAATCATGAAATATATATTCTCTTATCTATTAATAAGAAATATATCATGGAACAATCTATCTCAAGTACAATTATTTCGAATTTATAGATTTTTAAACATATAAACATGATTTCGAAAAGAGTAGCATGCACAACATAGTTAATTATCATTTTAACATCTTAAAACTAGCATGCATGGCTAAATATGATTATATAATTAAATTTCAGTAGCATGCAAAGGATTTTAAAGCATGGTTTCTTCATAAAACACTTAGTTAGTACATATATAAAATGTATCTCATAGAGAGCTCTTGAATTCACAAGAATCAAGAGTTTCTCTTTGGAGATCACACAAGAACTACACATGCAACCATGAAACTTTAACTCCCAAGTCACAAAACTCTTGGGAAGTATATAAAATGAATATAGGTAGAAGATTTACACTAGGGAAATTGAGAAATGGAATGAAAAATGGAAGGGAGTGGGGGATGGGGGGCTTCGGCTGAGAGCAACAAGGGAGGGAGGGGAGGAGAGAAAAATGAGGTGTGTTGGAGTGTGGAGTGAGTGAAAATGACTTCTCCCACTTTGTTTTTGGTTTTATTGGCAAAAAGAATGAGTGGAAATGAGAATGTACAAAAATATCCTATAGGTAAAGTTAGGCCATTTTGCATGCAAGGTTAGTGTGGTAATTTGGTAATTAACAAATGAGTTAGTGGGGTTGGAAAGGTCTCCTTTGCCCTCTGAGAGAATAGAAGGGTGATTTGCATGCAAGGGCTTCTATGTAATTTGCTAATTATAACAAATAAAATTTGTAAAGATTTATTTTTATAAAATAAAATACAAGTTCAAAAATTATAAAATTTATACCATAAAATAACTTGAATTTTTAGAAATTTTATAAAATCACTTTTGAAATTTGTGAACAAAATAACTTTTAAAAGAAAATTTCTCCGAGGTTTAGAATATTCCTTATAAATCAAAAATAAAGGAAATAAATAAACTTTTGCTTTGAAAAAATCATATACTACATAAAGCAAATTTATAATGCAGAAATTTTCATTCACACAAACGTACAACCATTAAGTATAATTACATTCGGCTCTAATATTATACCAAGTCCACAAATAATATTACACAAAATGCCGGTCGTAACATCCTCTCCCCCTTAAGGGATTCTGTCCCCAGAATCTAAGAGAACAGATGAGGATACCGGGAACGCATATCAGACTCTAACTCCCAAGTTGATTCTTCGACCTTGGGGTTCCTCCAAAGTACTTTCACTAACCTTACCGACTTATTCCTAAGACTCTTCACTTGCCAGTCGAGTAATTTGACAGGTTGCTCCACAAATGACAGGTCTGCCTGAATTTCTACAGGTTCATATTCTATCACATGGCTGGCGTCAGGATTGTACTTCTTAAGCAATGACACATGAAACACATTATGCACATGCTGATACTGAGGTGTTAAGGCTAACTCGTAGGCCACCTTCCCCACTTGACTCAAAATTTCAAAATGACCTATATATCTAGGTGCTAACTTCCCTTTCTTGCCAAATCTAGACAACCCTTTTCTTGGTGACACCTTCAACAAAACGGTTTCGCCTACTTGGAATCTAACATCCTTACGCGCTGGATCCGCATACTTCCCCTGTCTATCTTGAGTAGCAAGCAACCTTTTCTGAATTAACTTGACTGTCTCATGCAACTATTGTACCAATTCCGAGCCTAGAATCCTTCCTTCTCCTACTTCATCCCAACTTGTCGGTGATCTACATTTTCATCCGTACAAAGCTTCGTATGGTGGCATGCCAATACTGGAGTGATAGCTGTTATTATAAGAGAATTCTACTAATGGCAAGTGATCGTCCCAACTTCCTGCAAAATCGATTGCACAACTGCGCAACATGTCCTCGATTGTTTGAATTGTCCTTTCGCTCTGACCATCAGTCTGCGGGTGGTACGCCGTACTCATGTTCAACTTCGTGCCAAGACTTTCTTGAAATTGCTTCCAGAATCTCGAGTTAAATCGGGGATCTCTGTCTGAAACTATCGATACGGGTACTCCATGCCTTAGTACGATTTCTCGCACGTACAGATGAACCAACCTGTCCAATGACGACTTCTCATTAATTGGAAGGAAATGCGCCGACTTCGTAAGGCGATCAACTATAACCCATATAGCGTCATGTCCGTATTTCGTTCGCGGTAGTCCCACTATAAAGTCCATAGCAATATTTTCCCATTTCCATTCTGGAATCTTTAGGGGCTGAATTAATCCGCTTGGTCGTTGATGTTCTGCCTTAACTTTCTGAGAAGTATAACACTTTGCAACCCATTCTGCCACCTCTCGCTTCATATTTGGCTACCAAAAGTTCTGCTTTAAGTCCTGATACATCTTGGTGCTTCCCAAGTGGATTGAAAATCTTGAATTGCGGGCTTCTTGCAGAATCTCATTCTTCAATTCAGGTACATGAGGAATCCAAATTCTTGAGGAAAACCTTAGTATACCTTGCTCATCCCTTTGAGCGCCAATCTCTTCTCCAGTTAGCTGATTCTTCTCTTTCTCCATTACTTCTTCCTGACATTTCTTTATCTTTTCCACTAGTGTTGGCTGAAAAGTCATTACACGACAAACTTCTTCAACTATTCCACTATCACAAAGTTCCAATCCAAATTTCTTAATCTCTTCAGATAATTCATTTGGTGTTGCTATCATATTCAGTCTTTCTTTCCTACTCAAAGCATCGGCTACAACGTTCGCCTTTCCAGGATGATAATTTATCGAGCAATCATAGTCCTTGATCAATTCCAACCATCTCCTTTGCCTCATATTGAGCTCCTTCTGAGTAAAAATGTACTTTAAACTCTTGTGATCCGTGTAGATTTCACACTTTTCTCCGTAGAGGTAATGTCTCCAAATCTTAAGTGTGAACACTATGGCGGCTAGTTCCAAGTCATGCGTCGGGTACTTCAATTCATGCGGTTTTAACTGTCTTGACGCATACGCGATCACCTTACTGTGTTGCTTTAGCATACAGCCCAATCCTTTATGTGAAGCATCGCTGAAAATCATAAAGTTTCATTGGTCGTCTGGTAGTACTAACACTGGAGCTGTTACCAATCTCTGTTTCAACTCTTGAAAGCTATCCTCACATTCTGCATTCCATTCGAACTTCTGATTCTTCCTGGTTAACTTAGTCAATGACGTGGCGATTTTCGAAAAATCCTTGACAAACCTTCCATAATACCCTGTCAATCCTAGAAAACTTCGCACTTCTGTAGGTGTCTTTGGCCTCTCACAACTCATAATCGCCTCAATCTTTGCCGGATCTACTTTAACTCCTTCATCTCCAATGACGTGTCCCAAGAATTGAACTTCCTTTAACCAAAACTCATATTTAGAAAACTTGGCATACAACCTCTCTTATCGGAGTATCTCCAATGCGATCCATAGATAATGCTTATGTTCTTCTTCCGACTTTGAATAAATAAGGATGTCATAAATAAATACCACTACGAACTTGTCCAAATACTTTTTAAATACCCGATTCATCAGATCCATAAATGCTGATGGGGCATTAGTCAATCCAAAAGGCATTACTAAGAATTCATAATGTCCGTATCTGGTCTTGAATGCTGTCTTGGGAATATATTCTTCTTTGATCTTTAATTGATGGTATCCTGATCTCAAGTCAATCTTTGAAAAGCACTTTGCTCCTTTCAGCTGATCAAATAGGTCATCTATTCTTGGTAGCGGGTAGCGGTTCTTAATCGTCACCTTATTCAACTCCCGATAATCTATACATAGCCACATACTTCCATCTTTCTTCTTTACAAACAGAACAGGTGCTCCCCATGGCGACGTACTTGGCCGTATCACTCCTTTGTCCAATAATTCTTGTAGCTGGCTCACCAACTCTTTCATTTCTGCTGGTGCCATCCTATATGGGGCCTTTGAAACTGGTTCTGTGCCAGGAGCAAGGTTGATCTCCAACTCGATTTGTCGATCTGGTGGTAAGCATGGTAGTTCGTCTGGAAACACATCTGGGAATTTGTTAACTACGGGAATATCTTCTATGCTGGGGTTGCCCTTTTCTGAATCCACTACATAAGCTAGGAACGACTCACAACCTTTTCTAAGTAACTTCTTAGCCTGAACGATTGTAAGAAACAGTTGCTCTTGCCTCTATCCCTTAAATACTACCTTCTCTCCACTCTTCCTCTTTAAATACACTTTCTTGGTCTTACAATTAATCTGGGCGTTATTCTTCCCTAACCAATCCATACCTAAAATTATATCGAACTCTCCCAACTTGAAGAGTATCAAGTCGGCTGAAAACTTATGCCCCGAAATATCAATCTCACACTTCGGACAGAACTGATTCACATGAATCTTTTCTTGGTTTGAAATTACCACATTTACTACCTCATTCATAACCTTTTTATCACATTGAAGTTTATCAACAAAAGTTTCTGATATGAAAGATCTCGTTGCTCCCGAATCAATCAATACTTTAGCTTTGACATTATTTAGTAAAAGTGTACCTGCTATCACCTCAGAGTTCTGAACAACATCCTTCATTTTCAAATCGAATATCCTTGCTCTTGCTTGCGGGGTTGTTGTAGGTGGTGGAGGTAATGCCAATACCTTGGCTGGCACGCTTGCACTCGTACTTGCCACATTCATTAGAGCTTTAACTGGTTCGGTTGTCTTGCACTCCCTAGCTATGTGCCCAGTCTTTCCACACATGTAACATGTAACTCCTGGTTTCGCCATCTTACACTTGTTTGCCAAATGTCCTTTCTGGTTGCACCTATAACATGTCATGCTCAACTTATTACACACTCCGGGGTGCCTTCTTCCACAATGCTTGCATTCCGGTCTCTGGAATCTGGTTTCTCCAACTTGCCTTTGACTTGTCTGGTTGTTCCCTTTCGATTCTTGTCTTTTGCCCAAATTCCCCTTCTTTTGAAAATTTCCGCCTTTATGGAATCCAAACCTCTTTACATTCCGATCTTGTGAATTTCCGGCTTCAGACTTTTCTCCATAAAATGGAACCTTTCTCTTCTTGTTATCCCTTTCCTTTCTTGACTGCATCCTATTATTCTCAATCAGAGCAGCTTTCTGTACTACTCCCGCATAAGTATCAAGCTCAAACATAGCCACTCTATCTCTGATCCAAGGCTCTAATCCTTGTTGAAATCTCTTTGCTTTTTCCTCCTCATTGCTGGTATACTTTATCACAAACCTTGACAACTCTGTGAACTTCTTCTCATACTCCAGTACAGTCATGTTCCCTTACTTCAATTCAAGAAATTTAAGCTCCATCTGATTTTGTATGTACTTAGGGTAATACTTTTCTAGAAATAACTTTTTAAATCTTTCCCAAGAAACTTGTTGATTTACTTCCATAGCTTTTACTGATTCCCACCAATAGATGACTTCGCCCTTCAAGAAGTAAGTAGCATATGGTGTCTTCTGATCGTCCCCCAACTGTACCAATTCAAAAGCCCTTTCCATCTCTTTAATCCATGTGTTAGCTATTATTGGGTCAGTGGTATCATGAAATGCAGGTGGATTCATATTCTGAAAATCCATGAAAGTGACAACTTGTCGAGGTGGTACTGGTGGATCAGGTGGTTGGTGTGGTTCACAGTTATCTTGGTTTTCAAATCGTTATTGAAGAGTTATTTGTTGTTGAGCTATAGTGTTGGTTTGTTATTGTAAATTTTCCAGTAATCGAAGAATATTTGGATCTGTGGTGGATGTGGTTGTTGGGTTCTTCTTTTTGGGTGGCATGATCCTGAAATAAGAGTTATGTCAAAACAGGTATGAATGATGGAATTAATTCGAGGGTATCGCATGGCATTCTTATTTACATTTGAGGTCAAATTTCAAATTAACAAATATGGTGATGCATATAAAGACGTAAGATAATAGTTGATAGCAAATGGAACGATAGTGCATAATATGGGAAATCTAAAGGTCTCAATACATCAAGATCAGGATAAAGTCTGATTCTAGTAATAACATGCTTATTTAAAGGAAACAACTGGGAATTCTACAAAGTCTGATAATACTACAACATGAAAGGTAGATAATGGAAAGAACTAAGATTCCACTCAATCGAAACGGGGCTTGGTAGTATTCTCCTCTCGAAGTGTCTTCACAATGCTCTGGAGCTCATCCGCCACCATCTGGATGATATACTGACTGGTACGGTCTCAGTGTGATGGCATTTCCTCAAGCTAAGTGTTGACATACTGCACCAAAGTCTCAAGTCTCGCAGTCATCTGCTCCTTAGGCTTCCCTTCATAGTTTCGGCTGTCCGAATACACGTTCTTCAATCGGTCTATCAGTCGGTCGTACTTGCCCTGAAGCATGTCAAACTCGCGCCTCAACTCAGCATACACGGAGAAAGCAATAGTGTCGTCCGACCCAGAGGATGATGAGGAGGGCGCCCTTTGCTGACAAACCAATAAGAGGGGTATTAATAATAAATTTACTTAACCTACTCTCTCGCATATTATCTATAACCTATACATATATCCTATAACCTATTTGGGCTGTCCAGGGACTCTAAACCGTAGCTCTGATACCAAAACCTGTCACACCCCCAACTTAACAAACACAATATATAACTATTACAATATTTAAAAGAAATTAAATATAACCGAATCCAAGATCTTACAGTTTAGGGTTTGGAAGAGCCCAACACTACCATCTATTACAACTGATTTTAATATCGAGTCCTCACACAAAACTATCTCTTATTCTACCTGAGCTCGAACATACGCATCGGCGTCACAGGTCTTACGTGCTGTCTGCTTGAATCTAACCATAGCTGCTAGTTGTAATATCAGGGTTAAAGCAAGGAGTGAGCCAAATGCTCAACAAGTGCTAAATAATACGGTATAAAGCATAAATCGAGATATTAAAGAATGACAATGCGAAGATATAGCTAATAATAACCAGAGATGAAATTTTGGGTGATGGCATCATTTGCTTGAATCAAAACATTTTCAAAATCATATCTTAATCAAAATCATTTTATGACGCTACGGATTACAGCCGGTGATCAGCCGCGATGTAATCCCGAACCTCGTTGGGTTCTTAAACATTAATGGGATCCCTAGGCAACTTTTAAGCCTACAATATAAGTTTGGAAGGGACTCACATCTCAGTCCAGATCCACTATTCAAGAAAACATTTATCCCCCTTTGGGACTGAAAATCCACATTTTAATCATTTCAAAAACTGATGCTGATTTATAATAAAATCTCTTAAATAGTAAACATTTTTATCAAGGGATTATAGATCAACTTTGAAACACTGGAAATATGTCACCAAATCTCAGGGCCATGATCTACTAGACTTTACTATATTAGGGTGATTGAAAGGTTTCCATTTACAAGAACTTTGACAAGGAGATTAGCAAGGCTATTGGATAATATGAAAGAGTAATGTCAAACTAGGCTTAAAGCAATGGTTTTAGACAAGGTATAGGTATTAGAACATCAAGAAGATAATCATCACTGGTTACTAGTATACTAGAGGTGTTAAGGTATAAAGAAAGTGTTCATTAGCTTAAGGTATATCAGGATGTCAAATTTTAGGGTAAGAATAGGGTTATCAATCAATCATAAACAACTTTAAAGAATATCTGGCTTTTAGGTATCAAGGAAAAGTTTCTATTGGGGTTCAAGCATCCGGGTGAGATGTTCAAGACTTCATAGGGATCAATAACATGTTAAACAAAAGGTTCAATCAAGTATTATAACGAATCTTTATTTTATCAAGGCATTCCAATGACTCTGATATACTAGCATGATACGACTTTTGATCTAGTTGCAATAAGTACTTGAGGGTTCATGGCATTTCTATATATTACTAAGATAGATTTGAGAATCACTTGGTTCACGTATAACAAGATAACTCAGGATATTCGCATCATATATATATAAAAGCTAGTTATCATACATTCGCAGTGTAAACGAAAAAGTAGGTTGAATCACTTGCCTTGAGAACGGCTGGACTGGTCTGGCAGGTAGGAGCAACTGGAAGCTTTACTCGACCTTTATGGCAAGTTTACCCTCGTCTCGAGATCCTACACAATTAATAATAACCTTATTATAATATATTCTCACCAACTCAACCTATTTTTAACCTAAAATTAAACACAAGTGCCACTTAGGCCTATATGCACGAAATTTATAATCACCTTATAAATACAATAGTACACAGAGCCACATATACTCACATACCATATTTTAATACCAAATAATATCACACACACCATAATGCAACACTAGGCTTGGATGATCTCGATCCCCAACTAAGTCACTTGATCGCTAAACTAGACAAAGTCTTCAACTTTGATGTCCTAACTCGATGTGCCTTTACTAAACTATCCAAAACTTATTGACCCTAACTTGGGCCTTTCACTCTAATGGATTTATGCTATCTTGCAACCATAATGGTCAACCTAGGTCTCACTCATCAGTGCTCTAAAACTATGTGATAAGTGAAAGTGCTTACTAAGGAAAATTTCAGAATGACATCTATGGTTTCTTGAGTGCATTAGACACTCTTACACTACAATTTTACCTCCAAAACTTCTACACTACTCTTCTGACCATAAGGCATCTCCCAAACTCGATGTGGCTCAAGGGCCTAGCATGGGCCTCCTTGGGCCTAAGCTTAAAGTCCATGGTTCCCCTGTTTTTCTGGGCAAAAAATGCCCTGACTTGAACTAACTTTTGACACATGATTCTAACTCAAATCCTATGCACTATGGCAGGAAAAACTCCTCTGACACTCTCTCTAACTAAGTCTCAACAGGGCCTAATGAGGGCCTACGCATGACAAGGTCAAAACTTCCTATTTCTAAGTGGCAACAAAACTATCCCCTGCAGGACATATTTTGTGATTCCACTCGTGCACCTAACCAAACGACTTATAAACCTCCAAAAAACACCTAAAACCTTTTATATCTCCCCGTGCTAGCTTCTGGTGGCTTGGGCTTTAAAGTGCACAGCAAATGCTCATTCAAAACTTCCCCATAAACTAGTGCATCAAATCTGGAAAAATGCAACCACTAACTATTCTCCTTCCACCTTGACTCTCGCTTAACAACCAAGCATTCAACCTTTACTAAAGCAAAACTAGTGCATTAATATCCTAAAATAGTGTCTCAATAGGAGTGGAGATCATCCATGCCCAAGAACAATAACATGCAACTAAAAATATAACATGCAACTCATGGAAAATACTTAACAAGATTTCGGCTAAGGCATAAAGTTTAAATTCTTGCAAATTCGACTTATACCTATTACTCTTCCTTAATAATCATGAAATATATCTTCTCTTATCTATTAATAAGAAATATATCATGGAACAATCTATCTCAAGTATAATTATTTTGAATTTATAGATTTTTAAACATATAAACATGATTTCGAAAAGAGTAGCATGCACAACATAGTTGATTATCATTTTAACATCTTAAAACTAGCATGCATGGCTAAATATGATTATATAATGAAATTTCAGTAGCATGCAAAGGATTTTAAAGCATGGTTTCTTCATAAAATACTTAGTTAGCACATATATAAAATGTATCTCATAGAGAGCTCTTGAATTCACAAGAATCAAGAGTTTCTCTTTGGAGATCACACAAGAACTACACATGCAACCATGAAACTTCAACTCCCAAGTCACAAAACTCTTGGGAAGTATATAAAATGAATATAGGTAGAATATTTACACTAGGAAAAATGAGAAATGGAATGAAAAATGGAAGGGAGAGGGGGATGGGGGGCCTTCGGCCGAGAGCAACAAAGGAGGGAGGGGATGAGAGAAAAATGAGGTGTGTTGGAGTGTGGAGTGAGTGAAAATGACTTCTCCCACTTTGTTTTTTCTTTTATTGGCAAAAAGAATGAGTGGAAATGAGAATGTACAAAAATGTCCTATAGGTAAAGTTAGGCCATTTTGCATGCAAGGTTAGTGTGGTAACTTGGTAATTAACAAATGCGTTAGTGGGGTTGGAAAGGTCTCATTTGCCCTTTGAGAGAATAGAAGGGTGATTTGCATGCAAGGGCTTCTATGTAATTTGCTAACTATAACAAATAAAATTTGTAAAGATTTATTTTTATAAAATAAAATACAAGTTCAAAAATTATAAAATTTATACCATAAAATAACTTGGATTTTTAGAAATTTTATAAAATCACTTTTGAAATTTGTGAACAAAATAACGTTTAAAAGAAAATTTCTCCAAGGTTTAGAATATTCCTTATAAATCAAAAATAAAGGAAATAAATAAACTTTTGCTTTGAAAAAATCATATACTACATAAAGCAAATTTATAATGCAGAAATTTTTATTTACACAAACGTACAACCATTAAGTATAATTACATTCGGCTCTAATTTTATACCAAGTCCACAAATAATATTACACAAAATACCGGTCGTAACAATCAGGAATCTTGAAGCATGCTTTAACAATATCACTATTTATGCAAAACTGCTTACCTTTCAGAGTGAATGTGATGGTCTTGCCTGTCAAGTTGTACACTGTAGTTGTCCATATCTCTTCAACAACCTCACAGTAAATGGTGGGTGATTCCAGCATGGCATAGTCGAGTTTGCAGTTCTTCACAAAATCCATCATTTTGTGATAGTCACCAGACTGTTGAATCTCCTTGTTCACCGAAGCCGAGAAGTTGTTTTTCTCATAGATATAACCGGTTTGAGACATAATTTTCACTACAGGTGCCATTGTTAGAGATTTGGAATTTGCAGAGAGAGAGTTTTCTTTTGAGAAGAAAGAAATTAGAGCAATTGAATCTTGAGAATTATAAAAGAAAAGAATAAAAGTGAATTTGCTTTTATATACTCTCAGAAATTTAACAGTAAAAAATAATAAAGTAAAATAAAGTAACCAATAAAAATTGCCCAAAATAGCCATTTAAAAATAAATAAACTGTAAAAATTCCGTCACTTATCCGTCATGTCATGCTTACAAGCTGTAAGTATACTCGATGGATAATGTTTCAGGGAGTTAACGGCTAAGATTGAGACAATTCGACGGATGAGGATAAATCAGTTATCCACCGAGTTATAAAATATTCCAGAAAAATAATTGATTTTATTGACAAATTGTATTCCGACGGATGATCAAACTCGATGGATAATGATAATCCGTCGGGATGTAAATTTTGACTTAGCCAAAATTTCATCCAAAACAGAGAAATCAATTAAATTTCTGGCTACATAACCACTTGCAAAAATATCTGAAATAATTCAAGAGAAATTAAGCATACCTAATTCACTTACCAACCTTGAAAAGGTGGATTCATCAAGTGGTTTGGTAAATATATCTGCAAGCTGCTTTTCACTTGGAATAAAATGCAGTTCCACAGTACCATTCATCACATGTTCTCTTATGAAGTGGTACTTGATGTCTATGTGCTTTGTTCTTGAATGCTGTACTGGATTTTCAGTGATGACAATTGCACTTGTGTTATCACAGAAAATAGGAATCCTATCCACTTGTAGACCATAGTCCAACAATTGGTTTTTCATTAACAAAATTTGTGCACAGCAACTACCAGCAGCAATATATTCAGCTTTAGTTGTAGAAGTAGAGACTGAATTTTGCTTTTTACTGAACCAGGACACAAACTTGTTTCCTAGAAATTGACAGGTTCCAGTTGTACTTTTCCTATCCATTTTACAACCTGCATAATCTGCACCTGAATAACCAGTCAGGTCAAAACCAAAATCTCTAGGGTACCAAATGCCAAGTTTTGGTGTTCCCTTGAGATATCTGAAAATTCTCTTAATAGCCACTATGTGAGATTCTCTAGGATCAGCCTGAAATCTATCACAAAGACAAGTAGCAAACATTATATCTGGCCTACTAGCTGTTAAGTACAGAAGTGAGCCAATCATGCCCCTATAACTTGAAATATCCACAGACTTTTCAGTAGTGTTTAATTCAAGCTTAGTTACAGTGGCCATGGGAGTTTTTACAGATGTGCAATCCATTAGATCAAACTTCTTTAAAATATCATGAATGTATTTAGTTTGACTAATGAATATTCCATCACTAACTTGCTTAACTTGTAAACCAAGAAAGTAAGTTAGTTCTCCCACCATGCTCATTTCATACTTACTTTGCATCAATTTGGCAAACTTTTTATAAAAAAATTTATTTGTAGAGCCAAATATAATATCATCTACATAAATTTGAACAAGTATACTAGAGCCACTAACATTTCTAAAGAATAATGTTTTATCCACAATACCTCTTGTGAAGTGATTTTCCAAAAGGAACTTTGATAAAGTGTCATACCAGGCTCTAGGTGCTTGCTTCAGTCCATAGAGTGCTTTCAAAAGATAGTAGACATGATTTGGGAAATTTGGATCTTCAAAACTAGAAGAATGACTGACATAGACTTCCTCCTCCAAATCTCCATTTAGAAAAGCACTCTTGAAATCCATTTGATAGACCTTGAAATTGGCATGGGCTGCATAGGCTAAGAAAATTCTGATGGCTTTAAGTTTTGCAACAGGAGCAAAAGTTTCATCAAAATCTATTCCTTCTTGTTGACAATAGCCCTTAGCAACCAATCTAGCTTTGTTCCTGACCACTATGCCATTTTCATCCATCTTGTTTCTAAATACCCATTTGGTGTCAATTGGATTCTTTCCTTTAGGCTTGGGTACCAGCTTCCATACTTTATTCCTTTCAAATTGGTTTAGCTCCTCCTGCAAAGCTAAAATCCAATCAGGATCCAACAAAGCTTCTTCTACCTTCTTTGGTTCTTCCTTAGATAGGAATCTTCTATATAGACATTCTTCTTGAGTTGCTCTCCTTGTTTGAACTCTAGAAGATACATCACCAATGATGAGCTCAAAGGGGTGATCTTTTGTCCATTTTCTTTGTTGAGGTAGATTAGCTCTAGATGCGGAGGCCTCATTGTTGTCTTGATGTGTAACTGAGTTTTGATTATTAGAAACTCCCCTTGAGTTTATGGATCTTTGATTTGAGAAAGGGGAACTTTCTATAACTGATCTATTCTGACTTTCAGCTTCTTTTGATGACCCGACGGATGGTGCATTTTGAGTTCCGACGTATGAAGTTAATTGTCTCCCGACGGATAAAGCAGATCGTCTCCCGACGAATGAAGCATTTTGCTACTCGACAGATGTTGAATTTTGTGCTTCATTGGTAGTAGATTTTTCTGCATTATCCTTTGATATTGTTTCTTGATCACTTTCATCATCACTGTCATCACTAATCATCTCCACATTATCAAATTTGAGGCTCTCATGGTAATCCCCATCTCGCAGTCCTTCAATCTTCTTATCATCAAACACAACATGTATTGATTCCATGACAATGTTGGTTCTTAGATTGTAGACTCTATATACTTTACCAACATCATATCCAACAAAAATTCCTACATCTGCTTTAGCATCAAACTTTCCATTTTGATCAGTTTGATTTCTCAAGATATAACATTTACAGCCAAAGACATGAAGAAAATTTAGAGTTGGCTTCTTGTTATTGAAAAATTGTTAGGATGTCATACACTTTGCTTGATTAACCAAAGAAATATTCTGAGTGTAGCATGCAGTATTTACAACTTCAGCCTAGAAGTATGTTGGTAACTTTGATTCTTCAAGCATTGTCCTTGCAGCTTCAATAAGTGATATGTTCTTTTTTTCCACTACTCCATTTTGTTGTGGAGTTCTTGCTGATGAAAACTCATGCATAATCCCATTCTCTTCATAAAATGCTCTAATAACAGAATTCTTGAACTCAGTTCCATTGTCAATCTTGATTCTTCTAACTTTGAAATCAGGATGACTGTTGACTTGCCTTATGTGATTGATGATGATTTCACTAGCCTCATCTTTAGACTTTAGGAAATATGTCCAAGAGAACTTTGAGAAATCAACTAAAATTACTAGGAAAAATCTTTTCCTTGAGATGGACAACACATTGACTGGTCCAAACAAATCCACGTGTAGTAATTATAGAGGTTCTTCAATTGTTGAATCAAGCTTCTTCCTGAATGATGCTTTAATCTGGCAAGCATCACACAGTCCATCCTTAGAAAACTCCACTTGAGGAATACCTCTAACCAGTTCTTTCTTGACAAGCTTATTCATGATCTTGAAGTTTAGATGGGATAGCTTCTTGTACCACAGCCAACTTTCATCTTGACTTGCTTTACTGAGAAGACAAGTGACAGATTCTGCACTTGATGAGTTGAAGTCAGCTAGGTACACATTTCCTTTTCTCACACTAGTGAGAACCACTTTATTGCTCCTTTTGTTTGACACAACACAGGCTTCTGAATTGAAGGTTACTGAATTACCTTTATCACAAAGCTGGATGATACAAAACAAATTGTGCTTGAGATCATCCACTAAGGCAACCTCCTCAATAATGACATTATCTTTAGAAATCAAGCAATATCCTACAGTATAACCCTTGATGTCATCTCCAAAAGTAATACTTGGGCCAGCTCTCTCCTTGAACTCTGTGAGCAGGGTAGAATGTCTGGTCATGTGTCTTGAACAACCACTATCCAGGTACAAAAGATTTTTTCTGTTTCCCTGCACACATCAAAACTAAATCAAGTTGATTTTGGTACCCAAGTTTCCTTAAGTCCTGCCTTGTTAGGTTTCTTCTTTTGTTTCTTAGATTTGATCTCATTTGACTTGGGATATCAGATTCATCCTTAGTCATCTGAGTTGGACCTTTGAAACCAGTCATTAAAACAGAATTATCATGCACATTTTGATTAACAGGAAAAGGTATGTTATTTGCAAATATATTATTCCAGTAAGGCATCCCAAATGTCATTTGAGGCATACTAAATGCAACATAATAAGGATTAGGTGCAAATGATATATTAGCAAATTGTGCATTCATATTCTGTGCAAACATAGCATTCATAGGCATAGAAGGCATGACATTCATATTCTGAGCAGATTTGGTTCAAGGGATATGATCCACTTCAGACTAACTAATAGAGAGTAAGATATTTCGTTTTCTATCTATATAATCCAGATGAGTACAATCAGAACTATTTAGATTATCATGTCGTTACTTTGATTTCAGGACATCGCACCGTATTTATTTTGTGGGTAATTTCCCATCGAATATCATGTTTTTATACCAGGATATAGGAACAGAAATGAAAATTGTCATTCTTGCATCTGTCCGCATCAACATTTACCAAGGTTAAATTCTTGCTTTCCTACGTGTACTAATTATTTTTATAAAAGTCAACAGTTGCATTCTCAAATTCCATGTAAATCATTCCTAAAGTATTGTTCTTTTTCTATTTAAAAAAGGAATAATTCGTATAGATAATCTGCCTTCAACAAATATCTTCATCAATATTGACTATCCCGATGTCGTCACATTGAGGCATAGGTATGCACATTAAATCAACTCACATTTATAATATTATATAATTTACTATTCTACTCTAGCTTTGTGTTCCTTCTGTCATGTAGATTATTGAATATCAACAACTGATGCATTAAAGAGATACTACAGCTGAAGCTTTTTATTATATTTATTAGTTTATGATAACTACCTAAATAAAATTTTATCGATTTATGGAATAAGCGTGCACATTGTTCTATATCAAAAATTATTTATTGTTATTCAAAGTATATGTTTCTCATGATTTTGGATTTTTATATTATCTATTTAAACCTTTTGGTTGCATTACGCCGCAGTTATTTTGCGCAATCTTTAACGTAATACTTCTTTGTTCGGACTATGCTATTATTACCTTTAATAGTTGATATAAAACTGGAGGATTCCTTGAGATACTTATCTAAGTAATCCAGTACTTAGATTACTGTTTTTACTTTTCTTTAATTGTACAAATTGTACAAGTTATTAAACTTAAGATATACAATATTGATTGCAAATATATAATTTCTAAGTCCTCAATAAACCTTATGAATGATGTCATTGCAATATTAGAGCTTTTCCATTGTTCAGCCAATAAGATCCATAATATAAATACATCATATAAAATTTGGAAATTCTTTCAAAATTAGATTACATCCAATAACTTCCTTCATTTAGCTAAAAAACCAAATTTCAAGCAAACTAAACCATAATATTAATACATCATCTACCAGACATAAATATATTGATCACATTGATCTAATATGAAATTTAGTGTAGATTAAACAAACTATTCGATAACTATATCGAATATTAAGTCTTCTTTCTGAAAAGTAAAAACCGAGTTATCGTCTATATGTAGCTCATTATCTGTCATAAGTTGGTTCCATCCAGCAGGGAATCGAGGTAATCCAGTAGAAAACACTACCTTAACATTCCAGGTTAAAAGCCCCATCCTCAAAGTTATAGTTTCACCACTTATCCATTTCCTACCATTTAGCTGTACAGCTGCTGGGATATACTGGAAGAAAATATGTCTTTATTATATCAATTAGCCACAACATGAGTAAAAATTATATTGTATTTGCAAAATTAGTCTAGGTAAATTGACCGAGTAATGTAAGAATACCGCTCCGTGACATGTATTGTTCACATTTGAAGCAGTCATTATTGCGGTGAACTCCATTCCCACTAGTTCATCATTTTCCTGATCACTTATATTATCTTATGCAATATCATCAGCTACGCCTTCAACATCCATATCCAAATTTTCTTTTACTTGCTGAATTCCCGCTTCAGGAACTTCTGCAGCATGATCAGTGTCAACTGTAATATTCATATGAACAATTTCTTCTACTTCCTCAATTTCACTTGGAAGCTGTTCATTAATATCTACAGAGAAGTAACAAAAGTTATTAATATTATTATTTTCATCACCCGCGTTTCCATTATTAGCGTTTGACTGCATAGCTTCATTAACTACTATAATTTTTTGAAAAATATTATCTGACTAAAAAATTGGGATCCAAATCATCAGATAAATAAAATGGTATGTAGTATTTATAGTAGTACCATTTCTTGAAGAACAACTGACCATAAGTTTCTCATTTTTGGAACTATCAAAAATGATAGTGTCAAACTTCCCAGATCCTCTATAGGTAAGGAACATGAAATCCTTCCTCTCAAACATTTGGTCATTTACTAGCTCCAGTAGATCAGAAATCTTCCCAGTGGATTCAGAGTACTGACAATTGTATATCTTTCCATTCTGCAAGATAAATTGTATTTTTGCAGGAATCAACTTTCCAAAATAGTTGTGAAATTTTTCTGGTATGGCCTGTCACAAGCATAATAAATATCGATTAGTTAAACAATTACTATTAATAGAGAAAGAGATACATATCATATTGTGGGAAAATAAGTATTTCTAAATTAAAAGCTTACTATTACTCCAGAGTCTATTGCATCGCCAATACCGAATACCTTGAATTTGCAACGAATCATAGTTATTATATCTGCAAATTAATTATCGGTATCCAAGTTCAGTCATAATGAAGAATGAAATTTAAAATTATGTATCCTAAAACAAATATGTAAAAGCTTTTTATAAATATGCAGTTACCTCTACAAGTTGAATGCGATCGGGAATCAACTCTTGCAGAATTATAATCCACTTCAGTTGCATCAGGATTTAGTGCATAGACCATAAATTGTCCAAGGCCCTCATGTGTGAAAATCAGAATTGTATCCGAATACCGGCTAACTTATTTCAAAAACCATGTAAGGTTAACAAAACTGTGTTCCTCCACTGAATACTTGACATGAATTTCACGACCGCTTGGGAACCGAAGCCAAACTTTTTTCGGTATCACACTTGCCAACGTTGTGGCCATCTTTTCTTGTAGTTTCTGTATAAATCAATTAAATTTTAAACACCAAATATTTTGAACCATATTCGCAGCAAACTAAAAATTGCATCCAAAGTTAAGATATGAAATGTGTACAATATTAAATGAAAAACGTACCACTATATTTTGTGCATAGTTATCAGATTTAAGAATGATGATAAATCCTGGAAGCTTGGTTTCATTAATATCCACCTAATAATTACAGGAGCATAATACGTTTATATACATATTTTAAAAAAACAATTAATTCAATTCTATAAAAGTGAATTGATATGATCACATACCATCTTATGTTTCTGCTTCAATTTCTGATTTTTTTGCGTAATATTTCCATCCTTTCTTACTAGAAATGAATTACAAAATTCCTGCAATGGATTGATGCCATTGTCTTCTTCCATTAACACACTTTCTCCTCTTTGGCCACCAAAAAATTCATTTTCAACCTCCACATCTATAAAATTGTAATATAGAAACATCAGTACAATAATTATAACTTTAACCTTCATCAGATATTGCCACATTGATAAGTATCATACCTTCATCAGAATCTAAATGAACCTGTAGAAACCAATCTCATCATATCATCTCTTTTCCTTTAATACGCCTTTTTAAGTGATCAACCTCAAATCCATCTTCTTGAAAAATCCTAGATGAAATGATATTGCTATTATCCATAGTAAATAAAAGTGTATCTCTTTCGCGTAAATGAAATATCACTAGCACATATCCAAGGCAGTAAAAATATCCATTTGCCGAGTTGTATGAAATGAAAGATTCATGCCTTCCAACCCGGATTTTCTCTTTCGTATGGAGCTTTTGACTGTTTTTTTTGTATCGCACCAAACTTGGTACAACCTTGGAAAGAAACAATAAATAATTTTATGTTTATGAATTACACATAAAAGCATAAAAACGTATGAACGCACAAACATATAATTATATATGCTCTTCAATTTGATCACATAGGAAACTATTTACAAATCCTCCACATGACAGAGTATTTTTAGACATAATTTTCAAGAATGATTTTGCGGCAACCAAGTTTCTTGCCCAACAAAAAATAAATTTATAAGTTTCTCCTGTTGTACAATTTCCTTATTTCATAAATAATTTATATGTAAAAATTACAATATTTAATTTATGACATTACCTCTATCGAGATCTTTAGCATAAACTTCATGTTTATAGATGCAAACATTCACATTGTTCACATTATATATATCATTATACATTCTATACAAGACAATAGAATCTCCAACTCCAAGTCCTGTGTCTGATACAAAATCAGCCCATCCTTTCCCAAATTTGCAATGTCCTCCAATCCTCTCCACCTCGCATTTCCATTCCTTAGTAGTAAACCTCAGACTGACAGAGTTCCCATGTTTCAAGATTTTGTAGAAATTCTTCGTTCCTGGCTTCAGTGTCTGACATTATACAAATAATTGGTCACGTATTCACCATATACCAACTGATATGAAAATATGAATTTCAGCTGATATGAAAGTATGAATTTCAGCTGATATGAAAATAAATCCAAAATATATCATATCAGATCAATCACATTGTCTTGCAAGTCTGTACTATTTATGCAAACAAGGTAAGATTCACTTTTGTTCAGAACTACATCGTAAACTAATAGAGCAATAGATTTCTGAAACTCAATGTTTCCATACAAGACCATGAATTCTTCCTCTTTCCATTCAGGTTTATTTTTCTTCCACTCATTTGGATGTATGGTCGGGTAGTTTATTTCAATCGCGGCTTTCTTATATATCTTCACATTAAAAACTCGATCTCCATAATCATCAAAGAGAACAAAGTTATATATCTTAATGCCATAGTACTCCATAAAATGAGCAAGACCACATATTTTACCGACTTCTGAATCATATCGAGCACGCCATAAATGTGTTTTACAGTATCTTCAAGTGATCTGGAATTCTTCTACCACAAAAAATTTGAAAATTCGGTGGAACTCTCTGATCAAGTACCACTAAATCAAATACATTTAAAGATTATAAATAAATTAAAACTATATAAATAAACGCTGTAAAATCTACACTTATAATTTGGCCGAAATCCGAAACTTCTACATTTGCTCCCAGAAAGCTACATATACTATCTTCATTGTATGTACAGTTAGTATTACGTTAATGTACCTAAATAAAGACAGTATATCGACTCAAGGTTAAATTTTTACCTAAATATCCTACATTCTTCTTTCTAGAATCTGATGTTTTCTTCATCTGTAATTACATAATAAATTTATTCCAATCAATATAAAGCACGAAATTTACTTAAAACCAAGATGGGTGAGATACAGAGCACAAATTTCACAAGAACACTACATACATAAGATAGAAAACTATTATATTACATGAATTGGAACAAACCATGTCCTTAAATTCTATAGAGCATTAATAGATTAAGTTAAAATATATATACATAAAACTCTATGAATCAAGCAATATAAACTGTATATCAACAACTAATTCATAGCTCCATTGCATATATATATACATATATATATATACTGTATGTAAGAAATATTATTATAAAATCAAAATTGATTCATACCTCCATTGTAGACAACTAAGTTGATTGAACAGAGAATGTTATTGCCTTCTTTGTGAAAGGAAGTTAGCCTTCTTGCTTAATGGAAGTTGAGAATCCCAAAGTAACGGTAGTTTGCTTTATCTGGGATTTTTTAAGACATGTATTTTGTACTTTTTTGGGTTTTTAAAATCTCAAAGTCAACGTTATTTGTGTTGTTTGGGATTTTTGTTTGCTTTTGGTGTAATCTCTTTTTCTGCTTATGTTAAAAAGCTTTTTATATAAATTACATAAATATATTATATTTCAATAGAAGGATAGTTTTGTATATTTTTTGATTTTGAAAAAAATTCTTGTAAAATATTGTATTGTATATAGTATTTACTTTATGTCTTTTAAAATTATTAATTAAATAATACGCTTAGCCGATTTTGTCGCACTACTTATAATCACATTGCCTACTCAAAACGTGAGAAAAAAATATGTTACGACACAAGAAGTAAGAGACTCTTTCCCAATTGGTTAAAATGTGAGAAGAAAAAAAATCAAAATTCAAAATATAAAGATTTGACGATAAAATATAATATCTATTTTGAATTTCAAACATAATCGAAATCTAAAAAAATTCAATAAACTTAAAAGTTTTCTGGCTACCTAGGGTAGTACAAAGACAATTAGTTATGTCTTGGTTCTAATACTTTTTGTTAATGGTTATCTGTCTAGATATAATAAAAAGTTAGGATCGATGTAATTAAGGCTCTACAAACTATAATGACTCTTCTAATACAGTTTCAAAAATAGGTGCAAAGAGTACTGCTTTTTGAGCTCCCTGTCATGATAAACTGGAGCAATCCTAGATTTTCTTTTTTTTCTTCTTTTAAAAAAAATCAATTTGATAAAGTTAGATTAAATCAAAATCTTTCTTGAACAAAAAAAATGATGTAATGCCTAGAAAAGATAAAAATAAATAGTATCTTCAAGATAATTATTTTTACAAATAAATTAAATTTACTATGTCATGTAATTAGTGTCAAGTTCAGAAAAATCAATGCAAATTTTTGTTCTGTGAAATTTAAATCTGGAAATCGAAATATAATGACGCCAAGAATTAGTTTTGTAGTATTTTTATTTTTTAGGAAAATATTGATTAATATTAATATTATGGGGAGATGTAATTTGTAGAACAAATATTTATTAGGATATTTACATTAATCTTTTCAACTACAACTTGATAAATGTATTTCTCTAAATTAAGAGTATTTTTAATTTTAATATCAAAAAAATGTGGTTAGAATGACGGAAATGTGGACTTATGACAATATAAAGGTCGATTGATAATTCTAATACATAAGTCATAAATTAATAACATATTTAACAATATACTATTTACATTGATTTTTTTTAAAAAAATATTTATATATATATATATTAAAATTATTTTTAATATAATTACATAATTTTATCTTTAGATCATTGTTTTACTTATCGAAAATACGGGAGCGTATCTGAGGATTATCGGGACGTCGAGCGAGTATATGTAAATACATATACATGTGTTTTATACAGAACCTGATTGTATGTTGTGTTGTATGTTTTGTCCAAAACACATTAACCCTAATTTCGTCAAATGACGAGTATACGTATTTTCTGAAAACGAACACTGGATCGATTCCGAGAATGTGAACTCTAATTGTTGTCTGTGTTATTCTAATATGAATAATTACGAGTCGGGTTTGAATATCGTTGGGTAAGAATTAGTATAGAGGATATGTCAAGCATACCTAGACGTCTAACGTAGGGTATTTCAATCCTGTAGGTTATAGTCGGGAACACAAAGAGTGGATGATGGACTAAAGATAACCTAGCAATCAGTCGACGAGCTCAGTAGAGTTTCAACAGAAAAACCTGAGTGTCGAAGTCGAATCCAATGGGATCCAGTGGTTGGACGTTAAAGCCTGAGCGACAGGGTCAGCTCAGAGTTGATCAGTAATAGTTATAAAACCTTGTAAGGCAAGTACTTCTGAACGTTTCTTCAAGATATATTGCAAATACTTTCGAACTGTTTCATAACATGTCTCTATTATTCAAAATAATTCATGTTTTACATTGCAAGTACTCTAAACTATTTACCCTTGCACCCTGATTTTCTTGATCTTGAGCCGTAAGCCTTATTCTTTGTAAACCATCCTTTGTCAATCCTCAGATACCAAATCACACAAATATGATACCACTCCCCAAATGTATAACTACCAAACACCAAACACTGGAATAAAATTGTTTGAAAACACAGAAACTTTTATACTGTGACCATTCTTTATAACATCAAAGAACTATACCTTGAAAAATCATTATTTGTCTAATACCTGATCCTTTTACAGACTGAAAAACTGTTTCTTATACATACCCTGATATACCCTTGAGATATCCATGAGTTTCTTTACATTATTATTCAACTGTTAACCATCAATGATTATGATCTGTTTTTATCGAATTATATTGAACTGCTTTAGAATTGGATAGTTTTTTTTATATATGTGGACCAGATTCGTGGTTAGACCATATCAATGGTCAAGTTAGGCCAATGTGTGCCTTGGATCCAGTAATTAGAGCAGTGCTGTGTGCTTTGCTCGGGGTTAGTGCGTGACTGATCAACAGCCTAACCTTGGTTTTAAAACTTAAAATGAATATCCAATTCTAACGATTGTTTAACCATAAACTTGATTCTTCTGAATCATTCCATTTGAACATTGCTTAACCTCAGTTATCACTGTTATGACTTGCTGAGCTAGTTAGCTCACCCTTGCGATTCTTTCATATATTTTACAGTTGAAAAGAATATGGATGATAGTGAAGTTCCTCAGTCCAAAGTGCGGGCTAAGGTTTCAGTTGAGTTGGATCAAGCTAGCAGAAGCTTCATGCGGTAGAGAGATAGTCAAATTGTAAAAATTATTTTATTATCAGTTGTAAGTTAAATTAATGGGGATTTGGTACGTTATAATAAAAGTTAAGGTTGTGGCTTGTTTTTATACTTTAACCTGTTGCGATCCATGGTTTTGTGAAGCAGGGATATTATAAATAATATCTCTTATACAGGTTTATATATTGTGTATGTGTTGTGGACCCCAAACTTCTGACCCGGGTTTGGAGGGCGCCACAGGTTGGTATCAGAGCTACAGGTTATAAGTCACTGAAACAAGCCTAGATTGTCGAGATTGGGTAGAGGGGTAGGATTAGGAATATGAAATAGAAAGATAAGATGTTGTAAGGTTGAGTGCGATTGTATAATAGGTCTCCGGCACAGTTCGTGTTGCGATTCGGGATTCTTAGCTTGCAATATGATTTCCAGACAACGGCAATGGCAGATCCTGATTTCCCTATATCATCTAATCGTTTGGAGCTTTCTGTTCAAGGATCGTCATCTTCTCTCGGATTTGGTTTGCATCTTGTTCCCCCATCAGTATTAATGGTATTACCTTCTGTTACAATAGTCGTACCTCTTCAAGTTATTCTACGCTATTCTACCACCTCTTGATATGAAATTACCTATTTAAGAACCTCCATCTGTTTATTTTTGCTTTACTGGACATTCGGCTGTGAGTGTATCTCTTCAGTTTACCCTACACCCTGTTCTATACCCCCAGTTTAGAACTTGTCCTATGAAGCAATTGTACCTACGAGGGCGGATTCGGGTGTTACAGTAAATGGTGAGTATTTGAGATATAAATAAAGGTGAGAAGAAGATTTAAGTGTTCCGGAGGATAGCTGTTACCAGATTAAACGAGGCCACTAGTGAATAGGCCACCCGTGATTAGTTTGTGGGATGGACTAGAGGAGGTTTGAAAGAGTTAGAGAGAAAAGTATAGATCTGGAATTTTCGTAGAATTAAATGATAATGTTATGATAAATGCGATATGTAAAGTAGTGATATGATGTGATACGAGCAAACTTTGTTCTATGAAATAGACTTGTTGACTATTGAATAGCTTGTTCTACTTAACTACTGCAACGATAATGTCAGGAGTATTACCAGTATGGAAGCTTTGAAATGAAGCTACGAATAAGATAATATGCAACGACAGTTGAAGTTTGCATCGATTAAGGAAGGTAATAGACCCAATGAAGGAGAGGAGATAAATGGAAGTGAATGGACCTTTGTGTGATCATTTCTTTAACTTAGTATCTGGTTATAGGAAGGACAACAACCAACTCATATAGTAAGGATAACCAGATTTGTGATTTTCAAAATTTTAAACAAGTTTTTGAAAAAGATTTTCCCTTACAAAATTTCCAAAAGCCTTTTTAAATAAAATAAGTTTTAAACATTGGTTGTCAACTTACTACTTGAGTTTTCTGTTCGTTAAAAGACCCGGATTACCTGGAAGGATACTTATTTTAGACCCAGTATTGTTAATTCAGAGAATAAAGTGATCCGCGATCATGAAGAAGTTGATTATTCCTAACGGTAAGGTGTAAATATTATTTGACAAGGATAATAACAGAATCCGCGTATGGAGTAATTATTTATCCAGTTGCAGAGACCATTAGAGTTAAAGAATTCATTGATTTAAAAAGAGCCTGGGCGTGATCGGAGGAGATTGGGAATATTTCCAGACCTTTCTAGAAGAAAAAGATTATTAACAAAAGGATCGCTATGTTGAATAATTTATGGTTATTCCAAATTAAAGAGGAGGACGCTCGAGGTTATCTGGTAAGAACGTCATTATGATCGAATTGTTAAAGTATTATACATGCAGGTGCGATGTTAAAGATGCAAGACTTAACAAGTAAGAATCTACTATAATGCTTAATTTGTGAAGGCATGTCAGTATACTTTCTAAAGTTGTTATATGACACAATGGGGATATGACCGAACAAGCTCGAAAAATGAATACAAGTGAAATGTGGATGGTGACCAACAGTATTGTTCTTGTCTTCAATCTTACAGTGTATATTCCTTTTTAGTTCCTAAAAAAAATGTATGAACTTCTTTTCTTAATAAATTCTTTATGATGATATCAATAAGGAGGATACTGCATTCCTTTCAAATCTAATTGTTTCCCTCAAGTTTTGCTTTCTGATTGGGACAAACAGTATTATGGTGAGACGCTTTGTCGGAATGACAAAGAGTCGGTTGGGACGCCACCTAGTCATGTGCTGTATGCCATATGGTACGAAAGACTGGCCATCTTAAGTACCAATGTGGTTGTCTCATTCATATTCAAACCCTTGTTTCTTCTTTCTTTTCAACTCTAATTTTTGTTTAATTGTGAACCCTTCTAGTTGTTTCGTTATACTGTCATTACTTGCAAGTGTGCTTCAAACAGAAATCAACGTATTATGGACCAAGCGGGCAAAGTTCCATCTACCTCTCACGCATGGAAAGCAAACAAGGGCATATGGTGAGAATTACAAATCACTAACCCAGTCAGGAATGCACTAAGGACCAAGGGAATCTACTCCAATAAGGAATACGTCTTCGAGAATGAGAATATGCGATTTTCATGTGAAATATGTTGTTCAGATTACGGACGTGATAACATGGATGATTATGGTGATCAAGATGTGAGCATTATGGTGATTATGAGATAAATAAAAGTCAGAAGCAAACGAAAATTTGAAGATTTTATAACAATTAAGGAATTTCACGATATGTTTCCAGACGAGTTACCAATATTTCCTTCAGACAGAAAAATTGACTTAGCACCTGAAATAAAGCCAGTGTCCAAAGCCCCGTACCGAATAGCACCAGTTAAAATAAAGGAGGCAGCCAGGCAAATGCAAGACATGTTAGAAGAAGGAGCGATTAGACCTAGTGTACCACCTAAGGTGCACCAGTCCTGATTATTAATAAGAAAGATGGAAGTATGAGATTATGCGTCGACTAGCGAACGCTCAACAAGTTTATTATCAAGAGCAAGTATCTGTTACCTCAAACCAATGATTTGTTTGATCAAACGAAAGGAGCAAAGTACTTTTATAAGATTGATTTAAGATTTGGTATTTTACTAATTGAAGATTATACCTATGGACATATCAAAGATAAATTTTCAGAACTAAGTACCGTGTTATAAAATTCTTGTATTGTCATTTGGATTAACCAATATACCAGTAATATTTGAATTTGATGGACATAATCTTTAAAGAATATCTGAATAAGCTATAGTTGTGTTACTTAAAGTCAACGGAGGACCATGCAAGGCATTTAATCATAACCGGGAAGTCGAAGAAGAAAGATGTTGTATGAAGGGTTTACAAGGTGAAAGTTTTGATGGTAGGAAGCATAAATAGTCAGTGAGGAGAAGGCAAAAGGGAATCCAACACGGATTAAAGTTACTATAAATGAAGAGAAACAAAAAACACCAACAAAAGTAAGAAGTTTCACCATGGGTTGATTATTATCGAACATTTGTGAAAGATTTCTTGAAATTCGGAATACCTTTGATGAAGCTAACCAGGAAAAGCAAGAAGTTTATATGAAATGGAGAAGGGTGAAGAAAGTTTTACGGAGTTAAATAAAAGAATGGTTACATCACCTGCTTTATCACTTTGAAGGTATTAAGGAGATTTGGTAATTTATAGTGGTACTTCTCATAGGGGAATAAGATGTATGTTGATGCAGCACAATAAAGTTATTGTATATGCACCCAGACAACCGAAACCCTATGAACAGAAGTATCCTACTCATAATTGGGACTAACAGTAGTAATATTTGTTTTGAAATATTGGGAAACATGATATGTATGGAGAAAGGTGTAAGATCTATACGGACCATAAAATTTTGAAGTATGTACTCACGAGGAAAGGCAAATGTAGAGGCAGGCGATCAGCAAAAAGAAGAAAACAAACATAGAAATTGTACCAGAAGAATTATCTATGGAATTTTAGATGTTGGAGTTGGAAGTCAGATATATAATCTAAAGGAAGCAAAGATGGGTAGCATGACCTTTCAGTCGGAATTGTTAAGAAAAGATAAGGAGATGTCAAGAGAAGATAATGGATTATGATGTTAGCAGTTAATAAAAGGAAATTTATGCGCCTAGGAAAACGAGAACGATATCCCCAGGTTTTCTTCCAGCACTTAGATGTTACAGGTAAAAGAATTAAGAAATGAGATTCTACCAGGAATTCATGATATAAAGAAGAAATGCCAAGTTATATGGAAATTTTAAAAAAAATAAATAATAATAATATAGTGATAACCATGTATAAGAAGGAAATCTCAAAATGGATTAGGGAGTATCGGACATGTCAAGAATTTAGGCGAAGTATCGAAGGCTTAGTGGATAAGGCAGACCAAAGAATGGTTTTACAAGAAGCGAATCAGAAAGTGTACCAGTAATATTGATGGAGAAAAGGAATGAAATTATGAGATTATGTACTGACTATCGGGAGTTGGACAAAATAACAAATAAGAATGAGTGACCCCTATAAAGAATTAATTACTTACGAGACCTAATTCAAGAAGTATGTTACGTTTCGGGGATTAACTTAAGATCCGACCTGAGAACATATCAGAGATTACGATTAAAGTGAGTTATGAGCATTACAAGCTCCGGTGATATTATGTAAAATAACAAGTGTATCAGTTGTCTATAAGGAATTAAGGAACATGTTGTATAAGGAGTACTCAGATAAATGAATTATTTTTATTGATAACATCTTCGCTATTCAGGGAAACTATACGTTGAGTCTTCAAGAATGAAATTTTGACTAGGGTTAACAAAAGATTCAGAATTAATCCATTAACAACTACCTAAGCAAAGCCGTATAATAACGTATGCCTTATGCCGACAGAAAGGATTGGATGTAATTAAGACCACCGAGGAGTTAATAAACGAATTGGAAAGAGTAGAATCTGAAGTTCAAATACTAAAAGATAATAATACGTGAATATATGAGATTACTTTTTAACCCTAACTGATGAAAAGAGTAAAAGATGTTTAAATGTTTGGAAACCAAGTTGAAAACGAGCACTGCCTATCATCCTTAAACGAAGAGTTAAAGTACGGAAGTGATTCAGGAAATGTAAGATATGTTGAGTGGTTGAGTTTTAAGGAAACACTGGAATGATCATTTATTATCGATGTCAGCTTTGGAATGCCACTTTATCAGGCTTCATGTGAACGCAAGTGTAGTTCCCCATTTTTTTTATTGAGATAAAGTGGGAGAAAGAAAGTTGTCAAATTCTAAGTTAATCCAGCACACCAAGGGCATAACGATATTGATTGAAGCAGCTCAGAGTAGACAAAGAAAGAAGCGGAATTGTATCCAGGGAGAGTATGAATATTGAAATAGGACTAGTAGTGTTAGTAAAAGTGTCGTCTTGAAAGAGATTGGATAAGTTTGAGTAGAAGGGACAAGTTAAGTCCTAAAAATTAGCGAACCATTCGAGGTATTGATAAATATAGATAAAGTTGTTCATGAGTTGATGTTACCATCGCAATAGTATGTACATATAATGGGTTTTTCCTGTTAAGGTTAAGACGATAAGTATCTGATTCGAATCAAGTGATTGATCAGGAGCCAATGGGCTCTGGTTTAAGTTTGTTTTGTATATAGTGATTGATCTAAATTCTTGATCGTTAAAGGCAAGTCATTGAAAGTGAGTGTATATCTATATTAAGTACGTTTGAAATCCTCGAGTAAAAGAGTCTACTTGGAAACTAGAGTCAGATATGCTTGGCAAATATCCTCACTTATTTAGTTAAACCAGATTCTGAGGACATAATCTTTTTAAGGGGGAAAGGAAATAACGACTCATGTATTTTCGAATTATTTAAATATGTAATTTTGGAATATTAATTAAATAAAATATGTGTCTTGGTTTTGGCAGCAGTATGTTGAAATAAACTATTTGTCTGTGATTTATGGGTGTAAAGGATTGGAATGTGTAGATAAAGATTGAGTTATATTGTTCTGTTTTACTTTTAAAGGTTATTTTATTACAGTTTTAAATCCGTAAATATTTTGATTGTCTCTAAAATTAGTTTTATGACTTTATAATTTCAATAATTATTTTTGGGATTTTACAAAATTTAGAAATCAATATTTTATCAATTATTTAACCGTGTATGATTTTCTGATTACATTTAATTGTAAAATCTGTATTTAACTCTAGAATTCTTCAAAAAATATGAAACTCATATTTATTCAAGTTTGGAATATTCCGAGAATTTTAAAATTATTTTGAAAATTTTTGGGATTAATTTCATCCGCGCGTGGTTTCGTTAATTGTTGAAAAGCGGGTATAAATTGCGTTTCAAAAATTGTTTTAAAATTTCAAAATTTATGTTTTTATTTACTTCGGGATATTTCTAACATTTTAAGACTATTTTCGTGAATTTCTGAATTTATTTTAAGTGCAGCTCGGTTCGTTAATTGTAAAATACGGGTAAAAGTTGCATTTCAGAAATGCTTTAAAAATTATGAAAATTTTATTTTATTAGCTTCGGGATAATTGTAAAATTTTAAGATTATTTCGGGCTTGTTTCGATTAATATTTATTCGCTATATTGTACCGTTAAAGGGTAAAATTTGATATAAACGACTAGCTATTAGGGGGAGGGCTACGTGTCAAATGTTTGGACACGTGTTATGAGCACATAAAACATAAATATAAACACCCAACTTAATCTTATTTCCTGAGCTCTCTCTCTCTCTCTCATTTTTGTTCCCTGCGATTTCATCTTCTCTCTCGCTTTTTTTTCTTTTTCTTCTTCTTTCTGTTAATCTCCATTTCCATCTATCTATTCGCGAGTTCGTGTTCTCGTTTCTCCTCCGGCTGTCTGGTTACTTCCGGTAATTGCTAGCCTTCCGATTCTTGTCCCTGTTGCTTCGCCTTGAACTTCCAGTAATTTCAGCCGGCCATTTCGAGCGGCCCCTCTCAATTTTCGTCCCTGTATTCAGATTATATGTATAGATATATATGTATCCGTGTGTGTATATGTGGTGTGTGTATGTTTAAGTGTGTGTGGGTGTGTTTGTGTGTGTGAGTGCACGGCAGCGCGTGTGTCTGAGGGTGTAAATTTTTCTATTGTGATGGCTGGAAATCTGCTGCCTGTGGTTGTGTTATACTCGAACAGTTACCTTATTGTGCTGATTAAGCTTTTATTTTCTACAGGATACATTTGAATAATATTCGTGATAGAAATAATTCCGAGCGGGAAATAATAATAATAATAATCAGTGGAATTATTGCGTTGGAAACCCAGGATTTAATCGGGCACCCGCAAAAATTTCGCCGCCGTCGGCGATGAGCCCCGGCGAACCGACGGTGGACTATGATGTTTATTCTGAGTCCTAATATTTTAAAATAAATAAATTAATTCGTGAAATTATCTTTGAACATGAGAATTTAATTTTACATTAAGTCGAGTACATAATTTAGTTGACGAATTGTGATTGGATTAATTGTTGGGTTGAACTGATGATTGGGATTGTGGTGTGAATTGGATTATCGTTATTGAATTGACGTCGATGGATGTTTCGACGGGTAGTCCGATAAACAAAGGGGACGCTGTCCGATTTCCGGAAAATCGAACTACGGAAATACGGGAGCGTATCCGAGGATTATCGGGACGTCGAGCGAGTATAAGTAAATACATATATATATATATATGTTTTATACAGAACCTGATTGTATATTGTGTTGTATGTTTTGTCCAAAACACATTAACCCTAATTTCGTCAAATGACGAGTATACGTATTTTCTGAAAATGAACACTGGATCGATTCCGAGAATGTGAACTCTAATTTTTGTCTGTGTTATTCTAATATGAATAATTACGAATATTGTTGGGTAAGAATTAGTATAGAGGATATGTCAAGCATACCTAAATGTCTAACGTAGGGTATTTCAACCCTGTAGGTTATAGTCGGGAACACTAAAAGTGGATGATGGACTAAAGATAACCTAGCAATCAGTCGATGAGCTCAGTAGAGTTTTACCAGAAAAACCTGAGTGTCGAAGTCAAATCCAATGGGATCTAGTGGTTGGACGTTAAAGCCTGAGCGACAGGGTCAGCTCAGAGTTGATCAATAATAGTTATAAAGCCCTGTAAGGCAAGTACTTCTGAACATTTCTTCAAGATATATTGCAAATACTTTCGAACTGTTTCATAACATGTCTCTATTATTCAAAATAACTCCTATTTGACATTGCAAGTACTCTAAACTATTTACCCTTGCACCCTGATTTTCTTTGTAAACCATCCTTTGTCGATCCTTGGATACCAAATCACATAAATATGATACCACTCCCCAAATGTATAACTACCAAACACCAAACACGGGAACAAAATTGTTTGAAAACACAGAAACTTTTATACTCCGACCATTATTTATAACATCAAAGAACTATACCTTAGAAAATCATTATTTTTCTAATACCTGATCCTTTTACAGACTGAAAACTGTTTCATATACATACCCTGATATACCCTTGAGATATCCATGAGTTTCTTTACGTTCTTATTCAAGTGTTTAACCATCATTGATTATGATCTTGTTTTATCGAATTATATTGAACTGCTTTAGAATTGGATAGATTTTTTTATATATGTGGACCAGATTCGTGGTCAGACCATATCAATGGTCAAGTTAGGCCAATGTGTGTCTTGGATTCAGTAATTAGAGCAGTGCTGTGTGCTTTTCTCGGGGTTAGTGCGTGACTGATCAGCAGCCTAACCTTGGTTTTAAAACATAAAATAAATATCCAATTCTAACGATTGTTTAACAATAAACTTGATTCTTCTGAATCATTCCATTTGAACATTGCTTAACCTCAGTTATCACTGTTATGACTTGCTGAGCTAGTTAGCTCACCCTTGCGATTCTTTCATATATTTTACAGTTGAAAAGAATATGGATGATAGTGAAGTTCCTCAGTCCAAACTGCGGGCTAAGGTTTCAGTTGAGTTGGATCGAGCTAGCAGAAGCTTTATGCGGTAGAGAGATAGTCAAATTGTAAGAATAATTTTATTATCAGTTGTAAGTTAAATTAATGGGGATTTGGTACGTTGTAATAAAAGTTAAGGTTGTGGCTTGTTTTCATACTTTAACCTGTTGCGATCCGTGGTTTTGTGAAGCAGGGTCATTATAAATAATATCTCTTATACAGGTTTGTATATTGTGTATGTGTTATGGACCCCAAACTTCTAACCCGGGTTTGGAGGGCGCCACAGGTTGGTATCAGAGCTACAGGTTATAAGTCACTGAAACCAGCCTAGATTGTCGAGATTGGGTAGAGGGGTAGGATTAGGAATATGAAATAGAATGATAAGACGTTGTAAGGTTGAGTGCGATTGTATAGTAGGTCTCCGGCACGGTTCGTGTTGCGATTCGGGATTTTTAGCTTGCGACGTGATTTCCAGACAACGGCAATGGCATATCCTGATTTCCCTATATTTCAATTGATTAAATCATGTGCGAAGAAATTACTATTATTGATATAATTTTGTCCACATAATAATTCTCTTTTGACATATAATTATGATGAATATTCCAATCTAAACTATTCCAATAAATTTAGTTATTTAAAATCCCACAACTATTTGGAATAGACACATCTCCTCAACTCTTCTATTTATTTTTTAGTTCTGTAAAACTCTTCAACTATTTGAAGCAGACACATCTATTGAATTCTTTTCTTTATATACTAGAAACAATCATTTAATAATATCTCATATAATCAAATTATACCCATAAACAGTTAACTTTTGTGTTATACATTTAAGGAGAATGGAACATGTTGAGCGTGTATGGCAAATTCCTCCTAATGGTTGGGTGAAGATCAATGTCCATAGTGAGTTTATTCATAATGCTCCTGATGGCGATAATAGAAATGGTATTGGTGTTGTTGTATGAGTCACATGAGGTTATCTTCTCAGGCTTACTTATGGCACAATTTCTGGCCTTACAAATTTGAATAGTGCATTATGGGCTATTCTATCAGGCATGCGCCGTGCATTCCAGGATTCTTACGAATGGGTTATCATTGAAACTGACAATATACAAGCATATCGAGAATGCAAATATTATAAAAAAGAAGGGATTACACCACATTCCAGATAGACTTTTAGACTTATTCTTTCAAGGCTTAGTGATAAGAATATCTGTTATGAATTTATTTTGGATCATCCTAATAGGAATGCAGTTGCACATCGTTTGGCAACACTTGGAAGACAGGATACACATGCCCTTCGAACATTTGATAGGCCTGTTGCAGATATACATAATTTCCTAAACATGGATTTAGGTATTGGGCCAGAGCAAACAAGATTTCAAGACTTTAAAGTTAATGATCCCGAGCCAGCAAACGATGGTCAGGTTGTGCAAGTTTAAAAATCTTTCAATGTATGTGAATGTGATATATATGGATCATGTGAGGAAGACATATTTGTATATAGAATAAACTGCATTTATAATTGTTATTCAATTTATATATATATATATATATATATATCTTTTTCATCATCTACAGTAAACAGAACATGATAGTAATCCAACATAAACAATCAATCATATTTGCATTTTTTGCATAAAAGCGTTTATTACTATCCTCCAACTAGAACAATTATAATACATTATCACAGCATATCGACTGCAACATAATTTATATATTTCGAGCATAATCATCTAATAATATGCGAAGCTTTCCACTTTCTTCAATCAACATATCAGCACGAGCATTCAAATTATTAAGATGTTCTTTCCATCCATCTCCAAACTTTTTAAATGCACATACCATTTCTTCTGTATTCTGTTTGAATTTTTTCTCATGACCATGTAGAGATGTGGATGTATCACCTAGGAATCTGCGTGAATTCCATGTATAAGAATGTGGAATTTCAGTACTACTTTGTGATGACTCTCCACATTTTTTCCTTGATCCATTCTTCAGAGTATTTTCTATTTCGCTGTGAAACATTGAAACAGAGTCCATTCAATTTGTAATATAAAGCAATATAAATCATAAAAACAAATAAACATTTGAATATTACTTGAATTGTTCCTCAAGGCCAATATAACATGCAAACAATTCAGATTTCCTATTTTCCATTGTAGCATACATCTCTGCGTAGAAAATCTTTGTTTCTTCTATGTTATTATTGAATTATACACACGTTATAGCCAAATTTTACAACTCTTGCTCCGCTACATTCTTAATGCCTGACCATCTCTTCCTCTTTTTACTTCTTGAAGTCATTTTATAATCTGTAGTATAGATCTAAATGTTAAAAACACCCAAAGGTATATATACATGTGAGTATGTCTGGTATTTTTTGGCAGTTTTTTTCTAATAAATTTAACAGTTACCATAATTTAGAATAACCGAATGGTAGTTATCAATCTAATTTATTTTTCCTATTTTCAACTGTCATGTTACTCTAATTTTGTGATGTGTCTTTAAAGAATATGCTTATTAGCTCCTCATTCTGAGAAGATAATTTAAAAAAAGGTTTACAAAAAACCATGTTACATGTTTGGAGCATATTGTGCATATTCACATACTCATTCTTTTCCTCATGCTTGGAGATCGTCACTTATACTGCAAGAGGATATGAATCAGGATCATTACATGCTTTTGGATTATTCATGCATTAGCCTATGAATGCGGCTAAGGGTATGCATCAGAGTTTCTCAGCATTAGGAATGTAATTAGCATGTGAATATTGTTAGGTCTCAATATGTTTGTAGAAGGGGGGTTGAATACAAACAATATCATTTAATCGAATAAAATACGGAATAAAAAAGTGAAACAAAATTCAAGTTAAATAAAACTATTATTAAACTTGAAAGGTGTTACAACAACGGTATCGTTTACAAGGGATTAATCTCAAATCAATTATTACAAATCTAGAATAAATTCGACATGAACTTTTTCTATTTTTGCAATAAAAAGATCAAATGCTAAAAGCGATTTGAGATTAAGTTCTAGGGATTTCGATCCGCTAGATAGTTACACAAGAACAAGAAAAGTATTTCTAGTGGATTGGATTTAACAATAAATACTAGAAATAAATGATCTGTGAAGTTTGTAATAATTTCTCTGCAGGTTTTCTTTTTGTTCTGTGTTCTTCTGTATGATATTCAATGCTCTGCTTTTGGAATGATATGCTTCTGTTTGTTTTTGTAAATAAATCACTTAAATTGAATCAGCAAGACATTCGGCAAGACAATCAAAAATGAACTAGCAAGACAATCCTTTTAACTGGTAGAACTATCGGTAGGACAATCCAGAAAGACTTGGAAAGACTTTCGGTATGACAATCCAATTGTCATACCAGTTCAAGTTTGTTTTTGCTGATTTTCTTTTTGAATATTATTCCAAAATCATTTCTGAAAAATGCATAATATTAATTCAGAATTAATTAACTAATTAATTCAATTAATCAATAAATTAATCTTTGCAGATTTAATTTATTTTCTTAATTAAATTATATGACTTAATTAATTAATAGAGAATTAATACCAATCTTGAGCAGCAACCATTCTTCTGAAAATCTTTTGAAAATCACTGTCAATTACGAGTCAATTCCACCACTTCAATGTTGACACTCGATGTACTGTCTGGTTCATGAGTGACTAACTTCCGTGACATTTCTTCATGCCTTGACCTTGATACTCTTGATTTTCTTCAGACTAAATCCTTGTAATTAATTGATACCCTAACGAGATCTCTATCACTTGATTAAATCCACAATCTCTATTTATATGACTGAGGCTTGATCAATTGCTTGACCTTCTTCTAGTAAATTAAGTCATCAAGTCTGTAGATGAACAATGGTACTTAATCCTTTGACATATGTTACTTTGAGAGATCTCTCTGACGATAGAATCACTATTTACTTGTTACATCCTTATTTGAGTTGAGTTAAATCCTCGAATAAACAAATAGGCTATGACATATGCCTTTCAATCTCCCCCTATTTGTTTGTTAGACAATAAAAACAAAAACCTAGAGGATAACTCAACTAACAAATAAGAAAAATATATAAACAGTAATGCAAAGTAAATAGCAGAAAAGTTCTGGATTATATTTAACATTTTCCAGATTCCAAACGAAATTTATAAGTGGATACAAGATAGATGTTCCTCTAGCCTGAACTTATAACTACATTAGTCTATCTTGATTCATAAAGCTCTAATCATATTACATTGAGTTTTGAGCTAATTGAATTCAGTTGTCTTCTCTTCCGACTTCACCTTCTTCCAACTCATCACCTTCTTCCAAATCTTGAAGCAACTCCTTGTCAAAGACACGATCCTTTTCTGAAGTGAAGATGTCTGGCCTGACTGGTTGAACTCCAACTGTCTTTAGCTTATTCTTGAGTTGATTGTACCTTTTAATATTCTTTTCACAATAAGCTTGAATCAAATCAGCTGCTTGAGTTTTCAACATGGATGAATATCCAGCAGTTCTTAGGTGATGTTCCATCCAGACCAGATGCTTAGCTGAGTAGTCTTTAAGAGATTATGAATCGAGCTGGCAGATTTGAAGACAGTCAGACTTAAAGAATCTTACCTGATGAGGATTGTTGACCACTTGAGGACTAGTCCTGCTGGCAAACTCTTTGAGTCTTTCTCTAAGAACTTCATTCAATTCTGAGCTTCTTTTGACTTTGTTGAGAAGAACCCAAATCTCTGACAAAGAACGATTCTCAAACAGATGAAGTGACACCTTGAAAGATCCTTCGCTCTGACAATATACAAATATGCTCATCTCATTTAGTGATCTGTCAAAGGCAGCTGTGATCCTTGAGACTTCAGTTTTTATAGCATTCATGTACATGTCATTGTTTGGATTAGAGATTTCCAGCTTGTCCAGAAGATGTAGAAACTGTCTATCATTGTTTGTGCTCAACTGAGGCATATCAAGTACTCTCCTAGTTTCATCCCATTTTCACCAATCTTCAGTCTGACATCTCTTTTCCTTTCTTGAGCCTTAATGTCATGAAGATGTTGCTTTTGAAGAGTTTCTGTTCTTTGTATGTCTTTCCTCATGTCAATGATCTGGGATACCTTTTTGAGTTTAACTTCTTTTCTTTTCATCTCTGACTGCTGCTGCTGAAACTCTTTCTCAAACAGAGGATCCACTGGAGTTTCCTCTTCCCATTCTCGAAAATCACTTTCCTCCTCAGCTTCAAAGAAACCAACTTTATCTTCCAAGACTGGTTTAGTGGGAACGTCACAAATATCAAAGTCATCCTGTTCTCCACTATAGTAGATATCATCAGGCTTCCCTGTGCCTCCAGCAGACGACTCTTTTTCTTTTCCCTTTTCACTTTTCCCTTTCTTCTCCCCCTTAGTTGAGGAATCCTCTACAGACTTTCCCTTAGATCCTCCATGACCTCCATCACCTCCCAAGCCTGAGCCTCCACCAGACGGCCCTTCAAAGAAAGTCCTTTGTTCTTCATTGGGACAGTGAGAATTTTTTATCATGTAGTACATGTGCTTCATCCCTTCATTCAGATGTTCCATACCCGTCTATATCTTCAGAAATCTGGAGGAATCCAGTGAATGATTCATTTCAACCAAGTCTTCAAGAGAAGTCATTCTTGTATGTAGAGAGCAGAAGTTTAAAATGTCGTCAGCTGATAACGTTGGAGATGCCTGGATTGAGTTTAGCTTTGGTACAACAGATGTCTTCAAATATGATATTTCAGTCCTGATAAGAGCCAGCTGATTATTGACAGAGGTGGAAGAAGAAGACCGTTCAACCACTTGTGCTTTGAATGATTGAGCTTCAGCCTGAATTTTTGCAAGTTGTTCCTTGAGATCAGCAATTTGAGCTAACAGATTTTCAGTGTTTGTGTCTTTGTGTGCACTCACCTGAATATCTATCCTGTTTAATTCACTCAACTCACGTGCATGTGTATCTCTCAATATAATTGCTCGTGAGGAGTCTTCTTGAGGCTTATCTTCTGTACCTGCATTTAAAATCACCCTAGCCTCTTCAAGAGAGGTCAGTGGTGGTGCAATGGGAATTCGCGAGTCCCGATCCTCAGTCAAACCTATCATTTCATATGAAATAGATGTCTGAATTGCTTCAGGGATAGATTGACCGAGTTGCCCTCCACTTTCTCAAGATAAATCTACGAGTGGAGAATCTCGTGAGGGAGCCAGAGGTGTTGGATCTGGGAGGGGAGAAAATGACTCTATTAAAGGTGGCTGACTCTATGTGCACTCCTCACTCCGTGTCCTGAGTATCATCTACTGGTCTGTATGCTTCCATTGTGAGTAATGGAATTGTGCTTGACTCAGTACAGGATGACATGGCCCTATGGCAAATTTCAATAGATTCATCCTGTTGAGAGAATGTTTCTAGTAACTGTTCAGTGGCCATTTCAAAGTCCATGTCCTGTTGGGAGGACAAGGATGGGCTTTCAGATGCCTCAGTAAATGTTCTCCTTTTCTTGGGTGGAGGTAGAGCTGAGGGTTCATTCACATCCACTAACAAACTACTTCCTACTAACCTTCTAGGCAACATTTTAGACAGTGGGGGAGAGGTTGAGATAGGTTGTGACTCTGTGTTTGGCTCTATGACCTGGGATTGAAGTTGTGGTTCTACAACTTCATGGTCAGTCCTATCAACCACTGGGGGTCTTTCAACAGAAGTAGGAATAGGTTGAGTTTGAGGAATTATTACCTGCAGAGGAAGAGCATCTGTTGTTTGAGCCTGGGTGGTTTGAACTACTGGAGGTTGAGCTTGCTGTTCATGACCGGGAAATTGAAGATAGGTAAAGGAATATAAGTGGCCATGAAAGCAGATACAAGTACTGGAACTTGCATGAATTTGAAAGTTGTGTCTTGGCGGGTGTAAATCTTTTTGCTTACTGGAGGGGGTTCGGTTACTGGGGAGTTATCAAAAAGGGCTTTATGCTCAGGTGAGAGAATATGTTCTGCTATGAGCATGAGAAAAGGAGCATAGTAGCACGAGACCCTACGATTTGTAGAATGATCACGTAAAGCAGTAGTGAGACGTCTCAACAGAATGGGTAAAAGTAGTTTGCCAAAATTGATCCTTTGATTGAAAACAACCGCAAGACCAATATACTGCAGAGTGGAAGTGATGTTATGAAAGTTGGATTTAGTGTAGTTGGCAAACACTTTAGAAAGAGTATTGAAGAAAATGTCACATTCAGAAACCAAATTGGATTTAGACAACTTGGTTAAATTAATCACCCCCAGATAGTGAATAGCATGGAAAAAGTTTGAAATATCATTTTCAGAGGGCAAATTACAGAAATTGTCCATAGGAAAATTTAACGCTCGATTGACGACTGTTTCATCAACCACATACTGTGTGTTTACCACGGTAAATGAAAAAGATTTAAAATCATCGGCCACAGTAGAGGTTGTGCAAATCAGTCTGAGCAGATCAATATTTAAAATCACATTTGATTTAATAGCAGAGCTAACAATCGAATGGTCATTTAAAAATCTAATCCACAGCTTAAATTTTTCTACATCACATTTATCTGGATTAAAATAACCAACAAGATTATGTGCGACAATTTGGAAATTGAGAGCCATTAAAAATCAATAAAACACACACTTTCAGAATTTTAAGAATTAAATTAAGAAAATTCGAATTAATTAAATTAATCTAACAATTCAAATTAAATCAATTATATTCGAAAAATTTAGAAAGAAATATATCTCCTTAAAGTTCTTAACTCACAAAAGCAGATTTGAAAAACGCACAAGACACCAAACAAAAATAAAAATAAAAATACCCAAAATCAAACAAACACAAACTGTTTTTTTTAACAAAAAATTGACAGCACTTCTGTATGTATATACGTGTATGTATATATCACAGGAGTGATGATTTTTGTATGCTGAGTAAAAACTCGAGCAGTGAAGACAATGGAGATGGTTTTGAGTTTGATCGACTAGAGAGAGAGAGAGAAATAAGAGAGAGAGAATTTTAAGACTGTTGAAATTTTGAAGAAAAAAAACTGAATTGAATGAGAAAACAGAACAGGAAAAAAACATTAAGTAGACAATTTGTATGACAATTCGGGATAGTCTTACCGATTGTCATACCGATAGTCATACCGGGCAAATTGAGAAGACAAAAACAAAACAAAAAAATAGTAAAAATATATAACTGGTATGACAATCTGATAGTCATACCGATTGTCATACCAGTACAAAATAAAATATAAATATCTGATATTAATTTTATTACTGACATGACAATCAATAGTCATACCGATTGTCTTGCCAGTTATAAAATTAAACTGATTTAAACATAAACAAGTATTTGTACAGGAATGACTTTCAGCAAGACAATTTCAATTGTCTTGCCGATTGTCATTCTAGTATAAACTAAATTACATATTTATATAAATATACTGAAATGACTTTCAGCAAGACAATTTCAATTGTCTTGCCGATTGTCATTCAAGTATAAACTTAACACAAACAAACAAATATATATATATATTTAATAATTAAAATAACAAATTGCTTTTAACAAAAATAAATACAAACAGTTTTTAACAAAAATAGAACATATATATATAAACAAAATTACAGAATAGTACAATAAATACTAATATAGATATGGCAGAAAATATTTACACAAATAAAATATTTCAGAGATAATAATATTTTCAGTCCAAAAATAGATTTCTTTTGAATTTTAGCAAATAAAATTCATAGAAAAATATTTTTAGAGAAAATAAAATATTCTGAGACATTAAAATTAACAAGTTGAGTAAATAAATAAGATAAGATAATAGAAATTTCATAGAAATAAGCAAGAAATTTTGGAAAATGATAAAATAAATTTGCAAATGAATTTTTCATTTATGAAAAATTCATTTGTAAATTCACTCAAGAACAGATTTCAGATATTCACAAGTTTAATCACTAAAGCTATTCAACATACCCAATTTACCAACTAATTTGGTAAATGTGGATTCATCAAGAGGTTTAGTGAAAATATCTGCTGATAGGGATAAATAAATCCTGATTACATAATTAAATGTTACAGTTTGAGCTGCAAGACCCAATAAGAAGATGTATGACATTCAGACCAGAAAGGTTAACACGTCGATCAGGCCTGATGGACCAGATCAGGCCTGATGGACCAAAGAAGGCCCAAAAACCCTGATTATTTATTAATTTCATAACTAATAAATAAGGGAGAAAAACAGCTATTAAGATAAGTCCTAATGGAGATATAAATCCTTGTAGATTGGCCTCCAAGGAACCTCATGGGATAAGGAATCAGCTTCCTACTTCCTAGGACTCCTAAGTCTATCCTAATTCAGAGGCTTGACCACAAAGTATCCTATACCAAGTCCAATTCAAGGACTCCCACATCTATATAAAGGGCCTCACCCCACAAATCAGAACTATGTTTTTTGACTTGATCCTTGGCAATCGGCAAGGTACGTAGGCATCTTGTTAAGGCAGATTGAGTCACGAAACACAAGAGCAGTCAAATCGAGCTTCGCAGCTCACGTTCCTTAGTATTAAATACAGCAATTATATATATATTAGTTTTTTTATCCATAACATTTGGCGCCACCTGTGGGAACTGAACAACAACCATGGCGAGAACACGGAGAACAACTAGTGCTCTGGAGGAGGGAACACCATCAGGGACAACTCAGGTGATTTCGTCAACCGTGGAGATTCCTCCCCACTCAACTTATGCATCTACTCAAGCGGAAGCCCAGATAGGGGCAACTCAACCTCAGCCACAAGGGACGACTCCCCCGACTATTCAAGGTACGAATCCTCAAGTTCAACAAGTACATATACCTGTGAATTCTCGACCCGTCGGGTATTAGTATTCAACTGTTGTTACTACTAACCTCTCTTATGGGATGCCCCTTTACCCCGAGGTTGGAGGAAGTGGATATGCTGGGCGAAGTGAAGCACGAGGGCAATCGCCCCCTTATATACGAGGTTTGGCTCCTATCCCTGAGGATCGGGAATTTTCCGGTCCTTACACTGAGAGAGATTCCGAATCTTCGGATGATGAAATGGCCCCAAGAAGGAGACGTCCTGGCAAGGAGTCGATGGCCGATGGAAGGCAACGACCTCGAAGCACCCAAGGGGCGAATCCCCAGGAAGTGCAGGAAAGGATAAGGGCTCATGAGGCTAAAATCCAAAGGCTGAGGTGTGACTTGGAAGCTCACCAGGCCACCAGACCCCAGATACCTCCTAGGGGGAGAAATCCTCCTCCTGTCATAGACCTGGATGGTCCGATACGAAGAAGGGTTGTCGTCCCAAGAACTGATCCAAGCAATCTCCTTCCCCTTGGAGATCCTGATGATCCAACTCCACCCTTCACAGAAGAGATATTGAATGTCCATATCTCAAGGAAATTCAAGATGCCCACTATCAAAGCCTATGATGGCATTGGAGAGCCCGCTAACCATGTCAGGACATTCTCTACTGCACTGCTGCTGCAACCCGTGAATGACGCTATTAAGTGTCGGGCCTTCCCTCAAACCCTGTCGGGTATGGCTCAAAGATGGTACAGTCGTTTACCCCCAAACTCTATTGGATCGTTCAGAGAGTTATGTCAGGCTTTTATTAAGAAATTCATCAGCGGGAGAGTCCATGAGAAAAGTTCAGCATCTCTTATGAGTATTGTGCAGGGAGCTAAGGAATCCTTGAGAGATTACCTGAATCGTTTCACAAAGGAGGCTTTAAAAGTCCCGAACCTTGATGATAAGGTAGCCATGATAGCACTGCAACAAGGAACTAGGGACGAGTTTTTCAAGATGTCCTTGGCCAAACGTCCCCCTGAAAGCATGTTGCAGCTCCAAGAGAGGGCAGGGAAGTATATCAAGGTTGAAGAAAGTATGAGGAAGACCGTAGTAAGTAATGAGCCCACTAGAGGCAAGAAGCGGAAAACTGATTTAGAATATATTGCAAAGGACAAATATCCTAGAACCGAACAAAACCCTGATTCAATCCCCAAGAAGGGAGGACCTGGGCAAAAGTTCACTGAATACACTAAGCTGAATGCTCCTAGAAGTCAGATTTTGATGGAGATTGAGAAAGATAGAGATATTCGCTGGCCTAAGCCCTTGAAGGCTGATCCCGTCAAGCTAGATAAGAGCAAGTATTGCAGGTTTCACAAGGATGTTGGCCATGACACCGATGAGTGTAGGCAATTGAAAGATGAAATTGAGTTTTTGATTCGAAAAGGAAGATTGAACAAGTATACTGGAGATGGAGGGGACAGAAATAATAATGGAAGGAAGAACTTTGAAGATCGTAGGAGGGACCAAGACGATCAGGGGCGGAATCCCCAACCTAGAGGGCCGGTTATAAATGCAATTTTTGGAGGACCGCGACGCCCTCGAGGACCTGTGATAAACACGATCTTTGGAGGTCCAACTGCTGCTGGATTGTCCAAAAATTCAAGAAAGGCATATACTAGAGAGGTTATGCATATTGTTGGAGAAGCCCCGAAGAGGGCCAGGACAGAAGTAACATTGACTTTTGATGATTCTGACCTAGAGGGCGTAAAGTTTCCTCATGACGACCCGTTGGTCATAACACCAATAATAGGAAATAGCCCGGTTAAGAGGGTTCTTGTGGATAATGGTGCTTCTGTGGATATATTGCTCCATGACACCTTTCTAAGGATGGGATATAACGATTCCCAGTTGACACCAACCGACATGCTGATATATGGATTTGCTGGAGTAGAATGTCCTGTGGAAGGGATAATCAAACTGCCAACCACCATAGGTACGGAACCAAGACAAGCAACGCAGATGTTGGATTTCGTGGTAGTAAAGGCTAGTTCAACTTATAATGCTATCATGGGGAGAACAGGGATACATGCCTTTAAGGCAGTCCCCTCTTCCTACCATTCAGTTATGAAGTTTCCCACCCGAAACGGTATTGGAGAAAAGAGAGGAGATCCAAAAATGGCTAGAAGCTGTTATGTGGCCACTTTGAGGGCAGATGGAGTCGGGGGGCAGGTTCTTCCTATTGAAGATATGAATGTCCGAGAAAATGATGAGAAGAGAGGAAAGCCAGCAGAAGACTTGGTTTCGGTTCCTTTAGACCCCGAGAATCCTGAGAGGATGACTTTCATTGGAGCCACATTAGAGGAGCCCCTTAGAGGGAAGTTGGTGAAATTTTGCAAGAAAATAGTGATGTGTTTGCATGGTCAGCAGCTGATATGCCAGGCATAGACCCGGAATTGATTACTCACAGGTTAAACGTGGATCCAAGCCGGAAGACAGTGAAACAAAAGAAAAGAAATTTTGCCCCGGAAAGACAAGAGGCTATAAAACAGGAAGTAGAAAAGCTCTTAGAGGCTGGTTTCATTGAGGAAATCCAATTTCTGGAGTGGTTAGCAAACCCTGTAATGGTGAGGAAGGCTAATGGAAAGTGGAGGATGTGTATAGACTTACTGATCTAAATGATGCATGCCCTAAAGACTGTTTTCCGCTGCCAAGGATTGATACTTTGATTGATGCCACTGCTGGGCATGAGATGCTGAGTTTCATGGATGGATTTAGCGGATACAACCAGACCAAAATTCATAAGGATGACATTCCAAAGGTATCATTCATCACTGACTTTGGTGTTTATTGTTATCTTGTTATGGCGTTTGGTCTCAAGAATGCAGGAGCCACCTATCAAAGGTTGGTGACTAAAATTTTTAAGGACTTTATTGGAAAAACTATGGAAGTCTATGTTGATGACATGTTAGTCAAGAGTCTAGTAAAGACTGATCATATAACCCATTTGAGGGATGCTTTTGAGGTCCTGAGGTACCACAAGATGATGTTGAATCCTACGAAGTGTGCTTTCCGAGTAGGATCTGGGAAATTCTTGGGATTGATGGTCTCAAAGAGAGGAATTGAGGCTAACCCCGACAAAATAAAGGCGATCCTGGACATGGAACCACCAAAAACTGTCAAGGATGTTCAGAAATTCACCGGAAGGGTTGCTGCGCTAGGACGATTCGTCTCCAAGTCAGGAGACAAGTGCCTATCATTCTTCAAGTCACTAAAGAACATCAAGGACTTTGTATGGAATGAGGAAAACTAGAAGGCATTCGAAGAGTTAAAGAAGTATATGGCTCAGGCCCCGTTGTTGGCCAAACCATCTTTGAATGAAGTTTTATTCTTGTACTTGGCTGCTTCAGAGAGCTCCTTGAGTGCGGTGTTGGTTAAGGAGGAACTGAAAGTTCAGAAACCCGTATACTATGTCAGCAAAATTTTGCATGGTGCTGAGTTGAATTATTCAACTATTGAGAAATTTGCTTTAGCCTTGGTAATGGCTTCGAGAAAGCTGCGTCCTTATTTTCAGGCTCACCAGATTGAGGTGCTAACAAATCAGCCCCTGAGAAATATCATTCACAGTCCCAAGGCAAGTGGGAGATTGATTAAGTGGGCGATAGAGCTGGGAGAGTTCGATCTCAAGTATAAGCCACGTACGGCAATAAAAGCCCAGGCACTAGCTGACTTCGTGGTGGAATGTACCATACCCAACCAAGAAGTCGGGGGGCAGGAAAATGCCATACCTCAAGACAAGGGAGTCAATAATGGGGGCAAAGAGAAGGATGATGAAGAATATTGAGTTCTCTATTTTGATGGAGCATCAAAAACAAACTCCAGTGGAGCAGGATTGGTTTTGTAAAGCTCTGATGGGTTCTTAATTGAGTATGCTATGAAGCTAGACTTCCCAACCACAAACAATGAGGCAGAATATGAAGCCCTGATAGCTGGCCTTGGTCTAGCTGGGACACTTAGAGTCAAAAACTTAAAGGTCCGGGGAGACTCAAAGTTGATCATATCCCAGGTAAAGGGAGAATTTGAGGCAAGGGATGATACGATGGCTAAGTATGTCGGCCTAGTAAGGGCTGTGATGACCCAATTTAATGAATGCCATGTTGAACACATTCCAAGGGAAGAAAATGCTAAGGCAGATGCGCTATCAAAGTTTGCTTCATCTGAGATAGAAGAAAGTTCGGGAAGTACTTCCGTGTTTTGAAGACACGAAGCATAGATGTTAAGCTTATGGCTCCCATAGGCCTGGGGACGTCATGGATTGATCCTATCAAGGCTCACATTCAAATCGGTTGGTTGCCAAGTGATGCAACTAAAGCACGGAAGTTAACTGTTCGAGCACTAAGGTACTCTTTGATAGATGGGATTCTTTATAAAAGATCTTTCGTGGTTCCCTACTTGAGGTGTCTCAGGCCTGATGAAGCACGCTTGGCTCTTGAAGAAGTGCATGAAGGTATTTGTGGACAACACTTGGGGGGTAGGACCTTGGCTCATAAGATAACTCTTCTAGGCTTTTATTAGCCGGAAATGATGGCTGATGCCAAAGAATATGTGAAGAAGTGTGACCGTTGTCAGAAGCATGCACCTGTTGTTAGACAACCTCCAGAGATGCTGACATCTATCAACTCGCCTATTCCCTTTGCTATGTGGGGGATGGATATTCTAGGGCCTTTCCCTATGGCCACGACACAAAGGAAGTATCTGATTGTAGCCATTGATTATTTCACTAAGTGGATTGAAGCCAAACCCTTGGCCAAAATCACAACTAAACAGGTTGCACAATTCATGTGGGAAAACATTATGTGCCGATATGGAATTCCCCGTGTCCTAGTCACCGACAATGGAACGCAGTTTAACAATGAGGAATTCAAGAAGTATTGTGAAGAAAATGAAATTGAGTTACGGTTCACCTCTGTGGCTCACCCACAAGCCAATGGGCAAGCGGAAGTAGCAAATCGAATAATCCTGGATGGACTAAAGAAGAGGATCGAGAAGTCAAGAAATAATTGGGTAGATGAGGTACTTCCCATATTATGGGCCTATAGGACTACCTGTAGAGTCACGACAGGAGCAACTCCCTTCATGTTGGCGTATGGGGCAGAAGCAGTAGTTCCAGTGGAGATATCACATTCCTCTCCAAGGATTCAGGCTTTCAATGCTGAGGAAAATGAGGAAGGACAAAGGTTGGCTCTAGACTTAATCGATGAAGTGCGAGATGAAGCACATGCAAAGATAGTAGAGTATCAGAAGAATGCTTCATTCTACTACAACTTAAGGGTTAAAGAAAGGTTCTTTAAACAAGGTGACCTAGTCTTGAGGAAGATAGAAGCTTCTGGGGTAGGACAGAAAGGGAAACTTGCCCCAAATTGGGAAGGGCCGTACAAAGTCAAGAGCGTTCAGGGTAGAGGAACCTACAAGCTGGAGACTATGGATGGTTTTGAAGTCCCGAGAACCTGGCACGCGCAAAACCTGAAGGTTTACTTCGTGTAAGATAGTCAAAGTATGATTCTCACTTGTCATTGTGACAAGTAGGTTTGAGAGCACCTTGAAGCTTTGTTTGCATAGGGTTTTTATTTTCTAGCTATTATTGATCAGGGTCGAACCCATATTATGTAAGGTTTTGGAAAACCAGACTTGAAATTGAAGAGTTCGAAATTATTTCAACCTATGAATGTTTGAGTTGTGATAATACTTGTGTGGCCCATTAGGTCAAGTTTGAATGCATATTAAAGTATCGGAAAAATAAAGGAGAGAGATGCGAATAAAAGAGAGAGATGCGAATAAGGAGAGTAGCATATAAAATAACCCCGGAGGGTAATAAGTTTTAATACAAACAAAAGTCCAGACATAAGTTAAGGATAAAATTACAGAATAAAAAAACTACTCCTCCATGCGGGAACCTTCATTCTCTTGCTCCTTATCAGCGCCTTCAGCATCCTTCGCAGGAGAAGCGGGAGGAGAAGCAGTGTTAGGATCGAAGATGGGATCATCTGGCTGAGGGGAGTTGAAGAGGGCATCTATGCTGTCCTCCGACTCAGCCTGCTCAGGACTTATAAAGTCCTTAGGGTCGACTAAGCCCGGGTGCTTCTCAGAAACCGCCTTTACGGCCGCATCCCATCCCTGAGTAAACTGTAGGGAATAAAGACCCTCATCATGAATCTCCATGAGATTCATAAACTTGTCAGAATCCATGTAGTCATCAATGAGCATATCCTTATCGCTCCTAAGTTTCACCAGCTCGGAATGAGCCTTAGCCAGCTCCTCTTTCTTCGTGTCCAGCTTCTTCTCCAGGACCTTGGCTCTCTCCTCCCATTTCTTCATCTCCTTCTCAAACTCATCTGAGTTACCCTTCCAGGACCTAGACTAATGGAGGGCCGCCTGGAAGTAGGTATTACTCTGCAAAGAAATATGTATGAGTTAGTACAAGTTCGTTGAAATACGAGAAAGTTGGGATTCAAAGAAAAAGAGAAAAAAGAAAGTTACCGCAACTTGGGCTTGAGAACCCAGAAGCTCAATAGTCTCGATATCACTCCCCGTAACAATGTCAGTAAAGTCGTGGGGAGTGATGGAATGGTACGACCAATCCTTAGCATGTTTGGTGGATCCAACCACCGTATCGCTCCTCCTGAAGCCCCAGTTAGGCCTGAAGGAATGTGCCTTAAGTGGAGGATCCACATCGTCCCCCAGCTCGACCACCGGGACGTGGGTCTTAAGAAAAGAAGGACCGTCAGGTTTGCTCCTGGGGTCCCTGTTTAGCTTGGCCCTCTTCTGGTGGCCTGACTCCCCTTCCTTGGGCCTGTTGACATTATTGATGGCCTCGCAAGCTGAAAAAGAAAGATAGAAAGAATATTAAATTGCAGGAGAGATAAAACGTTACAATTAAAGGGAAGGAAAAATGGTTATCCAGTTATAAATTTACCCTTATCACTGGCCTGAGAGAGACCAACTTTCTTCAAGGAAAACTCCTCTAAATGTGGTAATTGCGAACCAAGAGAAGATTCCTGTGAATCAATTCTATCCGAAGTATGAGATTGATATTTCGAGGTATAAGTTTTCAGCCGACTTCATACTCTTCAAGTTGGGAGAGTTTGATATAATTTTAGGTATGGATTTGTTAGGGAAGAATAACGCCCAGATTAATTGTAAGACCAAGAAAGTGTATTTAAAGACGAAGAGTGGAGAGAAGGTAGTATTTAAGGGACAGAGGCAAGAGCAACTATTTCTTACAATCATTCAGGCTAAGAAGCTACTTAGAAAAGGTTGTGAGTCGTTCCTAGCTTATGTAGTAGATTCAGAAAAGGGCAAACCCAACATAGAAGATATCCCCGTAGTTAACGAGTTCCCAGATGTGTTTCCAGATGAACTACCAGGCTTACCACCAGATCGACAAATCGAGTTCGAGATCAACCTTGCTTCGGGCACATAACCAGTTTCAAAGGCCCCATATAGGATGGCACCAGTAGAAATGAAAGAGTTGGGGAGCCAGCTACAAGAATTGTTGGATAAGGGAGTGATACGGCCAAGTACGTCGCCATGGGGAGCACCTGTTCTGTTTGTAAAGAAGAAAGATGGAAGTATGCGGTTATGTATAGATTATCGGGAGTTGAATAAGGTAACGATCAAGAACCGCTACCCGCTACCAAGAATAAATGACCTATTTGATCAGCTGAAGGGAGCAAAGTGCTTTTCAAAGATTGACTTGAGATCAGGATACCATCAATTAAAGATCAAGGAAGAAGATATTCCCAAGAAAGCATTCAGGACCAGATACAGACATTATGAATTCTTAATAATGTCGTTTGGATTGACTAATTCCCCGGCCGCATTTATGGATCTGATCAATCGGGTATTTAAAAAGTATTTTGACAAGTTCGTAGTAGTATTCATTGATGACATCCTTATTTATTCTAAGTCGGAAGAAGAACATAAGCAGCACCTCTGGATAGCATTGGAGATACTTCGGCAAGAGAAGTTGTATGCCAAGTTTTCCAAATGTGAGTTTTGGTTAAAGGAAGTTCAATTCTTGGGACACGTCATTGGAGATGAATGAGTTAAAGTAGATTCGGCAAAGATTGAGGCGATTATGAGTTGGGAGAGGCCAAAGACACTAACGGAAGTGCGAAGTTTTCTAGGATTGACGGGGTACTATAGAAGGTTTGTCAAGGATTTTTCGAAAATCACCACGCCATTGACCAAGTTAACCAGGAAGAATCAGAAGTTCGATTGGAGTGCGGAATGTGAGGATAGCTTTCAAGAGTTGAAACAGAGATTGGTAACAGCTCCGGTGTTAGTACTATTAGATGACCAAGGAAACTTTGTGATATTCAGCGACGCTTCACATAAAGGATTGGTCTGTGTGTTAATGCAACACAGTAAGGTGATCGCGTATGCGTCAAGACAGTTGAAACCGCATGAGTTGAAGTACCCGATGCATGACTTGGAGCTAGCCGCCATAGTGTTCGCACTTAAGATTTGGAGACATTACCTCTACGGAGAGAAGTGTGAAATCTACACAGATCACAACAGTTTAAAGTACATTTTCACTCAGAAGGAACTCAATATGAGGCAAAGGAGATGGTTGAAATTGATCAAGGACTACAATTGCTCGATAAATTACCATCCTGGAAAGGCGAATGTTGTAGCCGATGCTTTAAGTAGGAAGGAGAGACTGAATATGATGGCAACACCAAAAGAATTGTCTGAAGAGATTAAGAAATTTGGATTAGAACTTTGTGATTGTGGAAAAGTTGAAGAAGTCTGTCGTGCAATGACTTTTCAGCCAATACTAGTGGAAAAGATAAAGAAATGTCAGGAAGAGGTAATGGAGAAAGGGAAGAATCAGCTAATTGGAGAAGAGATTAGTACTCAAAAGGATGAGCAAGGTATACTAAGGTTTTCCCACAAGAATTTGGATTCCTCATGTACCTGAATTGAAGAATGAGATCCTACAAGAAGCCCACAATTCAAGATTTTTAATCCACCCGGGAAGTACCAAGATGTATCGGGACTTAAAACAGAATTTTTGGTGGCCAAATATGAAGCGAGACGTGGCGGAATAGGTTGCAAAGTGTTATACTTGTCAGAAAGTGAAGGTAGAACATCAACGACCAAGCGGATTAATTCAGCCCCTAAAGATTCCAGAATGGAAATGGGAAAATATTATTATGGACTTTATAGTGGGACTACCGCGAACGAAATCCGGACATGACGCTATATGGGTTGTAGTTGATCGCATTACGAAGTCGGCGCATTTCCTTCCAATTAATGAGAAGTCGTCATTGGATAAATTGGTTCATCTGTATGTGCGTGAAATCGTACTAAGGCATAGAGTACCCGTATCGATAGTTTCAGACAGAGATCCCCGATTTAACTCGAGATTCTGGAAGCAATTTCAAGAAAGTCTTGGCACAAAGTTGAACATGAGTTCGGCGTACCACCCGCAGACCGATGGTCAGAGCGGAAGGACAATTCAAACAATCGAAGACATGTTGCGTAGTTGTGCAATCGATTTTGCAGGAAGTTGGGACGACCACTTGCCATTGATTGAATTCTCTTACAACAATAGTTATCACTCCAGTATTGGCATGCCACCAGACGAAGGTTTGTACGGACGAAAATGTAGATCACCGATAAGTTGGGATGAGGTAGGAGAAGGAAGGATTCTAGGCTCCGAATTGGTACAACAGTTGCATGAAACAGTCAAGTTAATTCAGAAAAGGTTGCTTGCTGCTCAAGATAGACAGAGGAAGTATGCGGATCCAGCGCGTAAGGATGTTCGATTCCAAGTTAGCGAAGCCGTTTTGTTGAAGGTGTCACCAAGAAAAGGGTTGTCTAGATTTGGCAAGAAAGGGAAGTTAGCACCTAGATATATATGTCCTTTTGAGATTTTGAGTCAAGTGGGGAAGGTGGCCTACGAGTTAGCCTTACCACCTCAATATCAGCATGTGCATAATGTGTTCCATGTGTCGTTGCTTAAGAAGTACAATCCTGACGCCATCCATGTGATAGAATATGAACCTCTAGAAATTCAGGCAGACCTGTCATTTATGGAGCAACCTGTCAAATTACTCGACTGGCAAGTAAAGAGTCTTAGGAATAAGTCGGTAAAGTTAGTGAAAGTACTTTGGAGGAACCCCAAGGTCGAAGAATCAACTTGGGAGTTAGAGTGTGATATGTGTTCCCGGTATCCTCATCTGTTCTCTTAGATTCTGGGGACAGAATCCCTTAAGGGGGAGAGGATGTTACGACCAGCATTTTATGTAATATTATCTGTGGATTTTGTGTGATATTAAAGCCGTAAGTGAATATACTTAATGGTTGTACCTTGTGTGAATGAAAAATTTCTGCATTTTAAATTTGCTTTATGTAGTATATGATTTTTCAAAGCAAGAGTTTATTTATTTACTTTATTTTTAATTTATAAGGAATATTCTAAACCTTGGAGAAATTTTCTTTTAAAAGTGATTTTGTTCACAAATTTTAAATGTGATTTTATAAAATTTCTAAAAATCCAAGTTATTTTATGGTATAAATTTTATAATTTTTGAACTTGTATTTTATTTTATAAAAATAAATCTTTACAAATTTTATTTGTTATAATTATCAAATTACATAAGAGACCTTGCATGCAAATCACCCTTCTATTCTCTCAAAGGGCAAATAAGACTTTTCCAACCCCACTAACTCATTTGATTATTACCAAATTACTACATTAGCCTTGCATGCAAAATGGCCTAACTTTAGCTAAAGGATATTTTTTTAAGTTCTCACTTCCACTCATTATTTATCAACCAAAAAGCATAAAACAAAATTCGAAGTGGGAGAAGTCATTCCACTCATTCCACACTCCAACACACCACAAATTTTCTCTCCTCCCCCTCCCACCATTGCTCTCGGCCGAAGGCCTATTTCCCCACCCCCTTCCATTTTTCAATTCATTCTTCGTCTTCCCAAGTGTAAATCTTCTACCTACATTCATCTTATATACTTTCCAAGAGTTTTGTGACTTGGAAGTTGAAGTTCCATGGATGCATGTGTAGTTCTTATGTGATCTCCAAAGAGAAACTCTTGATTCTTGTGAATTCAAGAGCTCTCTATGAGATATATTATATATATGTGCTAACTAAGTGTTTTATGGAGATATCATGCTTTAAAATCCTTTGCATGCTATTGAAATTTCATTATATATTTATGTTTAGCCATGCATACTAGTTTTAAGACATTAAAATGATGATCAACCATGTTTTGCATGCTACTCTTTTCGAAATCATGTTGTTATGTTTAAAAATCTATAAATTCGAAATATGTGTGCTTAAAATAGATTGTTTCCATGATAAATTTCTTATTAATAGTTAAAAGAAGTTATATTTCATGATTATTAAGGATGAGTAATAGGTACAAGTCAATTTTGCAAGCATTTAAAACTTTATGCCTAGCCGAAATCTTGTTATGTGTTTTCCATGAGTTGCATGTCATATCTTTAGTGGTATGTTGTTAATTCTTGGGCATGGATGATCTCCCCTTCTGTTGAGGCACTATTTTAGGACATTAAGACACTAGGTTTACTTTGGAAAGAGTTGGGTGCTTGGTTATTAAGTGGGAGTTAAGGTGGAAAGGGATTTGTTGGTGTTTTCATTTTTCCAGATTTGATGAACTAGTTTATGGGGAAGTTTTGAATGAGCATTTGTTGTGCATTTGGAGGCCCAAATCACCAGAAGCTAGCACTAGGAGTATATAAAAGGTTTTAGGTATTTGTTTGAGGTTTATAAGTCGTTTGGTTAGGTGCACAAGTGAAATCACAAAATCTGTCTAGCAGGGGACAGTTTTGTTACAACTTAGAAATAGGAAGTTTTGACCATGTCATGGGTAGGCCCTCATTAGGCCCTGTTGGGCCTTAGTTGGAGGGAGTGTCAGAGGAGTTTTTCCAGCCATATTTAATAAGATATGAGTTAGAAACATGTGTCACAAGTTAGGTCAAGTCGGGGCGTTTTCTGCCCAGAAAAACAGCGGAACCATGGACTTTAAGCTTAGGCCCAAGGAGGCCCAAGCTAGGCCCTTGAGCCCCATCAAGTTTGGGAGATGCCTTATGGTTAGAAGAGTCTAGTGTAAAAGTTTTGGAGGTAAATTTGTAGTTTAAGAGTGTCTAATGCACTCAAGAAACCATAGATGTCATTCTGAAATTTACTCCATTGAGCACTTTCACTTATCACATAGTTTTAGAACACTTAGGAGTGAGATCTAGGTTGACCACTATGGTTGCAAGATAGTATAAAGCCATTAGTGTAAAAGGACCAAGTTGGGGTCAATATGTTTTGGATAGTTAAGTAAAGGCACATTGAGTAAGAAAGCCAAAATTTGGGAACTTTTTCTAGTTTAGCGACCAAGTGACTTAAGTTGGGGATCGAGATCATCCAAGCCTAGTGTTGCATTATGGTGTATGTGATATTATTTGGTATTAAAATATGATATATGAGTATATGTGGCTACGTGTACAATTATATTTAAAAGGTGAATATAAACTGTGTGCATATAGGCCTAAGTGACATTTGTGTTGTAAATAGGTTGAATTGGTGAGAGTATAATATAATGAACCCTCAATTATATTTACGTCTATATTTGAATTATATAGAAATGCCATGAACCCTCAAGAACGTATTACAAGTAGATCAGAGGTTTTATCACGTTAGTATATTAAAGTAATTGGAATGCCATGATAAAATAAAGAGTTGTTATAATACTTGATTGATCCTCTTGATTAACATGCTAATGATTCCTAAAGTATTGATATCTCACCCTGATGCTTGAACCCCTATAGAAACTTTACCTTGATACCTAAAAGCCAGATATTCTTCAAAGATTGTTCTTAACTAATTTGATAACCCCTTTTTTCATACCCTGAAGATGGACAATCATGTTATACCTTGAGCTAAAAATCATTCCCTCATAACTTAACACTTCTCTTATTCATGAAGCTTACCTTCTTGATGTTCTAGTACTTGTACCTTGTCAAAAACCATTGCTTTAAGCCTAGTTTGGCATTACTCTTTCATATTATCCAATAGCCTTGCTAAATTTCCTTGTCAAGTTCTTGTTTATGGAAACCTCTCAATTACCCTAATATATTAAAGTCTAGTGGATCATGGCCTTGAGATTTAGTGTCATATTTCCAGTGTTTCAAAGTTGACCAATAATCCCTTGATAAAAATGTTCACTACTTAAGAGATTTTATTATAATTCGGCATCATTTTTTGAAATGATTAAAATGTGGATTTTCAGTCCCAAAGGGGGATAAATGTTTTCTTTGAATAGTGGATCTGGACTGAGACGCGAGCATTTCCACACTTATATTGTAGGCTTAAAAGTTGCCTAGGGATCCCATTAATGTTTTAGAACCCAGCGAGGTTCGGGATTACTTCGCGGCTGATCACCGGCTGTAATCCGTAGCGTCATAAAATGATTTTGATTAATATATAATTTTGAAAATGTTTTGATACAAGCAAATGATGCCATCACCCAAAGTTTTATCTTTTGTTATCATTGGTTATGTCTTCACATTGTCATTTTTTAATATATATCTTGATTTATGTTTTGTATCGTATTGTCTAGCACTTGTTGAGCATTTGGCTCACTCATTGCTTTACCCTGATATTACAGCTAGCAGCTATGGTTAGATTCAAGCAGACAACACGTAAGACCTGTGACGCTGATGCGTATGTCCGGGCTCAGGTAGAATAAGAGTTAGTTTTATGTGAGGACTCAATATTAATATCAGTTATAATAGATGGTAGTGTTGGGTTGTTCCAAACCCTAAACTGTAAGATCTTGGATTCAGTTATGTTTACTCTCTTCTAAATATTGTAATAGTTATATTTATTTTGTTTGTTAAGTTGGGGGTGTGACAACCCATATCCCAGTCAACATTCCATGAGTCATGTTTTCTCTTAAGTTCCTGAACATTCAAATTTAAAACTCAATCCAAAACAGTTTAAGCAGAAATCTTAATAAAATCGTGAATAATCTACTGTTGGAAATCTTAACAATTTGCTATACAGAAGTACAGGCATCTAGCGGTGAACTAATTATATCAATTTAAAATCAAATCATTGTCTATATGACTGTGAACTGAAATATGCAATCAACGTCAATACATGGAATACTCTGTTAGATATATTTGTGATGTCATGTCTACTCTGATTTTTTTAGTTTCAGAACTTATTATCAAAACTTAACTGGAAATCAGAACTTACTGAAGATAGGAAGTTATCAGAACTTAAGTCATCAGGACTGACATCAGAACTTAAGTGTGGATACACTTCAGGGATGAAAAGCGGCTGATTTACATGAGAGGATCTGGATTAAACAAAAGAAAATATGCTTGGAGAGTTATACAGCTAAAGGACTACAGTAGATAATCTCTGATTGATGTATTTTAGGAAATAGAACATATCATATCAAGTAGGAGATATCTTGTAACTGTGTAGTATATAAACACAGATTAGGGTTTACACTATATGTGTTATCATTCACGAGAATATCATTCATTGTAACCCTAGCAGCTCTTAGTGATATCATACATCACTGATAGAGTAGATTAAACCTAATGTAATAGAGTTTGATATTGTTATGGGTTAAAAACTAAGGAATATAATTACTGCATTTATTATTAAGGAATGTGAGCTTCGTGGCTCGATTTGACTGCTCTTGTGTTTCGTGACTCAATTTGCCTTAACAAGATGCCTACATACCTTGCTGATTGCCAAGGATCAAGTCAAAAAATGTAGTTCTGAGTTGTGGGGTGAGGCCCCTTATATAGATATTGGGAGTCCTTGAATTGGACTTGGTATATGAGACTTGGTAGTCAAGTCTAAGAATTAGAATGGACTTTGGAGTCCTAAGTGGTAGGAAACTGATTCCTTATCCTTCTAGGTCCCTTGGAGGCTAATCTACAAGGATTTATGTCCTTATTGGGACTCTTCTTAATATCTGATTTTTCCCTTATTAATTAATTATGAAATTAATTAATATTCAGGGTTTTGGGCTTTCTTTATTCCATCAGGCCTGATCTGGTCCATTGGGCCTGATCAATGTGTTAACCTTTTTGGTCTGAATGTCATACATCTTCTTATTGGGCATTGTAGCCCAAATCATGTGTAATTAATGCAATATTTAATTACGTAATCAGGATTTATTTATTCCCTATCAGATATATTGAATAAACTTATTTTCTGTTACATACTTCTGTTTATAATCGAATTGATTATAGATACTATGTTCAACCCCCTTCTATAGTATCATTGAGGCCTAAAAGTGGTATCAGAGCCAATCTGTTAAGCTTTCAAATAGTTAAGATCCAAATAAACAATCAATCATGTCTGATCAATCAAAAGCACTAGACCCTCAAGAACCTGCAAAGGTTCAACCCATTCAAAACACCAGTAGATATGAAACCATCAGGGTTCCTATGCTCAGGGTGTCTGAGTACCCTGTATGAAGTGTGAAGATGGCCATGTTTCTGGAAGCTACAGATCCAAAATATTTAGAAATAATTTATGATGGTCCACAGAGGCCCACAAAGCTTTCTGTTATAGTTGGGAATGAGCCACAGAAGATGATTCCCAAAGAAAAGAGAAAACTCACCACTGAAGATATCTCTTCACTAGGCAAGGATGCAAAAGTAAGACACTTGCTTCATAGTGCACTTGACAATGTCATGTCAAATAGGGTGATTGGATGCAAGACTGCAAAAGAAAACTGGGATACATTGGAAGTGAGATGTCAAGGAACCAATGCCAGCAAAAAGAACAGGAAGACAATACTCACACAGGAGTATGAGCACTTTGACTCAAAATCTGATGAGTCACTAACTGATACATATGATAGATTCACAAAGCTGTTTAATGATCTGTCACTAGCGGATAAGGAATATGATCTAGAAGATTCAAATCTGAAATTCCTACTAGCTCTTCCTGAAAAGTGGGATTTGAAAACTACTACAATAAGAGACAACTATGAACTTGTTGATATGTCTCTTGATGAAATCTATGGGATGCTCAAGACTCATGAACTTGAGATGGAGCAAAGAAATAAGAGGCATGGAGGGAAGTCTAAGACATTTGCTTTAAAGAATGAAGAAAAGCCAATTGTCTCTAGGAAGGTAAAAGGAAAGGCTCTCATCATACAGTCTGATTCAGAGTCATCAGATTCTGATGATGATGATTCAGAACCTGAAAATTTATCTGAAGTGGATGTTGATGCAGAGATGATGCAACTGTGTGCTCTTATGGTGAAGGGTATCACAAAGATAGCCTATAAAAAATTCAGAAAGGGTAAGAAGATTTCCAGGAAAGGTGGAAGTTCTGACAAGAAAGGTTTCAGAAAGACTGAAGGAAAATGAGGAAAGTCTAACAGAGGAGACAACTCAAATGTCAAATGCTACAATTGTGGTGAAAAAAGCCACATCTCTCCTGATTGCAAGAAAGGAAAAGGTGATAAAGGCCAGGCACTTATCACAAAGAAGAAAAACTTGGTAGACACTTCAGAGTATGAAGAAGAGGTGAACTATGCCTTAATGGAAAATGCTGATAGCAGTTCTGATGCTGCTGAACTAAAGGTACCTCTATCAACTCCAACTTTTGATACAGAAGATATTACTGAGTTGAGATTATTTCTAGAAAACATTTATATTAGCTATAGAGATCAGACTTTAGAGAATGAAAGATTAAAATCTGAAAATCTAAAGTACAAAAATAGAAATAGCTGTCTTAAAGAAGAGTTAGTCAAGATGAACACTATTCAGAAAGAGAAAGATAATGTTGTGTATGTTAAGAATGAATTGCTTAAACAGAATGATTATCTAAAAAATGAATTAGAAAAAGAAAGAAAAATCATCAGGACTTGAACTAACTCAGGCAGAACAACTCAGAATATTCTAAGTAGTGGAAACTGGAAAGAGGGGTTAGGTTATAAAGATGTTAAAAGTGAGAAAGGGACTTTTTCAATCAAGCCAATTGCTATCAAACAGATTGTAAATCCAAAGGTAAATCCTGTTAAATTTGTTGCAAAAACTATTGTGTCTGATTCTGAAGAGATGAAAGACTCTAAAACAGAAGTAAAAGAATAGTCAACTTCTGACAAATCAAAACAGGATAAACCAGCTTTGGTGAACATTGGCTTAATGAAAAAGAAGCAGCTTAAGTATAAGCTGAAAGAGATTAAAAACATGAACAAGGTAAAGGAAGCTAGGAAAAATAGGAATGGAAAGGAAGGTGTGAATAAAAGTAATAATTATATGCCTGTTCCTAATACTCCTAGAAAGAAATGCTATAATTATGGATATTCTAACCATCTTGCTTCTTTTTTCAAGAAAAATAAAGATATAAACTTTTTTCCTCCTAGATCAGGAGTTAAGAGTCAGTCTGTTAGGTTTAAACCACAAAATCCTTGTTTTCATTGTGGTAGTTTATGGAATTCTATTTATACTTACAAGGAATATCATAGTTTGTACTATGATTGTTATGAAATAAAACCTTCTTTAAAGAAAGTTAGTGTAATTCCTTATACTGTAAATTATGATCCAAAGTCTGATACAAAGTCTGATAAAAAGCATGTTAGCATAAACTCTGAAACTAAATCCGCTGCAAATGCTAACAAACTTAACAAGGCCAAAGGATCCAAGCAGGTCTGGGTCCTTAAAACTAATCAATAGTGGTCTTTGTGATTGCAGGGCAACAGGAAAAATATCCTGGTTCTAGACAGTGGATGTTCAGGACATATGACTAGAAATAAAGCCCTGCTGTCAGACTTTGTGGAGAAAGCTGGCCCAGGAGTTTCTTATGGAGATGGCAACATGGAAAAGACTCTGGGATATGGTAATATCAATCTTAGAAATGTCATAATTGAATCAGTAGCTCTTGTCTCAGGACTTAAACACAATCTGATAAGTGTGAGTCAAATCTGTGACAGAGGTTATGTTAGATATATTTGTGATGTCATGTCTAATCTGTTGTGTTTAATTTCAGAACTTAATATCAGGACTTTCTGGAAATCAGAACTTACTGAAGTCAGAACTTATATCAGAAATTAAGGCCGTCAGGATTTATATCAGACTTAAGTGTGGATACTTCAGATAAGGAAAGCAGCTGATTTACAGGAAAGGATCGTGACTAAAACATTAGAAGATATGCATGAAGAGTTAAAAGACTAGAAAACTTGTAGAAGATAATATCTGATTGATATATTTTAGGAGACAAAATTATATTTCATATCAATTAGAAGATATCTTTTAACTGTGTACTATATAAACACAGCTTAGGGTTTACACTATATGTGTTATCATTCATGAGGAAGAATATACATTGTAAGTTAGCAGCTCTTAGTGATATTGTTCATCACTGAGAGAGAACAACTGTTCTATTGTAACAGAGTTTATTATATTGAATATACTTGATTATTGTTACATACTTGTGTTGATAAATCGATTGATTGTATAAACACTATATTCAACCCCCTTCTATAGTGTTGTATGAACTAACAAGTGGTATCAGAGCATATCTGTTGATATACAAACAGTGAGATCCAGTCTACAATCATGTCTGAAGAAACACAAACTCTAACTAAGCCCACCAAAACTTAAGATACTCAAAACAATCAAACCCACAGTCGATATGAAACCATTAGGGTTGTCATATGAGTATCTGAGTATCCTATATGGAAGGTAATGATGGCTATGTTTCTGGAAGCCACATATCCATAATACCTTGATAGAATTAATGATGGACCATATAAGCTTACAAAGCTTTCTGTTGCAGTTGCTGATCAACCATCAAAGATGATACCAAAGGAGAAAGGTGATTAGACAGCTGAAGACATCTCATATATTGACAAGGATGCAAGGGTAAGGCATCTGTTGCACAGTGCAATTGACAATGTCATGTCAAACAATGTAATTGGATGCAAGACCGTAAATGAGATATGAGATGCTTTGGAGACAAGATGCCAGGAAACTGCAATAAAAAAGAACAGGAAGACTATACTCACTCAAGAGTATGATTACTTTGACTCAAAGCTGATGAGTCATTAACTGATTTATATGACAGTTTTGCCAAACTCTTGAATGATCGGTCACTGGTGGACAAGGAATATGATCTTGAAGATTCAAATCTAAAATTCCTTTTAGCTCTTCCTGAAAATTGGGATTCAAAGTCTACTCCCATAAGAGATAACTATGACCTTATTAAAACTACTCTTGATGAAATTTATGGTATGCTCAAGACTCATGAACTTGAGATGGATCAAAGGAGAAAAAGGCATGGAAGAAAGTCAAAGACAGTTGCTCTTAAAGCTGAGGTAGAATCTCCTAAAGTTATTGTCTCGAAGAGGGGCAAAGGAAAGGCTCTCATCATACAGTCTGATTCGGAGTCATCATATTCTGATGATGATGCAGAATCTGAAAATTTATCTGAAATGGATGTTGATGCAGAGATGATACAACAGTGTGCTCTTATGGTGAAGGGTATCACAAAGATAGCCTACAAGAAATTCAGAAAGGGCGAGAAGTTTTCCAGGAAAGGTGGAAGTTCTGAAAAGAAAGGGTTTAGAAAGTCTGATGGCAAAGGAGGAAAGTCTGACAGTAGAGATAACTCAAATGTCAAGTGCTACAATTGTGGTGAAAGAGGCCACATCTCTCCTGACTCCAAGAAAGGAAAAAGTGATAAAGGCCAGGCACTTATCACAAAGAAGAAAAACTGGACAGACACTTCAGATTCTGAAGATGAGGTGAACTATGCCTTGATGGCAAATGATAATAGCAGTTCTGATGCTGCTGAATTAAAGGTACCTCAATCAACTCTTGCTTTTCATACTGATGATATTTCTGAGCTAAGATTATATCTGAAAACCATGTTCATTAGTTTTAGAGATCAAATTTTAACAAATGAAAGATTAACATCTGAAAGTCTTGCTCTTAGAAACAGAAATGACTATTTAGAAAAAGAGTTAGTTATACTTCATCAAACTCAAAAAGAAAGAGATGAGGCTTTGTATGTTAAAGATGAAGTGCAAAAATTGAATAAATCTCTTAAATCTGAACTTGAAAAGAAAAAGGAGATAATCAAAACTTGGACTAAGTCTGGATGAACAACTCAGAAAATCTTAGAAAATGGAAATTAGAAAGAAGGACTAGGTTATCTAGATGATAAAGAAGAAAAGGAAACTGTCATCTAAACCAAACTTTACCAAGAAAGCTGAAAAGCCTAAAATTACTCCTGTCAAGTTTGTGTCAAATTCTGATAAGTCAAAATCTGAAAAGGTGATAGACTCTAAAACGGAAGTCAAAGAAAAGTCAACTTCTGACAAATTTAAACAGGATAAACTAGCTGAAGTAAACATAGGTTTAATGACAAAGAAGCAGCTTAAGCATAAGCTGAAAGAGATTAGAAATATGAACAAGGTAAAGGAAGCTAGGAAAAATAAGAATGGAAAGGAAGGTGTGAATAAAAGCAGTAATTATATGCCTGTTCCTAATGCTCCTAAAAAGAAATGTTATAACTGTGGAAACTCTAACCATCTTGCTTCTTTTTGTAGGAAAAATAAAGATATAAACTCTTTACCTCCTAGATCAGGAGTTAAGAGTCATTCTGTTAGGTTTAAACCACAAAATCCTTGTTTTCATTGTGGTAATTTATGGCATTTTGTTTATACTTGTAAGGAATATCATAGTTTGTACTATGATTAGTATCAAATAAAACCTTCTTTGAAGAAAGTTAGTGTAATTCCTTCTAGTGTAAATTCTGATGCAAAGTCTGATACAAAGTCTGATAAAAAGCATGTTAGCATAAACTCTGAAACTAAATCCGCTGCAAATGCTAACAAACTTAAAAAAGGCCAAAGGATCCAAGCAAGTCTGGGTCCTTAAAACTAACCAATAGTGGTCTTTGTAATTGCAGGGCAACAGGAAAAACATCCTAGTTCTGGACAGTGGATGTTCATGATATATGACTGGAAATAAAGCCCTGCTATCAGACTTTATGGAGAAAGTGGGCCAAGGAGTTTCTCATGGAGATGGCAACATGGGAAAGACTCTGGGATATGGCAATATCAAACTTGGGAATGTCATAATTTAAACAATAGCTCTTGTCTCAGGACTTAAACATAATCTACTAAGTGTAAGTCAAATCTGTGACAGAGGTTATAATATGGATTTCTTTGAATAACACTGTGAAGTTGTAAGTAATTCTACAGGCAAAGTGGTTCTGAAAGGTTATAGACATGGTAACATATATGAAGCTAGACTTTCAATAAACTCTGATGGTTCTGCAATCTGTCTGTTAAGCAGAGCATCAATTGAAGAAAGCTGGAATTGGCACAAGAGACTCTCTCTCATTTAAATTTCAACAACATAAATGAGCTAGTAAAGAAAGATCTTGTGAGAGGACTGCCAAAATCAATATTTGCTCCTGATGGCCTTTGTGACTCATGTCAAAAGGCAAAACAAAGAAAATCTTCATTCTAGAGCAAAACTGAATCCTCAATTCTTGAGCCCTATCACTTACTGCATGTTGATCTATTTGGTCTAGTCAATGTCATGTCCATTGCAAAGAAGAAATATGATATGGTTATAGTAGATGAGTTCACAAGATACACTTGGGTGTATTTCTTGCATAAGAAGAATGAAACTGCATCTACTCTAACTGATCATGTCAGACAGCTGGATAAGTTGGTCAAAGATTTTGTTAAAATAATAAGAAGTGATAATGGCACTGAGTTCAAGAATTCAATAATGGCAGAGTTCTGCAAAAGCATGGAATAAAGCAGGAATTTTCTGCACCTGGAACTCCACAGCAGAAAGAAAGAGCATGACTCTTATTGAAGCTGCACGAACTATACTTGATGAAGCAAAGCTACCAACCTACTTTTGGGCTGAAACTATGCAGACTGCTTGTTTTACAAAGAATGCTACACTCATAAACAAGCATGGAAAAACACCATATGAGATGGTGAAGAAAAAGAAGCCAAATCTGAAATACTTTCATGTATTTGGATGCAAGTATTTTGTTCTTAAGACTCATCCTGAAAAGTGTTAGGGCGAAAACACGCGCTAATATTCACGCAAGTATACGCGTTCGCAAGTAGTATAAGATATAAATCATATTCGTTTCGGTTAAGTTCAATTTATGCACATATGCAACAATGTATGATTATCACTCAATGCTAAGACAAATAACAGATTGGTTTTTATTAAACTAAGAGATTATACTAAATAACATTAACTAAGAGAATTGAGGTGGATTACTATATATGACAAACATGGAATTCTAATTTCATTACTACTTCATTCAAAGTCATTGTTCTTAACCTTAGCATGTGATGGTGATGACACTAATCAGATAACACGAAACTAGTAAACGCCAACTTTCGTTGTACGAATACCCGACTACCAAGCATCCACAAAAGAGATAGAAGTTGAATAGACATCAATTATGCTTAGTCCTTATATGTCCATAAGAATTGAAAATATAATAGTTTAATGTGCAAGTTATCTATCGTGATTACATAAGGCAAGTAAATGGTTAAAATTACCTACGAATCATGCATAACAAATACATGAACCTATGCTAGCATGGCAAGTTCTAAACCTCTATATTCTCTGTCGCTTCAATAGAGATTAACACGCTATCTTATATGTTATCTACGCACATATGACGAATAAGCACAACCAATACTAGGATATCAATCAATCACCACACACTAAGGTATCGGAACAAATTAACTATAGAAATCCATAAGTAAATCTGTTGGAACCCCATGATAACGATTAGCCCATAATAGAACTCATCGTCACCATGGGTTCATATGAAAGCATGTTAATAACACAATGATATAAGGTTGAAAAAAATACTTAATAAATAATGAAGTACGTCACAAGAGTATTAAGGTTCAAAGCATAGAGAAAACTAGCATCCACTGTTATAACGAATTAAAAGAATCATGAGATAAACTAATGCTCCCTCTTCTTCGTTGTTGTGTGCTAAAACGGTCTTCTCAATCTTCTTGCCTTCGCTCTTATTTAAGAAAACGTCTTCCCATAAGGTTTATATAAGAGTCCATGAGTCACCATGCCAACAGAAGCCCAAACAGAATTAAAAACAAATAAAACCAGAATCTGAAATTCCGCACGCACGCGGTCGTATGCTCCCTCCACGCGGTCGCCTGCTGGCACGCGGTCGCGTGCTCCAAGCGCGCGGTCGCGTGTTACCCTTCTGGAAAATTCTTCATTTTGCTCCTGTTTGTGCTGATTCCTTTGCTCATCACCCCTAGACCGATTCCAAGTACTTCCTTAAGCTTTATTTGATGAAAACCACCTATCTAAGCAAATTATACCCTGAAATGCAAAAACATTGGAAAACGTGACAAATACACAAAATACTTGAGTCCAAGACACCAATTCAAATTATTATGAGACGCTGTAAGTGGTATAAAATGCCACTTATCACACCTCCAAACTTGAATCGATGCTTGTCCTCAAGCATCACAGACTCAAACTCAGAATAAATCATGCATGAATGCAACTATATGAATGTGGCGATCCCCTCGCGATGACTAATGTGACGACTGAGAATTTTGCGACGTAATTAAGTGAATAAAGTATGCTTTATGTGATATGATTATAATTATGTGACTAAGTGCTGATTAATTGACTTTTCTGTATATAAGAATATAGGAGCGTAAATAAAAACGTTCCAATTTAAAAAGTCAGCTTAGGAGTTGAGTTGTGTTGTCGGGCCGTCAGGTAGAACGGAACCCGTCCAAATAAGGAATTACAGAATATAAAATGTGAATTATGTGTAATTTAATGAAATGAACGTTAAAATAAAGTATTTCGTCCTAAGTGACGTGTCGATTGGTAAAGATAATGAGAAGCGTAATCGAAATGCTGAGCGACGGGTCGTCAGCCTGAACGTGACCCGGTACGCGTAGAAAAGGATAAAGATTAAAAAGGGATAAATTCTATAATTAGACCTGAGTCGTTATGTGATTATATATGTGTGATTGCTTGTCTGTGTGCATGACTGTGTGCCTTGTGACATTTTATGAATTTAAAAGAATTATGTGATTTAAATAAAGGTTTATTTAACCTTCGCGCATTATTATAAAATTATCGGAGTACGATAAAAGCTTGGGATTTGTTTTGTTATTTTCGTAGTAGTCCTAGAGACTTTTTAAAAATGATGAGTGGATTTATTTGATGGTCCTTGCATTTTAAAGTGATTTTTATGTGAGAAAATAATATTATTAAGACGAGCTTGTGAAATTCATATAAAATCAAACGTCCGCTCAAAAATCTATTATGAGTAACGGTTGAAAAGCTAATTTCGAGATCTACGTGTTAAAATTGTCATTTGCAATAATTTTCGATTTTCCGAGAGAGATATATTTTATATTTGATTTTTGTTACATTTGAGTAAAAAGAAAGGAACACTAAGCTTATTTAGCATAAAAAGTGATTGCATGTTAGTTTTAGAGAAAAACAAGTAGTGCATGTCATTGTTGGATCCTTGAAATTGTAAATTATGTTTTTGCCGAATAGAAAATGGATTTAGAAGAGATTTGCTTGATGATTAAGTGAATGCATGTTGATTAAATGAGTTAATTAAAGTTGGAGTCACTAGGTGATGCTTGGTTTTGGTGTTTAATGGATTGAATGACTAAATTAAGGACTAAAACAAGTGGGAAATGTGATATATAACCCTGCATGTCAAAATTGATCCTTGCACGTATGATTTTTTAAAAACCCGAATGGGTCTTAGGATTAAAAAGAGGAATTAAGTTGGTTTTGCCAATTATCTTAATGGCTAGTGAGAACTTGATTGCATGACAAAGATTGGGTGGTGTTTATGTTCGAATTTTGATAATTAAAAGAAAGTGTTGATTTCGATTCTTAATGTAATTATGATTCGGATTTTTGATTAAAAAGGATGAAGTTTAAGTGCATAAATGACTCTTGTGATTTGCATTAGTTGTGTTTGATTATATGAGATTGAAATTGAATATACATGGTTGTGTTTTATGTGTATGGTTCGAATTAAGGAATAAAAGAAAAAGGGAATTAAATTGTTTGCTATTAAAAAGAGATATAAGTGATAGTTATGGTCGTAAAGGTTTGGTTGTGAATAAATCATGTACTCTTAAGAGTTATATTACTGTGATTTGAGAAATAGCTAAGGTTAAGCAAGTATGCTTCGATTATTAAGTATATAAGGATATAAAAGTTATGAGAAAGGAATGTGCTATGTGCTATGAACAATGTGCTTATGTGTATAAGCTATATTCGTATACTCGAGTCAAGGATATAATCGAGTTATCGTATTGAGTGATCGTTCTGGGAACGAGAGTTGAGAAACTGATTAAGGTTTTGGTTTTATTGTAGATTCAGAGCGTGAGGGCATTCAGGCTAGGAAAGGAAAGGATATACTAGGTGGCAATAGTTCAACCTTCAGAAAAGCAATTTCAGGCAAATAACTCTGATTACTTGTGTAAATGATTATAAAGAGAATGTTGTTCATACCATGTAGAGTATGGAATTGTTTAACTTGTGAAGCCCTGATATTGGTTTGAGATACCCTGCCTTTGATCTTGATAAACTGTTATTGATAAGTTTACTAATTCAACCCTTTGATAATATGTCCTTTCTGTTCAAGTTATTTATTAAGCCATGAATTGTATTGAACCTTATAATTATCCTTGTGAACCCTGTTTAATAATACTTTATTCCTGATCACCCTATTGATCCCTAGACAGATGTTGATCCTTCTAACTTAAATACCTTGTTATCCTTGTACAGAATCCTTAAGAATTGTTCCTTGATTATCTTTGAATCACTCCCTGAACTTTGTTTATCTTAAAATCTGACTTAAGAATGAGTTTCGACTTGAAAGAGTCCGAATGATTTCATATTCTAAGTAATGATAAAATGGATTTTTGAAAACCTATTTGTTTTTTCAACTTAAGGTTTTCCAAACGAATTCCTGATGGATTGGATTGAGACGTAAGAGGCTAGTGGGACTAGTCCAGTCATGGTAAGAGGCTAGCGGGGCTAGTCCAACTTAAGGCTGAAATTATGCCGATTGGTACCTTAAAGACCGGATGGAGGTCGGTACGGGCTGATCACCCATATTATAATGAAATGGAAAGATAAAGTGATCCAATCAAGGTTCTAAATGATTATTTAAAAGGGAACTGAAACTTTTTGTTCAGTAAATTGATTCTTGAAAATGAAAATGGTTTATATTGTTTTGAAAGAGTTGATGTGAAGCTTAAAGCTCGAGAACCCTGATCCTTAAACCTGTTGATCATATGATTGATTCCATATAATGAAATACTGTTGCTTTCCTCTCTTTTTTAAAGATCTATTTTGATCCTTTAATGATTTGTGATGAATGTCGGCTTTCGACCTACGTTGAGCCTATCCTTCAAAACCTTTCCTTAACCCAAAAGCTGGAAATCTGCCACCTAGAACAAAAAAAGTAGAATTGCCTGAGTTTGGTAAAGTATATTGTGATTTGATATCGTAGAACTGCTTATAGTTACTTGCTGAGTTTTATACTCATATGTTTTGTTTTAATCTAACCATGGCAGTTAAGCAAGAAGATGGCCAGGCTTAGATGCACTCCTCGTAAGAGCATACCTGATGGTCCCTACCGCGTTGAGGGCTTCCGGTTGCCAGAGCAGGTAGTGGTATTTTTGAGTGAGCACGCGCCTATAAGGAAATGTTTAAAGATATAATGGGTTATCTGTCGGTTCCCAACCGAAATTACAAGTGTTTCTAGCATGTATGTCAAGCTAACAAGATTCAACATCACTCTAACGCTATCACTACACTCGCATCAATATCACATATTAATCGGTAAAGCAACACAAAGGGATCATGGCATATCCATGAAAATGCAACTACATGGACTCACATAATAACACAAACAAAAATACAAACAAATATGTCCTAAATGAACAATCATGCAGAAATATGAATGAACTACAACTAAACATGCAATATGAATCTATATGAATCTATATAGACACACACACACTACTAATCCTTACATTATCACCCAAAAACTTAAAATTTTCAATATCCTGATTGAAGTTAATAATAAGGATTTCAGGCATACCTAATTAGCGGGAGAATCAACCTCATCGGGTGGAGGATCTGGTGGCCAATCAACCTCACCACCAGTGTCTCAAACAACAGTACCGAAAGCGTGTGTCAAATCTTCAGCAAAATATCGGTGGATGACATGCATGGCCTCCATACGCCTAGTCAATCTTCTATACTGTGCATCACCAATACCATTCCTATCAACTACTTGTTGCACATGAGATATCCGTCCAACCACTCTCTACATCATCAAAAATATATCCCAACCCCTTATCATGGGGTGCACCTAAGAATGAATAACTCAAGTGATATGGCATTCAGTTGAGCTCAAGTGTGGGAGCTTCTTGAATAAATGGTTCAAAACGCTCCTGAGAAATTTTCAGCTTTGCTAACCCAAAAGAATCAAATGGTATATCCAACTTCCTCATCCATGGAGGTGCATTCAAATCCTGTAATTGCTCTGCTCCTTCTTTATCTTTAATAACTGTTTCCCCTATTAAGGATCTCTCTAAGGTATCTGACTTTGGAAATTGCTCAGGCTCTGAATTTACTACAGAGTCGACCCACTCTACTTTAAAGCACTCCTCTTTAGCTGTGGGTAACTTTATATCCTTAAACACATTAAAAGTGACCTTTCGATCATAAACCTTCATCGAAAGCTCTCCTTTTTGCACATCGATCATAGTTCATCCTGTAGCCAAGAATGGTCTTCTCAAGATAATGGGAATCTTCTTATCTTCCTCAAAATCAAGAATTACAAAGTCAATAGGGAAGATGAGTTTATCCACCTTGACCAAGACATCCTCCACTATACCTCGTGGATAAGCGATGGAACGGTCAGCTAGTTGCAATGACATGTATGTTGGTTTCGGATTAGGCAGACCAAGCTTCTTGAAGATAGATAAGGGCATCAGATTGATGCTAGCTTCTAAATCACATAAATACTTGTCGAACGACAAGTTTCCGATGGTGTAAGGAATAGTGAAGCTTCCAGGATCTTTAAGCTTCGGAGGCAACTTCTGTTGCAGTACAACACTGCATTCCTCCGTTAGAGCAATAGTCTCTAAGTCATCTTCACTTTCTGAGAGAGAATACCTTTCATAAACCTCGCATAGCTAGGCATCTGTTCAAGAGCTTCAGCAAAAGGTATGTTGATATGAAGTTTCTTGAACACCTCCAAAAACTTCTCAAACTGCTTATCCAGCTTTTTCTTTTGTAGCCTCTTAGGAAAAGGAGGTGGAGGATAGATCTGTTTCTCCCCTGTATTACCCTCAGGAGGAGTGTGTTCCACAGTAGTCTTCCTTGGTTACACCTCTGCTTCCTTCTGCACCATCTTCTTCAGCCACAACTGCATTTTCTGAAACTTGAGATTTTTCAGGCTCTTTGTCTTGCTGAATTTGGGGGCTTGCGACCTTTCTAGACCTCAAGGTGATGGCGTTCACCTGTTCTTCAACTTCCCTCTTGCCTAGATTTGATTCTGTATCATTAGGAAGCGTTCCTGGTGGTCGATTCAATAAGGCATTAGCAATTTGCCCTATTTAGTTCTCCAGAATCTTGATAGAAACAGCCTGACTTTGGCATGTAAGTGCCTGGTTTTTGCACATAAGCCGCAACTCCTCCAATTCAGATTTTTCATTCGAAGATAGACATGCACCATGAGTTTGTTGTTTTGGTGTAATTTGTTACTGAAAACCAGGAGGGTTGAATAGCTTATTTCCAAACTGCTGGAACGGCTGTTGCATCGTATTCTGATTATTGCTCCAGCTGAAGTTAGGATGATTCCAGTTGTCAGGATGATAAGTGTCTGGAACTTGTTGCTGCGATCTCTAAAAGTTGCTCACAAACTGAGCTGAGTCACTAGATATAGCGCATTGCTCTGTCACATGCGGACTTGCACACAGCTCACAACACTAATTATCTGCTTAACACCATAGTTAGCCATATAATCGATCTTCATAGACAACGCCTTTAGTTGAGCAGTGATAGTCGTAGTTGTATCCACTTCAAGAACTCCTGCTACCTTGCCCTGTGGACATCTCTGGGTTGGATACTGATATTCATTAGCAGCCATCAGTTCAATTAGATCATAAGCTTCCTCATAGCTCTTTGCCCATAATGCTCCGCCTGATACTGCATCGAGCATGGGTCTGGACTGTGCTCCCAACCCATTATAAAAACAATTGATGATCATCCAATCCGGCATTCCATGATGAGGACACTTCGTAAGCATCTCCTTATAGCGCTCCCAAGCTTCACATAGCGATTCTCCCATTTGCTACGCAAATTGAGTAATATCATTCCTGAGTGCAGCTATCTTCGCCATAGGGAAGAATTTAGTAAGAAACTTCTGAGCAAGATCTTCCCAAGTAGTAATCGAACCAGCTGGTAGAGAGCGTAACCAGCTCTTAGCCTTATCCCTCTGAGAGAATGGGAACAGTCTCAGCTTCACAGCATCCTCAGAAACACCGTTGAACTTGAAGGTGTCACAGATCTCAATGAAATCCCTAATGTGCATATTGGGATCTTCAGTTGGAGAACCCCCAAACTGGATTAAATTCTGCACCCATTGAATTATGCCAGGATTGATCTCAAAGGTATTAGCTGTGATAGCTGGACGAACAATGCTAGATTGAATGTCATTGATCTTGGGTTGAGAAAAATCCATCAAGGCTTTCGTTCGTGCTACTGGAACTCCCATTGTAATGAGTACCTGAAACACAAACAAATAAACTGTGAGAGTAAAATAGTCCGAGTCAGTGAACTTTAACGACCACTGATGACAAGCACATAAATTAAAAATTAACACCGACTCCCCAGCAGCGGCACCAAAAACTTGTTAGGGAGAAAACACGCGCTAATATTCACGCAAGTATACGCGTTCGCAAGTAGTATAAGATATAAATCAGATTCGTTCCCACAAAGACTGGTTTAGGTTAAGTTCAATTTATGCACATATGCAACAATGTATGGTTATCGCTCAATGCTAAGACAAATAACAAATTGGGTTTTTATTAAACTAAGAGATTATACTAAATAACATTAACTAAGAGAATTGAGGTTGAATTACTATATATGACAAACATGAAATTCTAACTTCATTACTACTTCATTCAAAGTCATTATTCTTAACCTTAGCATGTGATGGTGATGACACTAATCAGATAACATGAAACTAGTAAACGCCAATTTTTGTTGTACGAATACCCTACTACCAAGCATCCACAAAAGAGATAGAAGTGGAATATACACCAATTATGCTTAGTCCTTATATGTCTATAAGAATTGAAAATATAACGGTTTAATGTGCAAGTTATCTATCGTAATTACATAGGGCAAGTAAGATGGTTAAAATTACATACGAATCATGCATAACAAATACATGAACCTATGTTAGCATGGAAATTTCTAAAACTCTATATTCACTGTTGCTTCAATAGAGATTAACACGCTATCTTATATGTTAGCTACGCACATAAGACGAATAAGCACAACCAGTACCAGGATATCAATCTATCACCACACACTAAGGTATCGGAACAAATTAACTATAAAACTCCATAAGTAAATCTGTTAGAACCCCATGATAATGATTAGCCCATAATAGAACTCATCGTCACCATGGGTTTATATGAAAGCATGTTAATAACACAATGATATAAGGCTGAAAATAAATAATGAAGTACGTCACAAGAGTATTAAGGTTCAAAGCATAGAGAAAACTAGCATCCACTATTATAACAAATTAAAAAAATCACAAGATAAACTAATGCTCCCTCTTCTTCGTTGTTGTGTGCTAAAATGGTCTTCTCAATCTTCTTTCCTTCGCTCCTGTTTAAGAAAACGTCTTCCCATAAGGTTTATATAAAGTCCAGGAGTCACCGTGCCAATAGAAGCCCAAACAGAATTGAAAACAAATAAAACCAGAATCTGAAATTCCGAATGCACGCGGTCGTATGCTCCCTCCACGCGGTCGCCTGCTGGCACGCGGTCGCGTTCTCCTAGCGCGCGGTCGCGTGCTCCTAGCGCGCGGTCGCGTGTTACCCTTCTGGAAAATTCTTCATTTTGCTCCTGTTTGTGCTAATTCCTTTGCTCATCACCCCTAGACTGATTCCAAGTACTTCCTTAAGCTTTATTTGATGAAAACCACCTATCTAAGCAAGTTATACCCTGAAATGCAAAAACAATAGAAAACGCGTCAAATACACAAAATACTTGAGTCCAAGACACCAATACAAGCTGTTATGAGATGCTCTAAGTGATATAAAATGCCACTATCAAACAGCTGTCAAAATTTGATCTAAAAGATGATGAAGAAATTTTTGTTGGATATCCACTTTCCACAAAGCCTTCAGAGTCTATAATTTAAGAACAAGGGTTGTCATGGAATCTATCAATGTATCTTTTGATGATAAAAAGATTACTGGACTTGAAGATTTTAATGATCATGATCAGCTGAGATTTGAAAATGAAGATTTAAATTCTGATTCTGTAAATTCTGATGACCTAAATCCTAATTCTGTAAGTTCTGACGGGTTAAATTCTGATGTCATTGAAATTGTGGTAATTACTCCAAAGGAAAATGCACCTGTTTAGGGGGAGCAATCTAATAATCCTACCACATATCAAGACTCTCATGAAGCATTAGAACCTGTCACTGGTTCTTCAAGTTCTGATTCATCAAGTTTTGATGAGCCAAATTCTGATAATTCTGGAAACTCGGATTCTTCAAACCCTGAAGGATCCAACTCAAATTCTGAAATTTCAGAGAGCATAACTTCAGGGGGAGCATCAGAAAATGCTGATGGAGACAGCATGGATCATGGAGGAGGATCCAGTTCTAGAGATTAACTTCCATCTGCAAGGAAGTGGACCAAATCACACACACCTGACTTAATAATTGGAGATCCTGAAGCAGGTGTCAGAACTAGAACAACAACATCAAATGAATGTCTCTATCATTCCTTTCTATCTCAGACTGAACCAAAGAAGTGGAAGAAGCTCTTCAAGATGCTGATTGGGTGCAAGCAATGCAGGAAGAGTTAAATGAATTTGAAAGAAATAAAGTCTGGACCCTAGTGCCAAGACCAAAGAACATATTTATTTTTGGGATAAAATGGGAGTTCAGAAACAAAACTGACAGTGATAGCATAATTACAAGAAACAAAGCAAGGCCGGTTGCTAAAGGTTACTCTCAACAGGAGGGTATTGACTATGATGAAACATTTGCTCCAGTTTCTAGATTGGAAGCCATACGAATCTTTTTAGCTTATGATGCTCACATGAAGTTTAAAGTCTTTCAAATGGATGTGAAAATTGTTTTTCTCAATGGAGAATTGGAAGAAGAGGTATATGTTGAACAACCTTCAGGATTTATAGATCCAAAATTTCCTAATCATGTCTACAGACTTGATAAAGCACTTTATGGCCTTAAGCAAGCTCCTAGAGCATGGTATGAGACTTTAGCTCAATTCCTTCTAGAAAGTGGTTTTAACAGAGACATAATTAATAAAACACTGTTCTACCTCAACCATGGAAATGACTTACTTTTGGTACATATATATGTTGATGATATCATTTTTGGTTCTATAAATGCCAAACTCTGTGAAAGGTTTACAATGCTAATGCAGTCAAGATATCAAATGACTATGATGGGAGAACTTAGCTATTTTCTGGGACTCCAAGTTAAGCAAAATGAAGAAGGTACTTTCATAAATCAATCCAAGTACACCAGAAATTTACTCAAGAAATTTGGAATGCAAGACAGTTCAACTGCATCCACTCCCACGGCCACTACAACCAAGTTAGATAAAGATATCGGAGCATCAGTAGATATTACTAACTATAGAGGTATGATTGGCTCTTTACTCTATTTAACTGCAAGTAGACCTGATATCATGTATGCTACTTGTCGTTGTGCAAGATTTCAGGCTAATCCAAGAGAACCTCATCTAGTAGCTGTGAAAAGAATTTTCAAGTACCTCAAGGGTACAGCTGATCTAGGATTGTGGTATCCTAGAGAATCAGATTTTAAGCTAATAGGTTACTCAGATGCATATTTTGCAGGATGCAAAATTGACAGGAAAAGCACTAGTGGAAGCTACCAGTTTCTTGGAGGCAGATTGGTTTCTTGGTTTAACAAGAAACTGAAATCAATTTCCACATCAACTGCAGAAGCAGAATATATTGTTGCAGGAAGCTGTTGTGCATAGATTCTTTGGATGAAGAATCAACTACTGGACTATGGGTTAGAATTTTCTAAAATACCCATTTAGGGTGATAATCAAAGTGTTATTGCTATGACATTTAATCCAGTTCAACACTCAATGACAAAACACATCAGCATTAGGTACCATTTTATCAGGGAACATGTGATGGAAGGTACAGTGGAATTGCATTTTGTTCCAACAGATCAACAACTAGCAGATATCTTCACAAAACCTAATCTAGGTTTCAGATATCTTCACAACTGGTAAATGAACTTGGAATGGTTTCAGGTTCTTTCTCAAAATCTGTTTAGTTTTTGTTCTCATATATCAGACTTTATGATCAGTGTTTACAGATTGTCCTATCTCCATGTAATCTGTGCTTAAATTGTAATATGTTAAATAACGGTTGTTATCTAATATGATTCTATATACTCTGATAGTGTTTTGAATGTCTTGTGACTATTCACTCCAATGAGGATTATTTGTTAGATACTGACTTAGTAGTCTTTAACAAACTGTGTATCCCATGTTTCAATTAATTGTTTATGTGGAAATCAATAACACAAGCAAACTCTAATTTTGATCTTAGTCAAATTTACTTTGTGTATCTTATTACTAAGTCACAAACTAGATTTTTGTTTCTTATCTGTCAAATTCTGATGTCAGTAAATCTTAAGGATGAACTACATGCTTGATAAGCCTCACTTATCTGAAGAAAACAAAAGAAAAGAAAATTGAAGTCAGGTACTCCTTTGAGATCTAGAGTAAATATGTGAAAGGGAAGACCCAAGTGCATTGCTGGTAATAAGTTATATGCATTAGAAAAGCAAATAAATTTTTCTGGGTGACTTTTCACATTCTTTGATTACTGGAGAAATACTCTGATAATAGCATAAATTCTGATAGCAGTTGTGACTCATTTACACTGCGAAGCCACCGCAAAAAGAATGTTAAAAGATGCATAAAATGAGCACAAACAGTTGAGGTAGACTCTTACATAAATTTATTCTATAGTAGACTTCAGAATTAAAGACAGATTTTAAGCACCTTTCTTAGTTATGCCTTATTTCTAAGATATACTGAAGTTTATCAGACTTTAATCTTTATCTGATCATTTGCAAATGCACACACTCTCACTCCATATGAATGATGAAAATTACTGTGGTGATTAAGTTGTTTTTGACAAACAGTTAAGTATTATTCGCATAATTTCTGAGGACAAGTTCTGATGAAAGTTCTGATGATTAAACTCTGAAGAAACCAATCAGTATTTGTGTGAAGAATCACAGAAACAGATATTCACTTTTTGAGTACAGAAGCCATGTTCCGATGATAGTTAAATTCTGATAATAGTCAAGTTCTGATGCAAATTCTGATAGAAACTCTGATGCTTACGTGGCATTATTTAATTACTTGGCTTATTTTTAGTATTTACTATAACGATTATATTTTGTCAGAAAATAATTAAGTGAGATAAAAACAGTGATAATCATTTGGTTTTTGGGTTACGTGTTTGTTTTGGTAACAACATGTGAGCAATAATTAATGCACGTTTACCGTGCCCACTCATTACTTTTTGACCGTTTCCATGCTGCCAGGTGTAAAAAGACCGTTCTGCTTCACAAAATTGACCGTTGTCACGTAGAGTGTATAAATAAGCGAGTTAAAAGATTTTACAATATTTTGCCTACTATTTTTTACTTTCTAATCTCTTTTATTCTCTCTCTCACTCTCTAATATTCTCTAACGGACTTTCTTATAGGCATTTTAACAAACACCTTGTGAACACACATTTTCTCACTTATTTTTTTGCAGAAATGGCACCCAAAGATCTAATCTATGATGGAGCCAAGTTTGTTCCTAATAACTACATGGCTACTCTTTCTAAGGATGAGGCTCCTTCAGAACTTCATTTCATCCAAGACTTTCTTGATCGAAGTGAAATAAGCTATGCACTGACCCAACCCTAGGTTCTCTCAGGCAAGCAAATACTGGAGTTTTGGAGGACTGGTGTTTATGATGATGGTGGAAAAGCTGGGTCCCCGAGTATTATCTTTACAACAGGGGAGGATGAGCATGTGGTGACCTTGTCAACTGTTCGACAAGCACTACATTTGCCAGAAGATTGCACCTTCAATTTATCAGTTGAGGAGTCAGCTCTTCAACAAATGATGGCAAATCTGTGCTATGAAAAGTCTTTGGCAAAGCTAGGACAATTAAAGAGACCCCACATCAGGAGGGAGTGGAGTTTTTTCTTTGACTGTATTACAAAAGCTTTTGCCAACAAGTGCTCAAACTTTGATGCTATACCCATAATGAGTCAGCAAATCGGGTATGCCCTTTTGAATCAAACACATTTTGATTATGTAAGTGATGTTTTAGGGTTTATTGGTGATAAGATGAAAGAAGATAGCAATATAGTCTATTTTGCTAGATTTTGTCAACTTATCTATAATTTCTGTTATCCTGATTCACCACAAAACTTTAGTGAGACAATTGAACCCTTTAAACTTCACAAAAGGGCTTTCACAGACTTATTATCTACTAATATTAAGAAGGCTTTACTAAGAACCCTCCAAATTCATCAGTCTGTTAAACCATTTTTAGTAAATGCTGATGCTCACATACACAATACCATATATCCTGATATAACACCAACACAGTCTCAACCTCCATCAGCACCTACAACAAATACTCAACCAGCTCAATCCTCACAACCACAGCCTACCATAAGAACTTATTTCCAACCTGCACCATCTTCTCAACCACAACCATATGCTACAACATCTACACCCAAACCTTCAAGAGCAAAATTTGTTCCTAAATCTCCACCAAGGAGAAGGAGGATGATACTAAGGGATGGGTCTGATGAAGAAGAGGAGCAAGTACAGGTTCATGCATCAGAACTTGTGACTGTATAAGCTCAAAAAGAAATTTTTCAGAAGGAGGTAGCAGCTGAAAAAGATACTCCTCAGAAGGAAACTGAAGCTGAGGGTTCTAGTATTGCAAAGAGGAAAAAAACTTCAAGTTCTGATGCTGCTCAAGCAACTCCTCCACCATCCGGGAGATCAAAGAAAATGAGAGCAGGAAGGCATATGACACAACCTCTATCTGAGGTTGCTCAAGAAGCTGAGGAAGGGGATCAGGAATCTCTGATCTCAACAGGACCAATAGTAATTGAAGCCTTGCCACCTCCACCACAATCTAAAAACACTGTTCCAGACACAGTGATCACACCTCATGTCTCTCCAATAAAAGAAAATGTACAAGTTAAAGATTCAAGATTAAGTCCTGAAATTGACATTCATAGGCTGATCATTCCATCTGTCCTGTTTCTGGAAGCACCACAAGGACAAGTGACAACTCCACCTATTTCTCCACTAAATGCTAAAGTTCCTCCTACTCCAATTCTGGATGTGGAAACAGATGAAGTTGTACCAGAATCTCCAACAGCCATATACACACTTGTGTTGTCAGAAGAAGAGTTTCTTGCAAGTTCTGGAGAGTCAGCTCCAGTAAACATACCAGCTCAAACTCTTGGAAAGAAGGCACTGATTAAAAAGTTTGTTGAAAAAGATGCTCTTGTTCCATGGGAAGAAACTCATAGAGGAGTTGAATGGACCAAGAAGTGTAATAAATCTGATTTTATTCCAAGCTCCAAAGTTTTTTCAGATCATATTGCTAAAGCTGATGAGTTGATGACAAACTCTGACTTTAAAGCTCAATTTAAAGTCACAGCTCTCAGTACTAAGAGCCTTCAAGGTCAACACTCCATTAATCATGCCAAGGTTGATAAGCTACAGGAAAATGCTGATAAGTTGGACCTGATGATCAAGCTAGACAAGAATAGGTTTATCAGACCTATTCATGAGAAAATAGAGGCTTTTCAGAAGGTTCAAGAAAAGCAACAGGCCCAACTGACTGAGGTCCTGCAGAATCAAGCCTCTTAACAAACTCAACTGAATGAAATCCAATCTTCAGTAGAACTTCTTCTATCTTTTCTCCTACCAGATGATGCCAAAAAGGGGGAGAAGGTAGTGAAGTCCAAATGCTCAACTAGTCAAGTATTGAAGAAGAAGGATGATAAGGAAGATGACTAGGGCAACCCTAGCAAGGGCAAGGGTCAAGGTCAAGGGCAAAGTAGCAAAGTTTCTTCAAGGAAACTAATTTCTGATTCTAGCAAATCTTTTACACAGAAGAAGACAAGTTCTAAAGCTGTAGATGCTCAAGCTCTGATTACAAGTTCTGATAATCAAAATCTGATATCAAGTTCTGATCTTCTCATTCAAGATGATAGTCAAGACTCTCAGAAGTTTTTGCAAACTCTGAAGCTTAAAGGAAGGGAGACTACAGTATATTATAATGATCCCAAGATTCAGACACTTGATGAAGAAATTTCTAGAAGACTATTTCTCAAGCATAATCCTGGAATGGATTTAGAGACTTTAAAGGAGGAAGAAGCTAGATTTGCAGCTGAGAAGATAAATCTTAAGTCTAAAGCTTCTGATGCAAAGAAACCTCCAAGGCCTAAGGCAAAAGGCATTGTGATCAAGGAAATGTATGAAGCTTCAAAGCCCAAGACAAGATCACAAGTTGAAATTGATCCCAAGGAAAAAGGGAAAAGAAAGATTGATGAACCAACAAAGCCACAGGAGATGAAGATTCCTCAAATCCTGATGAAACCAGTGTGCAAAATGGTTCAAGTTTTTGATAATACAACTGCTGAAGATGAAACTGTTGAAACTATAAAAAGAAGGAAGATAACTGAAGAATCTAAGACAACCTCTGACATAGCTCAATTTGTTCAGAGTGAAGAACAACAAGCTACAGAAGAAACAACAAATTCTGATCAAGTCATCAAAACATCAACCTCTGACAGTGCTCAAGTTGATTTGAACAAATTGACAGTTACTGATATGAGAAAACTCCTATAGAAGAATGTTAATCCATCAGATCCTAAGAAAAGTCAACTGTTACCTAATTTCATGACTGTTGGATTGAAAGCCAGAGAAGCAACAGACAGAGCTGGATTAGGTTCTGAAGAAGCTAAAATCAAGACATGAGTTGAAGTACTTACTAGAGATCCATTTTTATTGACTGACAAACCTCTTGAAGAAGTTACACAGAAACACCTTGACAAGGTTATACATGTTCAAGTGGTACTGGATGCTGATGATAAAAGTAATGTCAAAGCAAAGCTGATTCTGTTTCTTGAAGATGGAAGAACATATAGAATGTCAGAATCAGATGTGCTGAACAAATCTCTGAAAGAACTTCAATTCTTTCATTATCTTTTGGAGATAAAGTCTGAGATTACTAGGAGATGGTCAAATTTCATAATGAAGACCATAAGGGATAAAGCAAGAATTTCTGGATTAAGGGTTATAGAATTCATTCCAAATATAGTTGAAGATGATGGAAGTGAAATTCTAATGAAAAAGGATTCTGGTAAACTTGAAGTTATTCTGAAAGAGAAATGTCTGTGCTATAATGAAGACTCATCTCATCCAAGAGTAATCAGACTTGGTGATGGTTTAGAAAGAAATCATATCTCAACACTTAGGACTGCAATCTACCAGATTGGAAGTCAGAGTGAAGAATTGAAGCAAGTCAAAGCAACACTAGCTCAAGTCCTGAGGATTGCAGAAGAGAAGCTGATATCAAACTTTGTCAAGAATCACTTTGGATTCAGATTGACTCAGTAAGATTGGTAAAAGCTACAAGGACTGTAAGTTGTAGTTAGTTATTTAAATAAACTCTCATTGCATTTGTATTAAATGTTTTTGACATCATCAAATCTATTAACTTGTATATTTTCATAATTTACAAGTTGGGGGAGATTGTTAGATATATTTGTGATGTCATGTCTAATCTATTGTGTTTAGTTTCAGAACTTAATATCAGGACTTACTTGAAATTAGAACTTACTGAAGTCAGAACTTATATCAAAACATAAGGCCGTCAGGATTTATATCAGGACTTAAGTGCGGATACTTCAGATAAGGAAAGCAGCTGATTTACAGGAAAGGATCGTGACTAAAACATTAGAAGATATGCATGAAGAGTTAGAAGACTTGTAGAAGATAATATCGGATTGATATATTTTAGGAGACAGAATTATATTCCATATCAATTAGAAGATATCTTGTAACTGTGTACTATATAAACACAACTTAGGGTTTACACTATATGTGTTATCATTCATGAGGAAGAATATACATTCTAACTTAGCAGCTCTTAGTGATATTGTTCACCACTGAGAGAGAACAACTGTTCTATTATAACAGAGTTTATTATATTGAATATACTTGATTACCGTTACATACTTGTGTTGATAAATCATTTTGATTGTATAAACACTATATTCAACCCCATTTTATAGTGTTGTGTGACCTAACAGGTTATCATGTGGATTTCTTTGAAGAACACTGTGAAGTTGTAAGTAATTCTACAGGCAAAGTGATTCTGAAGGGTTACAGACATGGTAACATATATGAAGCCAGACTTTCAACAAATTCTGATGGATCTGCAATCTGTCTGTTAAGCAGAGCATCAATTGAAGAAAGCTGGAATTGGCACAATAGACTCTCTCATTTAAATTTCAACAACATAAATGAGCTAGTAAAGAAAGATCTTGTGAAAGGACTGCTAAAATCAATATTTTCTCCTGATGTCCTTTGTGACTCATGTCAAAAGGCAAAACAAAGAAAATCTTCATTCAAGAGCAAAACTGAATCCTCAATTCTTGAGCCTTATCACTTACTGCATGTCGATCTATTTGGTCCAGTCAATGTCATGTCTATTGCAAATAAGAAATATGCTATGGTTATAGTGGATGAGTTCACAAGATACATTTGGGTGTATTTCTTGCACAAGAAGAATGAAACTGCATCTACTCTAACTAATCATGTCAGACAGCTGGATAAGCTAGTCAAAGATTCTGTTAAAATAATAAGAAGTGATAATGGCACTGAATTCAGGAATTCAATCATGGAAGAGTTCTGCAAAGAGCAAGGAATAAAGCAGGAATTTTCTGCACCTGGAACTCCACAGCAGAATGGAGTTGTAGAAAGAAAGAATAGGACTCTTATTGAAGCTACACGAACTATGCTTGATGAAGCAAAGCTACCAACCTATTTTTGGGCTGAAGCTGTGCAGACTGCTTGTTTTACACAGAATGCTACACTCATAAACAAGCATGGAAAAACACCATATGAGACGGTGAAGAAAAAGAAGCCAAATCTGAAATACTTTCATGTATTTGGATGTAAGTGTTTTGTTCTTAAGACTCATCCTGAACAGCTGTCAAAATTTGATCTAAAAGCTGATGAAGGAATTTTTGTTGGATATCCACTTTCCACAAAAGCCTTTAGAGTCTACAATTTAAGAACAAGGGTTGTCATGGAATCTATCAATGTATCTTTTGATGATAAAAAGATTACTGGACTTGAAGATTTCAATGATCATGATCAGCTCAGATTTGAAAATGAAGATTTAAATTCAGATTTTGTAAATTCTGATGACCTAAATCCTGATTCTGTAAGTTCTGACAGGTTAAATTCTGATGTCATTGAAACTGTGGTAATTACTCCAAAGGAAAATGCACCTGTTTAGGGGGAGCAAGATGATGAATATACCACATCTCAAGACTCTCAAGAAGCATCAGAACCAGTCACTGGCTCCTCAAGTTCTGATTCATCAAGTTCTGATGAGCCAAATTTTGACAATTCTGGAAACTCTAATTCTTCAATTCCAGAAGGATCCAATTCAAATTCTGAAATCTTAGAGAGCATAACTTCAGGGGGAGGATCAGAAAATACTGATGGAGATAACATGGATCATGGGGGAGGATCCAGTTCTAGAGATCAACTTCCATCTGTAAGGAAGTGGACTAAATCACACACACCTGACTTAATAATTGGAGATCCTGAAGTAGGTGTCAGAACTAGAATAACAACAACAAATAAATGTCTTTATCATTCCTTTCTATCTCAGACTGAACCAAAGAAAGTGGAAGAAGCTCTCCAAGATGCAGATTGGGTGTAAGCAATGCAGGAAGAGTTAAATGAATTTTGAAAGAAATAAAGTCTGGACCCTAGTACCAAGACCAAATGTAACGCCCCCAAATCCGGGGTCAAGGGATTTAGTCGTCACTATGAAACCTCAATCCAAATCAACCTATTTAATCAATAAATAAATGCCAGCGGAAGATATTTAGCATAAATGACCCCAACTAATCCAAGATCTTTTAAGGTTACAGTTCTAGAAACAAGAAATCAAAATTCCATAAATAATTTTTCTCTTTCTTTTACTTTTAAAACTCTTTTCAACAAAATCCAATCCAAAACTAAACCCACTAGTATAACTTCGAAGTGAAGTATACTAGGCCCAAATAAAATACACAACTATGATATAATATAATATAAACAACTTTATACAATAAAACTTACACTAGTCCGCAAACCCTGGACCAACCACCTTCCCAAAAGCTTCTTCTTTGCTTCCTTTAATTACGCAGCTAAACAGCTCAAGCTAGTCCTCACTAGAGGTTAAATTTGAAAACAGGCAAGTATGAGCGAAAGAAATGCTCACCAAGATCATTATGACATATATAGGGTCGTTTTGATATAAAATCGACATTTGCATTAGAGCAGAACATTTAAAATCATAGTTGCTAAATCATAAAATTTTAGTTGAGGAATCCCAGATTTAATTCCTTAATTATATTCAAAACCAATTTGATATTTTTGAGCGAAATGCTTCAGCAATACTTTGAATCTTGACGAGAATAAAACTCGTAAAACAGTGTTTACAGAAATATCGTAAACAACAATAACAAGAAGCAATGATTATGGATTGAATCGTAAACTTTACTCAAAACCGAACTCTTGAAATTAATACTTATTTTGTTATCATATCAAATTAGATATCACTACGAACTTTGATGCTCACAACATCCCATACTGAAGTCAACACCAATCATCTGTACTAATACCACCTTTGATATTTATCAACAAACTAAGTATTCTCAAACTAAGAAACTGAATCAAAACCACATTTCATCTTTTATCCGAAAACAAAATACTTAATAAATCTTTCCTTGTAAGATGTCAAAAGCAATATAATAATTTAGATTGGAATCCTCGAACGACGGTGTGTTGTCGCCGGTGATCAGCTGCGGAGCAACACCGGTATGCCGAAGTATATCCAACTAAACAAAGGGGTACCCAAGGCACATATCGGCCTAGAAAGGTGTTATATCCAGTATAACACATAGCTCACGCTGGACCGCCGCCACGGCCTCTTACACAACCATCCAATCTTAAAACATTTTTATTGAAAAAGAGGTCATAATATTCGACACCCGAAATAATTTAATTCCCCCAATTCTTGGGTAGGAATATTCGTAACCAAATCACTTTTCTCAAAATCCAAAACATTTATAAATCCGATAATTGGATAAATAAAATCACTTGACTATCACATAGAATAGCAGCAGAAGAATACTTGCATAAACAGAATTATTTAATCCAGCGATATGTAAAGCATTTATCTATTCTAAACTGAGAATAGGGAAAGCAATATTTGCATAATAAAATTCAAAATAAATATCCCTTGAATAATAAGTGATGATAGGGATACTTGCATAATATGATTCGAAATAAACGTCACTTGAACGATAATTGAAGTCAGGGGTACTTTCCTTTGAGTTTTTAGCAGTTAATCACACTCGCAAACACGCATCTATTCTGACATTCTGTCTCAAAATATCACCGTCTTTCTTTTCAACACTTCACCGATATGCTGCTCCTGCGATTGCTAGAAGCCAAATATCCAATACCATTCCATCTCATTCTTTATCCAACGTCTTGTCCCGACCAGCTCGAGAGATCTGCATCTATAATTAAAATATAGAACTTTAATCGTCTAAACGATAACTACTCGATGAACTGCGCGTCAAAATCCTATCGTCTACCCATACGATAGCCCGCACATAATTATAACAGCCAAACACAGGACTCTTGATCCACGTACACACATAATTCATATAACACGTAATCACATAACTCACGTATCACATAATTCATATAACACAGGAGTCGTTACGTTTAAAACTGAAATTGGGTCAAAATACGATTTACCGATCAATAATCGACTTAGAATGACTTGTAAAACAAGTAACCTTTCGAAAAAAATGATTTGGGTCTCAAAAGTATTTTTAATGAAAGCGGAATATTTTTCTGAGTCTGTACGCGTTCGTTTCATATTAAACGGACGAACGGTTTATTTATTATGAAATTTTGAACATTTTTCGGAATTAAAACGGGTCTCCGAATCATTTTATAATTAAATAGTAGGGCTCGAACACCTGAAAATAATTTTATAAGAATTATCGAGCCAGGAAAATAATTTAAAATAATATTTTAAAGCTCGAAACTATTTTTCGGAATTTTTAAATCATAAGAAATAATTAACTCGAATTAAATAATCAATTAAAATTCATTAACTAAATAATTTGGATTTATTTTCGAATAATAATAAGAATAATAATCTTCTGAACTAAAAAAATAATATTTTCTTGGAAATCGGACATCACCTCCTCTATTTCTCGGACTGTCAGTCGATATCATATCGACACAACCAACAACAATCAACACAATATTTTATATATACGCGCATAAACACTCCAGAAATGAATAACACGGCCACCTGAACCAAAACTCAGACCAAAAGTGACTTCTCCAATAATTTCTAAAAATTATGAATAAATATATAAACACTAACATGCTATAATATACACAAGTACGAAAGCGGAATTTCGGAATCGTTACCCAAAATAAATTCTGATCACCCCGAAGAGAATATCTGATGTCCGGAAAATATCTCCAGAAAAATCCGAAATTAATAGTCATAGACATATACACGTTGAGATGTCATGTGGAGTAATCAACACCGTCATACTCTTTTTTAATGTCCCGAAAATAAATTAAAACGGAAATATAACGGAAATAAGCCCCGCAAATTTTCTTCTCAAAACCTCACAATATATATACCTATGTGTAGGTATCGAAGCGCTGATCGTTTATATATATACCAATTGAAATTTGGATAAACGGTTTGTAAGATATGAATTTTTGAAAATCAAAAGTATATAAACAGGGAGAGAGACAGAGAGACAGAAGAGAGACTGTTGAGAAAATACACACAAACATTCACGGGGAAAGGGGGTAGGGGGTACGTGGGTAGCCAGGTGGGGTTGGGGGGTTTTGACACGTTTTTTTCTAATTTTTTTTTTATTTTTTCTTTATCCACTATACTTCTTGCAGTACTTATCAACATACAAGCCTAATTTTGTCTCGAAATTTAGAATTTAACGAGCAGACTTACGGGTAGAATTAACCCGAAAATTACCAAATAAGTTTTAAAATTCTCGGAATAATTAAAAACTAATAAAATAAAATTTTCATAATTTTTAAAGCATTTTTGACTTGCGCGCTATACCCACATTTTTCAATTAACGAACCAAGCTGCACTTGAAACAAATTCAGAAAATCATGAAAACAATCTTAAAATGTTACAAATATCCCGAAGTTTATAAAAACATAAATTTCAAAATTTTAAAACAATTTTTGAAACGCAATTTATACCCGCTTTTATCAATTAAACGATTCAACGCGCGGGTAAAATTAATCCTAAAAATTTTCAAAATAATTTTAAAATTCTCGGAATATTCCAAACTTAAATAAAGACGAGTTTCGTAATTTTTGAAGAATTTTGGAATTAAATACGGATTTTACAAATAAATGAAATCTAAAAATCATATAGGGCTAAATAATTGATGAAATATTGATTTCCAAATTTTATAAAATCTCAAAAATAATTATTGTAATTATAAAGTCATAAAAATAATTTTAAAGATAATTTAAATATTTATGAAATTAAATTTTCAATAAAATCACTTTTAAAGACAAAAACAAAATGATACGACTCAGTAATTAATAATACAAATAATCCTCAATCACAATTTAGTCCCACACAGTTAATATTACATACAACACATAGCAGATAGAATATCCATCAAATTCCTAATATTACTAAACGAACTCCATTTACCGATATCAATAAAATGATCGGTTTTCAAATAAACTTTTGAAAATAATACATTTAAGGAAATATTTTCAGAAATTAATAAGGATCGATATAACACTCAACAATTAGCACATTACCATTTAATAACACAAACTCGTCAAATAGGAATAAAATATCCACCATTTTATTCCTTCTAAATCAGAATATCACATAAACATATTCAAATATTAATAACAATAATTCTGAAAATACGGGATATCACACCAAAGGACAGATCAATTGTTGGTACAAAATGGGTGTCCAGAAATAAAACTGACAGTGATGGCATAATTACAAGAAACAAAGCAAGGCTGGTTGCTAAAGGTTACTCTCAATAGGAGGGTATTGACTATGATGAAACATTTGCTCCAGTTGCTAGATTGGAAGCCATAAGAATCTTTTTACCTTATGCTGCTCACAAGAAGTTTAAAGTCTTTCAAATGGATGTGAAAAGTGCTTTTCTCAATGGAGAATTGGAAGAAGAGACATATGTTGAACAATCTCCAGGCTTTGTAGATCCAAAATTTCCAAATCATGTCTACAGGCTTGACAAAGCGCTTTATGGCCTTAAGCAAGCTCCAAGAGCAGGGTATGAGACTTTAACTCAATTCCTTCTGGAAAGTGGATTTCAAAGAGGCACAATTGACAAGACTTTATTCTACCTCAACCATGGAAAGGACTTACTTTTGGTACAGATATATGTTGGTGATATCATCTTTGACTCTGCAAATACAAAACATTGTGAAAGATTTTCCAAGTTAATGCAGTCAAGAAATCAAATGAGTTTGATGGAAGAGTTGAGTTATTTTCTGGGACTTCAAGTCAAACAAACTGAAGAAGGTACTTTTATTAGTCAATCCAAGTACACCAGAAATGTACTCAAGAAATTTGGAATGCAAGACAGTTCTACTGCATCAACTCCCATGGCCACGGCCACCAAGTTAGATAAAGATACTGGAGCATCAATAGATATTACTAACTATAGAGGTATTATTGGCTCTTTACTCTATTTAACTGCAAGTAGACCATATATCATGTATGCTACCTGTCTTTGTGCAAGATTTCAGGCTGATTTAAGAGAACCTCATCTAATAGCTGTGAAAAGAATTTTCAAGTACCTCAAGGGTACAGCTGATCTAGGATTGTGGTATCCTAGGGAATCAGATTTTAAGCTAATAGGTTACTCAGATGCAGATTTTGCAGGATACAAAATAGATAGCAAAAGCACTAGTGGAAATTGCCAATTTCTTGGAGGCAGATTGGTTTCTTGGTTTAGCAAGAAACAGAAATCAATTTCCATATCAACTGCAGAAGCAGAATATATTACTGCAGGAAGCTGTTATGCATAGATTCTTTAGATGAAGAATTAGTCACTGGACTATGGGTTAAAATTTTCTAAAATACCTATTTACTATGATAATCAAAGTGTTATTGCTATGAAAGGAAATCCAGTTCAACACTCAATAACAAAGCACATCAGCATTAGGTACCATTTCATAAGGGAACATGTGATGGAAGGTACAGTGGAATTGCATTTTGTTCCAATAGATCAACAACTAGCAGATATCTTCATAAAACCACTATGTGAAGCTACTTTTATAAGACTGGTAAATGAACTTGGAATGGTTTCAGGTTCTTTCTCAAAATCTGTTTGGTTTTTGATCTCATACATCAGACTTTATGATCAGTGTTTACAGATTTTCCTATCTCAATGTAATATGTGCTTAAATTATAACATATTAAACACTACTTATTATCTGATGTGATTCTATAAACTCTGAAAGTGTTTTGAATTTTCTGTGACTATTCAATCCTGTTAGATATATTTGATAATGTCATGGCTAATATGTTTTATGTTTAGATTTCAGATCTTATTTGAACAGGACAAATCAGTACTTAACTGATCAGTACTTATACTGGACATCAGGACTTAAGAGATATCAGTACTTATGTTATCAGGAGATAAGCATCAGGAGATAGATATCAGAACTTAAGTGCTGAAGGACGATCAGATAAGGACATCAGCTGATTAAAGTTAAGAAGATCAAGATAAACATAAGAAGAGATATGCATGAAGAAGGAATTCCATAAAGAATGGAATACTTGGAATAAAAGATATCTGATTAATATATATTAGGAAGCAGAATTATATTCCATATCAATTAGCGATTATCTTGTAACTGTGTAATATATAAACACAGACATAGGGTTTACACTATAAGTGTTATCATTATCGAGAATATTATTTACTGTAACCCTAGCAGCTCTCGTGATATTTTATTCATCACTGAGAGATAACGGTTCTAGATTGTAACAGAGTTTATTGTTTTAATAAAGTTTGTTTTCTGTTACATAAGTTCTTGAAGTTTGATTTGATTGTAATAAACACTGTATTCACCCCCTCTACAGTGAAAGTGTGACCTAACAAGTGGTATCAGAGCCTGCTGTTAACACGCATACAGTTAAAGATCCAAACACAATCATGTCTGACACAGAAACTCCAACTAAGCCTGCCAAAACTGAGGAATCATCAAAGACATTAATTCAGAGTCGATATGAGACCATCAGAGTTCCCATACTGAGACCATCTGAATATCCCATATGGAAGGTAAGGATGACCATGTTTCTGGAAGCAACAGATCCAGAATATCTTGATAGAATCAAGGAAGGGCCTCACAAACCTACCAAGCTCGCTGTTGTAGTTGCAGGTGAAGCAGCAATGACTGTACCAAAGGAAAAGAGTGATTACACTGCTGAAGATATAGCATCTATTGCTAAGGATGCCAAGGTACGACACTTACTGCATAGTGCCATTGATAATGTAATGTCAAACAGGGTAATCAACTGCAAGACTGCCAAGGAGATATGGGATGCACTGGAGACAAGGTGTCAAGGAACTGAAACAGTTAAGAAGAACAGGAAGACAATACTCACTCAAGAGTATGAACATTTTGACTCAAAATCTAATGAGTCATTGAATGATTTATATGATAGATTTGTCAAACTTTTGAATGATTTGTCATTGGTTGATAAAGAGTATGATCTTGAAGATACCAACCTAAAATTCCTGTTAGCTCTTCCTGAATGCTGGGATTTGAAGGCAACAATAATAAGAGACAACTACAATCTTGATGAAACAACTCTTGATGAAATCTATGGAATGCTCAAGACTCATGAACTTGAGATGGAACAAAGAAGCAAGAGGAAAGGAGGAAAGTCAAGGACAGTTGCTCTCAAGGCTGAAGAGGAATCCCCCAAAGCACCTTCCTCAAAGAAAGACAAGGGTAAAGCTCTTTTCATAAAGTCTGATACTGAGTCATCAAGTTCTGAGAGTGATGATGACTCAGATTCTGAAAGCTTGCCTGAAACTGATGCTGATGAGGAGATGATGAAGCTGTGTGCTCTTATGGTGAAAGGAATCACAAAGATTGCATACAGAAAGTTCAGGAAGGGAAAGAAGTTTTCCAGGAAAGGCATAAGTTCTGATAAGAAGAATTTCAGAAGATCTGAAGGAAGAGGAGGAAAGTCTGACAGAGGAGATTACACCAATGTTAAATGTTATAATTGTGGTGAGAAAGGCCACATATCTCCTGATTGCAAGAAGACCAAGAGTGACAAAGGCAAAGCTCTTGTCACAAAGCAGAAAAGCTGGACAGACACCTCAGACTCTGAAAGTGAGGAGAACTATGCATTGATGGCAAATGCTGATAAATCAAGTTCTGAGAGCAGTTCTGAAGCTGCTGAAACAAAGGTACCTCAGACTACTTATGCTTTTCATACTGATGATATTAATGAGTTGAGAAGATATCTTAAAACCATGTTTGTTAGTTATAGAGATCAAACTTTAACATGTGAAAGATTAACTTCTGAAAATCTTGCTTTTAGGAAAAGAAATGATTTCTTAGAAAAAGAGTTAGTCATGTTCCATCAAACTCAGAAGGATAGAGATGATGCTTTTTATGTTAGGGATGAAGTGCTAAAAATGAATGAATCTCTAAAAACTGAGTTAGAAAAGGAGAGAGAGATTATTAGGACTTGGACTAACTCTGGCAAAACAACTCAAAATTTGCTAAGCAGTGGAAACTGGAAAGAGGGCTTAGGTTATGGAGAAAATAAAAATGAAAAAGGAACTGTAGAAATTAAGCCTGTTGATAAGCAAAAGCCGAAGTTAAAACCTGTTAAGTTTGTAACTGAAAAATCTGAAAATGAGAAATCAGAAGTTAAAAAGGAATTAGCTTCTGACAAACTAAAACAGGAAAAGACAGCTGAAGTTAACATAGGCTTAATGATAAAGAAGCAGCTTAAGCATAAGCTGAAAGATGTTAAGAATGCAAACAAGGTAAAATCACCTAGGAAAAACAGGAATGGAAAGGAAGGTGTGAATAAAAGTAATAACTATAAATCTGTTTCTGATGCTCCTAGGAAAGCATGTCATAACTGTGGAAGTTCTAACCATCTGGCTTCTTTTTGCAGGAAGAATAAGAATATTAACTCCTTATCTTCAAAATCAGGAGTTAAGAGTCAGTCTGTTAGATACAAACCACAAAATCCTTGTTTTCATTGTGGTAGTTTATGGCATTCCATTTATACTTGTAAGGAATATCATAGTTTGTACTATGATTATTATCAAATAAAACCTTCTTCAAAGAAAGTTTCTGTTGTTCCTTCTAGTGTAAGTTCTGATTCAAAGTCTGGTAGTATAAGTTCTGATAAGAAAACTGTTAACATAAAATCTGATGCTAAATCCGCTGCAAATGTTAACAAACCTAAAAAGGCCAAAGGATCCAAGCAAGTCTGGGTCCTTAAAACTAATAATTAGTGGTCTTTTTGATTGCAGGGCAACAGGAAAAATATTTTAGTTCTGGACAGTGGATGTTCAGGACATATGACTGGAAATAAGGCCCTGCTATCAGACTTTGTGGAGAAAGCTGGCCTAAGTGTTTCTTATGGAGATGGCAACATTGGAAAAACTTTGGGATATGGCAATATCAATCTTGGGAATGTCATCATTAAAGATGTAGCTCTGGTCTCAGGACTTAAACACAACTTACTGAGTATAAGTCAAATCTGTGACAGAGGTTATCATGTTGATTTCTTTGCAGAACATTGTGAAATAGTTAGTAAATCTAAAGGAAAAGTTGTTCTAAAGGGATTCAGGCGTGGTAACATTTATGAAGCTAAGCTTTCAACAAGTTCTGATGGTTCTGCAATCTGTTTAGTGAGTAGAGCCTCAATTGAAGAAAGCTGGAATTGGCACAAGAAACTCTCTCATTTAAACTTCAACAAGATAAATGAACTGATCAAGAAAGATCTTGTGAGAGGACTGCCAAAATCAGTGTTTGCTCCTGATGGTCTTTGTGACTCATGTCAGAAGGCCAAACAAAGAAAATCTTCATTCAAGAGCAAGACTGAATCATCAATTCTTGAGCCTTATTATCTACTTCATATTGATCTATTTGGTCCAGTGAATGTCATGTCTATTGCAAAGAAGAAATATGCGTTGGTCATAGTAGATGAGTTCACCAGATACACATGGGTGTATTTCTTGCACACAAAAAATGAAACTGCATCTATCCTGATTGATCATGTCAAACATCTGGATAAATTGATCAAAGATTCTGTGAAAATTTTGAGGAGTGATAATGGCACTGAATTCAAGAATCTGATAATGGAAGAGTTCTGCAAAAATCATGGAATAAAGCAGGAATTTTCTGCTCCTGGAACTCCACAGCAAAATGGAGTTGTTGAAAGGAAGAATAGAACTCTCATTGAAGCTGCACGAACAATGCTTGAAGAAGCAAAGCTTCCAACCTATTTCTGGGCTGAAGCTCAGACTGCTTGTTTTACTCAAAATGCAACACTCATTAACAAGCATGGAAAAACACCATATGAGATGGTGAAGAACAAGAATCCAAATCTGAAATACTTTCATGTATTTGGATGTAAGTGTTTTGTTCTCAAGACTCATCCTGAACAGCTATCCAAGTTTGATCTAAAAGCTGATGAGGGAATCTTTGTTGGATATCCACTTTCCACAAAAGCCTTCAGAGTCTATAATTTGAGAACAAAAGTGGTCATGGAATCTATCAATGTCTCTTTTGATGACAAGAAGATCACTGGACTTGAAGATTGCATTGATCATGATCAGCTGAGATTTGAAAATGAAGATTCATATTCTGATACCTTAAGTCCTGACAGTCTAAGTCCTGATACTGTAAACTCTGATGGATTAAACTCTGATGTTATTGAAACTGTGGTGACTATGTCCAAGGAAGATGCACCAATACAGGGGGAGCATACTCAAGATATTATCACATCTCAAGAAGCATCAGAACACACATCTGGCTCTTCAAGTTCTGATTCGTCAAGTTCTGATAAGCCAAGTACTGATAGTGCTGAAAATCTAAATGCTGAAGAATCCAACTCAGAGAGCATAGTTTCAGGGGGAGCATCAGAAAATGAAAACGAAGACAGCATGAATCATGGGGGAGCATCCAGTTCTAGAGAAAACCTTCCATCTGCACGGAAGTGGACAAAATCACATACACCTGATTTGATAATTGGAAATCCTGATGCAGGTGTCAGAACTAGAACGAGTACTTCTAATGAATGTCTTTACAATTCTTTTCTCTCTCAGTCTGAGCCAAAGAAAGTGGAAGAAGCTCTTCAAGATGCTGATTGGGTGCAAGCAATGCAGGAAGAGTTGAATGAATTTGAAAGAAACAAAGTCTGGACCTTAGTGCCAAGACCTAAGAATAGATCTGTTGTTGGTACAAAATGGGTATTCAGAAACAAAACTGATAGTGATGGCATAATTGTAAGGAACAAGGCAAGGCTGGTTGCAAAAGGATATTCTCAACAGGAAGGAATTGACTATGATGAAACATTTGCACCAGTTGCTAGGTTAGAAGCCATAAGGATATTCATGGCTTATGCTGCTCACAAAAAGTTTACTGTCTTTCAAATGGATGTGAAAAGTGCTTTTCTCAATGGAGAATTGGAGGAGGAAGTATATGTTGAACAACCTCCAGGCTTTGTAGATTCCAAACATTCAGATTATGTCTACAGGCTTGATAAAGCACTTTATGGACTTAAGCAAGCTCCTAGAGCATGGTATGAGACTTTAGCTCAGTTTCTTCTGGAAAGTGGATTCAACAGAGGAACTATTGATAAAACACTATTCTATCTCAACCATGGCAAGGACTTACTTTTGGTCCAGATTTATGTTGATGATATCATTTTTGGGTCTCCAAATGACAAACTTTGCAAAAAGTTTGCCAAACTAATGCAGTCAAGATATCAGATGAGTATGATGGGAGAACTTAGTTATTTTCTGGGCCTTCAAGTCAAGCAGAGTGAAGAAGGCACTTTTATTTGTCAATCTAAGTACACCAGAAACTTGCTGAAGAAATTTGGAATGCAAGACTGTTCAAGTGCATCCACTCCCATGGCCACTGTAACAAAACTGGATAAGGATACTGGTAATTCAGTAGATATTACTGATTACAGAGGTATGATTGGCTCACTTCTCTATCTAACTGCTAGTAGACCAGATATCATGTTTGCTACCTGTCTTTGTGCAAGATTTCAAGCAGATCCAAGAGAACCTCACTTAACAGCTGATCTAGGATTATGGTATCCTAGAGAATCAGATTTTAAATTAATAGGTTACTCAGATGCAGATTTTGCAGGTTGCAAAATTGACAGGAAAAGCACAAGTGGAAGCTGCCAATTTCTTGGAGGCAGATTGGTTTCTTGGTATAGCAAGAAACAAAAGTCAATTTCCACATCAACTGCAGAAGCAGAGTATATTGCTGCAGGAAGCTGCTGTGCACAGATTCTTTGGATGAAGAATCAGTTACTGGATTATGGGTTAACATATTTCAAAATCCCTATTTACTGTGATAATCAAAGTGCTATTGCTATGACAGGTAATCCAGTTCAACACTCTATGACAAAACACATCAGCATCAGGTACCATTTCATCAGGGAACATGTGGATGAAGGTACAGTGGAATTGCATTTTGTTCCCACAGATCAACAAGTAGCAGATATCTTCACAAAACCACTGTGTGAAGCTACCTTTACAAGATTGGTAAATGAACTTGGAATGATTTCAGGTTCTTTCTCTAAATCTGCTTAAACTTGTTCTATGTTATCAGACTTTATGATCAGTATTTACAGAATTAATCTCTTTGTGTATTCTGTGCTTAATTGATAAATGTTTTTAAGTACTGACTGTTGTCTGATATATATCTCTTAACTCTAATAAGTGATATATCTGTTTAAGTAATCATTCAATCCTATGAGGATAATTGTGCTAGATACTGACCTACTAGTCTTCAATAAACAAATGATCCCATGAAAGAAGTAATTATTTCTGTGGAAATCTTATGACACAAGCAAATTCTGATACTTGAGCTTAGTTTAGTTTACTTTATTCATCTTATTACTAAGTCCCAAATTAGAATAATGCTACTCATCTGTTTAAGTTCTGATTCTAGTAAAACTGCTGAATGTACTAAGTGCTGATAAACCTCACTTATCAAAAGAAGAAGAAAAAGAATCAAAGAATAATATCAGGTACTCCTTTGAGATCTAGAGTAAAAATGTGAATGGGACGACCCAAGTGCATAGCTGGTATTAAGTAAATATGCATTAGAAAAGCAAAATATTTTCTTGGTGACTTTTCACACTCTATGATTACTGGAGAAATACTCTGATAATAGCATAAATTCTGATAAGCAGTCGTAACTCACTTACACTGAGAAGCCACTGTAAAATAGAATTTAAAAAGATGCATAAAATTAGCACAAAAACAGTTGAGGTGGACTCATGCATGAACTCATTTATCAGTAGGTTTCAGGATAATGACAGCTCTTTAGCAAAATTTTAATTATGACTTATTTTTAAGATGTACTGCAGTAAATCAGACTTTACTCTTTATTAGTTATTTAGCTTAATGCACACACAAATCACTCCATATGAATGATGAAATTTTTATGGTGGTCTATGTTCTCTTAGACAAACAGTCACTGTGTCACCTTGCACAAATTCTGAGGACACGTTCTAGTTATATGTTCTGATGATTAAGTTCTGAAGACTATAACTCAGAACTTGTATGAAAACTTACCAAGATAGATATTCCTTGTTCGAGTTAAGACATTATGTTCTGATGACTGTTAAGTTCTGGTATAGGTCTAAGTTCTGATTTTTCAGTCTAACCCTTTACTTGACTTATCTGTGAGTAAAATTTGGTAACACTCTCAGATTAATTTAGAATATGATGAAGTGGAAGATTAATAGTCTATGGTTAGGACTAATGGCACTCGTCCTTGAACAGTTCACTCTTGTTACATGTGCACATTCCTTTTCAAATGACTGTTATTCTTTTTCAAGTCTAGGGAGACGAGGTAGACTTAACTCTATCTGTCAGCATTAAATATCTTCGCGTCTCTTGGCATTCTCTTGCCTATATAAACAGCCACTTCACATTAGCTTTTTCATCAATTTTTCTCACAATCTTAACTTCATATTCTTTTTCAAAAACATCATGGTCCGATACAACATGTTTTTGAATTACCAAAATTTTCATATGGAGCTAAGCTGCGCCGACTGGCAGCAGGAGTGGCATGTAACTGCCATTCCTGAAGAGATATGGGGCTCTGTCCCACAGGCGGTGCTGAACCGACTTCTGTTCTTCGAGATGGACTACCAGATTCATCTTGATCGATTGGAGGAGGAAAGGCGGGAAGCTATCCGTCAGCAAGAGCGAATCATTCGACTCGCTATCTTGTTTGTCGAAGATAGGAAGAGGAAGATGACTTAATCTCGTCTTCTTCCTGTTCTTCTTCATCCTCAGCTTTGTCAGGCTTCTTAGCTAGGACTAAGGCTGTTGATGTTAGATTTAGAAGCTTAGGACAAGATTGTAAAAGTTCTGATGTAATTTCAATTTCATCAATGTATTATTTTGATATATTAATGGAATTTGTTTTTGTCTTATGATCTTGTCTCTGAGAAATTTTGATACGCATTGATAAATCCTGATAAATATTCTGATGATCGTATAAATTGTGTCTGACTTTAAGTTCTGATAATGTTTTATCAGTACTTACTTAACTGATTGATATTACTCATTCTCACACACAGTTTTTTTTCCAGAATATTGATATTGCAGAGTAAAATATTTGAATTAGTGGGAACGGTTTCAATTTTAAATTAAACTGATTCACCTTGATTAATGGAATCTAGGTAAGTGGAACGGTTTTTTCCTTGAAAAACTGCAAGTGGGTGGTAACTATTCCTTATTTACCGTGCCCATTATTTTTTGCCTTCTCTATGTATAACAGGTGTCAAGGTATTTACCACTACTTTTAAATGCATGTCTGCCATGTGTCCTCAACGGTTACTTTTTGTGTATAAGTAAAAGAGAGCAAAGATTGTCAAATCTTTTATTTACCTTTCTATTTTATCTCTCTCTTTACTTTTCAACTCTCTCATCTACTGACGATTTTCTTTTAAGAGGCATTTTCTCAAACACATTACAGGTTATCGATTTCTTTCCAAACATAATGGCACCCAAGGACATTCTCTTTGATGGAGCAAAGTTTGTTCCAAATAACTTCTCTGCGATACTCAACACTACAGAGGCACCCTCTGAACTTCATTTCATTCAGGACTTTCTCACTAGTTCTGATATTGGGTTTGCTCTAACTGAGCCTACATCCATTTCTGGAGTTCAAGTACTGGAGTTTTGGAGGAGTGGAGTATATGACAATGGTGGTGCTCAAGGGTCCCCAAGTATAATATTTTCATCAGGGGAAGATGAGTATGTTGTGACTTTGTCTATAGTTAGACAGGCATTACAACTACCTGAGGACTGTGTTTATTCTACTATTGATGACTCAGTTCTTCAACACATGATGGTTAGTCTGAGATATGAAGGAACATTGACCAAGCTTGGACAGTTGAAGAGATCTTTCATAAGGAGGGAATGGAGTTTCTTCTTTGATTGCATTACCAAAGCTTCGCCAACAAATGTTCAAATTTTGATGCAATTCCCATATTCAGCCAACAAATCGGGTATGCACTTCTAAATCACACTGATTTTGATTATGCACGAGCAGTCTTAGGTTTTATTGGGGATAGGATGACAGAAGATCGCAATACTGTATATTTTGCAAGATTTTGTCAGCTTATTTATAGTTTTTGTTGTAATCAGCCCCAAAATTTTGGTGATCTAATTCCATCTTTCAGAATAGCTAAGAGAGCTTTTACTGATTTATTATCTTCTGATAATAAAAAGGCTGTGTTAAGACCCCTCTTAATACCTTTATCTGTCAAACAAGCCTTAATCACCTATGATCCTGTGAAGTACACTACACTTTATCCTGATGTTCAAACATCAGAACCTGGTTCATCAGCACCTACCACCTCTACTCAGCCACCTCAAACCTCTCAACCATCTCTCAGAACATATCTCAAGTCCTATGTGAAGCCTACATCTTCTAAGTCAAAGATAACAAAGACTGTTTCTCAAACACCTCAGAAGAAGAGGAGGATTACTTTGAGAGATGAATCAGATTCTGAGGAACAGATTCTTTCTTCAGAACCTGTGGTAAATGAAGCTGAGAAAGCAACTTCTCAGAAGGATTCTGATATTAGGGGTTCTAAGCTTCTCAAAAGGCTTAGACGAATGACTGTTCCTGAAACTCCAAAAGAATCCAAATCAAACAAGAAATACAAGAAACAGAGGGCACAAAGGCCAGTTTCAGATGATGAGGAGGAAGCAGCTAAGGAAGGGGATCAGGAATCTCTGATCTCACAAGAAAAAGAATTTGATCCAGTTACTTCTTCTCCATCTACTCCATATCAGGAAACTGTATCTGACAAGGCTAATTTCCCATCTGTGTCTCTTGGTAATCAAGGCACAAGTGCTGATAATGCTGATCAACACTTAGTTGTGCCTGGAGTAATTTTCTTAGAAGCTCCAACAGCAACAAATCTTTTTCCAACACCTGTTACTGATGCTATTCAAACTCCGGAATTATCTAAGTCACCTTCTCTGCATCTAGACACTGATGATCAGACTTTAGGTGAGCATCAGGATATGGCTGTTGATCAGAACTTAGCATTAGATCAGCAATTAGAGGATGCTGAAGTCTCCATTGCTACTCACACTGCTATTATATCAGATGATACTGATTCTGTAAGTTCTGATGCTGCACATGCTGGAGATACTGGTGATGCTGCTCCAACTGCAGATACTGAAGCAGCAGGTCCTTCAGGACATATTCCTCTTTCTAAGTCTGAACTAGTAAAGCAGTTTGCTACAGCGGAACCACCAGTGCCTTGGAGTGAAACTCCTGCAGGTCAGGAGTGGACTAAGGAATGGAACTCAGTTTCATGTATTCCATCTGCGTTACATCTTACTGAGCACTTGACTAAAGCTGATGAAATGTTAAATTCTGATGATTTCAAAACCCAGCTTCGTGTCACTGCATTGAGTACTAAACATCTACAAGGTCTTCATTCAACCACTCATGCAGAAATACACCAGATTCAGGAGAACTTAATCAAGCAGGAACAAGTTTGGAAACTTGATAAGAAAAAGTTTTTTCAACCTTCTATTGACAGGATTGCTTATATTGAGAAGACTCAAGATCGTCAACAAGCACAGATTGATCAAATTCTGCAAAATCAAGATTCTCAGCAATCACAATTGACTGAAATCCAATCTTCAGTGGAATTGCTTATCTCTCTTCTACTTCCTGCTGATGCCAAAAAGGGGGAGAAAGTAATTAAGTCCAAATGCAAGGATGACAAGACACTGCAAGGAAAGGATGATGAAAAAGATGACCAAGGAAACTCTGGAATGGGTGGAGGTCATAGTCAAGGTAAAAGATTCTCATCAAGAAATGCTGAAATTGCAAGTCACAGGATAAGTTCTGATACTGGGAAGAGAATAAGTTCTGATAGTGGTAAAAGAATAAATTCTGATGAACTTCTAGATCTTGATGAAGAAATGTCAAGACAATTATTTCTTCAAGAAAATCCAGGAATGGACTTGGAAAGTTTAAAGGAAGAAGAAGCTAGACTTAAATCAAAGAAAGCCACATCTAAATCTGAAGCTTCTGGTAAAAAGTCACTTCCAAAACTTAAAGGCATTGTGATTAAAGAAAAGGCACAAACTGAAGCAACATTTGCTAAATCACAACCAAAGATAGATCCAAGATCCAAGGGTAAAGAAAAGGTTGGTGAACCTGTTAAAGTTTATGTACCTCCTGAAGATGAAGAAATTACTGATGACAAAGATAATCTTGCTCTGACTTCAAGAAAAGTTCTTAAAACAACCTCTGACATGGCTCAAGTTGTTCAGAGTCAAGAAATTAAAAGTTCTGATATTCAAAAGAAGCAAGTAACCTCTGACATAGCTCAAGTTAACTTGATATCAGAAGGAAGATCAAAAATACTCCTACCAGGATTCACTAAAGCAAAACAAACTCAACCTTTGAAGACTACTGCAAGTCGTTTTGAAGCTAGAGTAGTTACTGGAAAGGAAGCAAGAGATAAAACTGGATTGGGAAGTGCTGATGAAAGAAGAGTACACAACACTACCAATGATCCAACTTCCTTGAGTGAACCAGGTATTGGAGCAACTCCTGAAAGATTGAATCAACTGGAATCTGTACAAATGGTTTACCATACCTACTTGAAGGAACACATCTTGTTGTATTTCATGACAGATGGTAGGGTATATCATATAAGACAAAATGCCATTCCATTGAAGTATTTTGAAGAATTGGAGCATGTATTATTCTTACTTCAAGTGGATGACAGATTGACAGGGACTGCTGCAAACTATTTGAAATAACAGATTCAGAGACAGAAAAGACTTTATTCTGTTAAGTCTGACAGCATATATGTTCCAAAGTACAGAAATCACAATGGTGATATTGTTGATATGAAGCCTAATACTGCACAGATCAGAACATATCTTGGTATTAAGGGGCTTGAGTTTAATCTAGAGTCTCACAAAGCCTATGTCATAAGACTAGATCAGGAGTTGAGAAAAGCAAAGATTAATGATCTCAGAGCTGCAATATTTCAAACTGGTGAAGATACTGCAGAGCTTAAAGATGTCAAACGGAGAATGATTGATGAACTCAGATATGCTGAGAAATGTTTGTTGAAGAATTATCTCAGAACAACTCCTGACATCAGAGAGATCTGAAAATGATGAAGCCAAGTCGAAGATCTACAACTGCTTAAATTCTGATATTTATACAGACTGAAGTTGTTATCAGAAGTTGAAATTGGTAAAAGCTTTAAGGACTGTAAGTTGTAGTTATCTTGTCTAATTCTCATGCATTTGTACTTAATGTTTTTGACATCATCAAATATCTGTTAAACTTGTATATTTTGCTAATTTACAAGTTGGGGGAGATTGTTAGATATATTTGATAATGTCATGGCTAATATGTTTTATGTTTAGATTTCAGATCTTATTTGAACAGGACAAATCAGTACTTAACTGATCAGTACTTATACTGGACATCAGGACTTAAGAGATATCAGTACTTATGTTATCAGGAGATAAGCATCAGGAGATAGATATCAGAACTTAAGTGCTGAAGGACGATCAGATAAGGACAGCAGCTGATTAAAGTTAAGAAGATCAAGATAAACATAAGAAGAGATATGCATGAAGAAGGAATTCCATAAAGAATGGAATACTTGGAATAAAAGATATCTGATTGATATATATTAGGAAGCAGAATTATATTCCATATTAATTAGTGATTATCTTGTAACTGTGTAATATATAAACACAGACATAGGGTTTACACTATAAGTGTTATCATTATCGAGAATATTATTTACTATAACCCTAGCAGCTCTCATGATATTTTGTTCATCACTGAGAGATAACGGTTCTAGATTGTAACAGAGTTTATTGTTTCAATAAAGTTTGTTTTCTGTTACATAAGTTCTTGAAGTTTGATTTGATTGTAATAAACACTGTATTCACCCCCTCTACAGTGAAAGTGTGACCTAACAAATCCAATGAGGATTATCTTGTTAGATACTGACTTAGAAGTCTTTAACAAACTCTGTATCCCATGTTTGAATTAGTTATTTATGTGGAAATCAATAACACAATCAAATTCCGATTTTGATCTTAGTCAAATTTACTTCCTGTATCTTATTACTAAGTCACAAACTAGATTATTGCTTCTTATCTGTCAAATTCTGATGTCAGTAAATCTTAAGGATAAACTACATGCTTGATAAGCCTCACTTATCTGAAGAAAATAAAAGAAAAGAAAAATTGAAATCAGGTACTCCTTTGAGATCTAGAGTAAATATGTGAAAGGGAAGATCCAAGTGCATTGTTGGTATTAAGTAATATGCATTAGAAAAGCAAATTATTTTTTCTTGGTGACTTTTCACATTTTCTGGTTACTAGAGAAATATTCTGATAACAACATTAATTCTGATGGCAGTTGTAACTCATTTACACTGAGAAGCCCTTGTCAAAAGAATTTAAAAAGCAGCATAAAATAAGCACAAACAGTTGAGGTGGATTCTTGCATAACTTTATTCTACGGTAGACTTCACAATTCCAGACAGATTTTAAGCATTTTTCTTAGTTATGCCTTATTTCTAAGATATACTGAAGTTTATCAGACTTTAATCTTTATCTGATCATTTGCACATACACACACGATCACTCCATATGAATTAATGAAAATTACTGTGGTGATTAAGTTGTTTCTGATAAACAGTTTAGTATTATTTGCATAAATTCTGAGGACAATTTCTGATTATGTTCAGATGATTAAACTCTGAAGAAACCATTCAGTATTTGTGTGAAGAAACACAGAAATAATCATTCACTTTTCGAGTACAGAAGCCATGTTCCGATGACCGTTAAATTCTAATACTAGTCAAGTTCTGATGCAAATCCTGATGTTTGCGTGGCATTATTTATTTACTTGACTTATTTTTGGTATTTATTGTAATAGTTATATTTCTCAGAAAAATAATTAGGTGAGATAAAAACAGTTATAACCATTTGTTAGTGGGTTGCGTGTTGGTTTGGTATGTGCATGTGTGCAATAATTACTGCATATTTACCGTGCCCACTATTTGTGTTTTGACTGATTACACGCTGCCAAGTGTAAAAACTGCCAGTTCTAATTCAAAAAGAGACGTTATGGTAAGTGCAGAGTATAAATATCAGAGATAAAAGATTACACAATCTTTTACCCACTCTTTTACTCATTTCTCTCTCTCTCTCACTTATTTTCTGACGTTCTCTTACAGGCATTTTATCAAACACTTTGCAAACACAAAATTTTCACTTGATTTTTCAACAGAAATGGCACCAAAGGATGTTATTTTTAATGGAGCTAAGTTTATCGCAAACAACTACTCTGCTATCTTGCACAAGGATGAAGCTCCTTCAGAACTTCACTTTGTTCAGGATTTCTTGGCTCACAGTGAGATTGGGTATGCTCTGACCCAACCTCAAGCAATCTCTGGTAAATAAGTGTTGGAGTTCTGGCATACTGGAATTTATGATGATGGAGGTGAAACTGGATCTCCAAGCATCATCTTCTCATCAGGAGAATATGAGTATTTAGTAACTGTTACTACAGTGAGGCATGCTCTTCATCTTCCTGAAAACTGCACTTACAACTCAGCACCTGGAGAATCTGTTCTTCAGAACATTGATGGCAAGCTTGGGATATGAGAAAAGCTTGTCCAAGCTAGGACAGTTGAAGAGGCCTTACATCAGGAGGGAATGGAGCTTCTTCTTTGATTGCATCACAAAGGCTTTTGCTAACAAATGCTCAAATTTCGATGCCATTCCAATCATAAGTCAACAAATATGGTATGCACTTCTTAATCAGACTCATTTTGATTATGCATCTGCTGTTTTAGGCTTTATTGGTGACAGAATGAAGGAAGATGCAAATGTAGCATATTTTTCTAGGTTCTGTCAATTAATTTATAGTTATTGTTGTTCTGATAAGCCACAAGTGTTCAGTGACCTAATGGAACCGTTTAAGTTATATAAAAGGGCATTTACTGACTTGTTATCTGCTGATAACAAGAAGGAAGTACTAAGACCTCTCCAAATACCCCAATCTGTCAAACAGTTCTTAGTCAACACTATCCCAGACACTTACACAGCCATATCCCCTGATGTAGCACCATCACAACCATCCACTACTCAACAACCACAGTCTACCTCACAACCACCAACATCAGCACCTGTTGTCAGCACTTTACAGTCCAGACTGTTAGATATATTTGAGATGTCATGTCTAATATATTTCATGTTTAGTTTTCAGATCTTAATAAACAGGAAATATCAGGACTTACTGGAATCAGTACTTATTGGAAGTCGGAACATAAGATCAGGACTTAAGGTCATATCAGAACTTAAGTACGGGAGGACTTAAAGTTAAGGAAGGAAGCTGATTAATAGTAGAAGATCGAGACCAAAATAAAAGAAGATATGCATGGAAAGAATTACAAGACTGGAAGACTTGTATAAAATATCTGATTGATATATTTTAGGAGATAGAATTATATTCCATATCAATTAGAAGTTATCTTGTAACTATGTAGTATATAAACACATAAATAGGTTTACAATAGATGTGTTATCATTATCGAGATATATTATTCATTGTAACCTAGCAGCTCTTAGTGATATTTATTCATCACTGAGTGAGAACAGTTCCATTGTAACAGAATTTATTATATTGAATATATCTGTTTATTGTTACTTGTGTTCAAGATTGATTTGATTGTAATAACACTGTATTCAACCCCCTTCTACAGTGTTGTGTGACCTAACAATTGGTATCAGAGCTTATCTATTAACACACATATAGTAAAGATCCAAACAATCGTGTCTAAAGAAGCAGAAACTCCAATCAAGCCCACCAAAACTGAAGAAACTAAAAACACTCAAATCCATAGTCGATATGAGACTATTAGGGTTCCCATACTGAGACCTTCGGAGTATCCCATATGGAAAGTTAAGATGGCTATGTTTCTGGAAGCTACAGGTCCAGAATACATTGATAGGATTAATGAAGGACCGTATAAGCCAACCAAGCTCTCTGTTGCAGTTGCAGATCAACCAACAAAGTCTATACCAAAGGAGAAAGGTGATTACACAGCTGAAGACATCTCATTTATTGCCAAGGATGCAAGGGTAAGGCATTTGCTGCATGGTGCCATTGATAATGTCATGTCAAACAGGGTAATTAATTGCAAGACTGCAAAAGAGATATGCGATGCCTTGGAGACAAGATTCCAGGGAACTGGTGTAATCAAAAAGAAAAGGAGGACTATACTCACTCAAGAGTATGAGCACTTTGACTCAAAAGCTGGTGTGTCATTAACTGAATTATATGACAGGTTTGTCAAACTCTTAAATGATCTGTCACTGGTGGACAAGGAATGTGATCTTGAAGATTCAAATCTGAAATTCCTTTTAGCTCTTCTTGAAAATTGGGATTTGAAGTCTACTACCATAAGAGACAACTATGCCCTTGATGAAACTAGTCTTGATGAAATTTATGGTATGCTCAAGACTTATGAACTTGAGATGGATCAAAGGAGCAAGAGACATGGGAGAAAGTCAAGGATAGTTGTTCTTAAGGCTGAGGAGGAATCTCCTAAAGTTTTCGTCTCAAAGAAGGGCAAAAAAAGGCTCTCTTCATAAAGTCTGATTCAGAGTCATCACATTCTGATGATGATGATTCAGAAACTGAAAGCTTACCAGAAATGGATGCTGATGCAGAGATGATGAAATTGTGTGCTCTTATGGTGAAGGGTATCACAAAGATAGCCTAAAAGAAATTCTGAAAGGGAAAGAAATTTTCCAGGAAAGGTGTAAGTGCTTATAAGAAAGGGTGCAGAAACTCTGAAGGAAAAAGTGCAAAGTCTGACAGAGGAGACAACTCAAATGTCAAATGCTACAATTGTGGTGAAAGAGGCCACATATCTCCTGACTACAAGAAAGGAAAGAGTGATAAAGGCAAGGCACTTGTCACAAAGAAGAAAAGCTAGACAGATTCTTCAGATTCTAAAGATGAGGTGAATTATGCCCTAATGGCAAATGCTGATGGCAGCCCTGAAACTGCTGAATTGAAGGTACCTCAAACAACTTATAATTTTCATGCTGATGATATTACTGAGTTGAGATTATATCTTAAAACCATGTTTATTAGTTACGGAAATCAAACTTTAATATGTCAAAGATTAACTTCTGAAAATCTTGCTTATAAGAAAAGGAATGGCTATTTAGAAAAAGAGTTAGTTATGTTTCACCAAACTCAAAAAGAAAGAGATGGTGTTTTTTATGTTAGAGATGAAGTGCTAAAATTGAATGAATCTCTAAAAACTGAGTTAGAAAAAGAAAGAGAGATTATCAGGACTTGGACTAACTCTGGCAGAACAACTCAGAATTTGTTAAGTAGTGGAAACTGGAAAAAGGGCTTAGGTTATGGAGATGATAAAAGTGAAAAAGGAACTGAACAAATTGAGCCAAGTGTTGTTAAACACACTGCTAAGCGAAAGGTGAATCCTGTTAAGTTTGTAGCTAAAACTGTGAAGCCTGATTCTGAAAAGATGAAAGAGTCTGTAGCAGAAGTAAAGGAAAAATCAACTTCTGACAAATTAGAACAGGATAAACCAGCTGAAGTTAACATAGGCTTAATGACAGAGAAGCAGCTTAAGCATAAGCTAAAAGAAATTAGTAATGTCAACAAGGTAAAGGCAACTAGAAAAAATAGGAATGGTAAGGAAGGTGTGAATAAAAGCAATAATTATATGCCTGTTCCTAATGCTCCTAGAAAGAAATGTTATAACTGTGGAAAGTCTAACCATCTTACTTCTTTTTGCAGGAAGAATAAGAATATAAACTCTTTACCTCCTAAGTCAGAAATTAAGAGTCATTCCGTTAGGTTTAAGCCACAAAATCATTATTTTCATTGTGGTAGTTTATGGCATTCCATTTATACTTGTAAGGAATATCATAGTTTGTACTATGATTATTATCAAATAAAACCTTCATTGAAGAAAGTTACTTTAATTCCTTCTAGTGTAAAGTCTGATGCAAATCTAATATAAGTTTTGATAAACAGCATGTTAGCATAAACTATGATATTAAATCTGCTGCAAATGCTAACAAACTTAAAAAAGACCAAAGGATCCAAGCAAGTCTGGATCCTTAAAACTAATCATTAGTGGTCTTTGTGATTGCAGGGCAATAGGAAAGATATCCTAGTGTTGGACAGTTGATGTTCAGGACATATGACTGGAAATAAAGCCTGCTATCAGACTTTGTGGAGAAAGCTGGCCCAGGAGTTTCTTATGGAGATGGCAACATGGGAAAAACTTTGGGATATGGCAATATCAATCTTGGAAATGTCATCATTGAATCAGTAGCTCTTGTCTCAGGACTTAAACACAATCTGCTGAGTGTGAGTCAAATATGTGACAGAGGTTATCATGTGGATTTCTTTGAAGAATACTGTAAAGTTGTAAGCAATTCTACAGGCAAAGTGGTTCTAAAAGGTTATAGGCATGGTAACATTTATGAAGCCAGACTTTCAACAAGTACTGATGGTTCTGCAATCTGTCTGTTGAGTAGAGCATCAATTGAAGAAAGCTGGAATTGGCATAAAAGAGTCTCTCATTTAAATTTCAACTACATAAATGAGCTTGTAAAGAAAGATCTTGTGAGAATATTTCCAAAATCAGTATTTCCTCCTGATGGCCTTTGTGATTCATGTCAAAAGGCAAAACAAAGAAAATCTTCATTCAAGAGCAAAACTGAAACCTCAATTCTTGAGCCTTATCACATACTGTTGTTGGATTTTTAACGCAGCGGGGCATGGCAAAACACTTTTACACATACAAAATCCAAATAAAAGCATATAAATCATGAATAAAAATTCGAGAGATCGAATCTAACCTTTTAAAATAATTCGGAGACAACGATCAGAGATCCTTAGCAGTTGCTCCTCAAGTGTGAAGCACTCCACCGGTATCCACCAAGAAAACGATGTTAAGGAGGAGGAAGGAGGTGGAGAGAATTGGGTTTTCCAAACTTTTTGGGTTTTGTGTTGGTTGGAATAAAATTAGGGTCTATAATAGTGTATTTATAGTCAAAATGTTTGGCTGAAATTTTCCCATAAATAATATTATTATTATCCCATTTATTATTCTCATTAATAATTAAAACACCTTTTAATTATTAATCCTTTTTCTAAACACTTTACAAATAATTCTCTCTCTTGATTTAATTTCCAAAAATTAAATCATTTAATTAATAATATTAAGAACTTTTCTTAATTAATTTATAATCAATTAAATCTCATTTAATCAATTATTAAATTTGCCAATTAATTATTTATTTCACAAATAAATAATTATTAGCCATTATTAATTAATTCCTCCACCATTAAATCATTCTCTTTTTATGGTGTGACCCTGTAGGTTCAATATTAAGCCGGTAGTAGAAATAAATAATAATAAAACTATTTTATCATTATTTATATAAATTCTCTAATTTATTAAATATGATTAATTAATTAATCACATTTATTCTACATCGTGAGTGATGCTTCTCAACATATCGCGACTATCCGGATAATATGAATTCACTGCTTAGAATACCAAGAACCTGTCAGTGAATAGTTACCGTATAATAAACTCCTTCTACCCTACAATGTCCTGATTAATTACAAGGCATGGATCTCGTGTCAAGCCTATCTAATTCAATCACTTGCTTACCATTTACTATGCGTAGTTCTATGCAAATTAGAAACTCCTTTCTAATTTTATTCACTCTGGCCAGAGATTCCTGAACTAGCATAAGTGGATCAGCCTTGAACATTCGCTTCCTTCACTGGAAGAGGTAGATCCTTTATTGATCATACACTATCTTCGTGTACAAATTCCTATACCCAGAAGAGACCTAATAATTGTCCCTGGAGACTAAGAACTAAACCAAAGCATAGTTCAGTGTACACAAGATGACTATGATGACCTCAAGTCTAAGGATACTTGTACAACTATCACTATATGAATAACTGCTGACACGTGAGTGAACTCCATCAGTTGTTCAGCTGTGCGAGTCATGTTCAGTGAACTTATTCCATAATAAGCACCTACATACTAGCTATAGTGTCACCACACAAATGTCTATGAGAACAGACATCCTTCATAATGAAGCAAGCATAGTATGTACCGATCTCTGCGGATTATTAATTACCAGTTAGTAATCCTACGACCAGGAACTATTTAAGTTTAGAGTTATCATCTTTTTAGGTCTCACTATTATGATCTCATCATAATCCATAAAAAGCTTTACTCTAAACTATGGTATATCTTATTTAAACACTTAAATAGATAAAGCCCGTAATAAAAACAAAACAGGTCTTTATTAATATCAATGAAATCAAAACAGATTACATAAAAGTTATTCCTAAATCCTAATACATGATTGGACTTAGGACATATTCCTTTCAACTGCATGTTGATCTATTTGGTCCAGTCAATGTCATGTCTATTGTAATGAAGAAATATGCTATGGTTATAATGGATGAGTTCACAAGATACACTTGGGTGTATTTCTTGCACAAGAAGAATGAAACTGCATCTACTCTAATTGATCATGTCAGACAGCTGGATAAGTTGGTCAAAGATTCTGTTAAAATTATAAGAAGTGATAATGGAACTGAGTTCAAGAATTCAATCATGGAAAAGTTCTGCAAAGAACATAGAATCAAACAGGAATTTTCTGCACCTAGAACTCCACAGCAAAATGGAGTTGTAGAAAGAAAGAACAAGACTCTCATTGAAGCTGCATGAACTATGCTTGATGAAGCAAGGCTACCAACCTACTTTTGGGCTGAAGTTGTGCAGACTGCTTGTTTTGCACAGAATGCAACACTCATAAAAAAGCATGGAAAAACTGTAACGCCCCCAAATCCGGGGTCAGAGGATTTGGTCGTCACTATGAAACCTCAATCCAAATTAACCTGTTTAATCAATAAATAAATGCCAGCGGAAGATATTTATCATAAATGACCCCAAACTAATCCAAGATCTTTTAAGGTTACAGTTCTAGAAACAAGAAATCCAAATTCCACAAATAATTTTTCTTCTCACTTTCTTTTAAATCTCTTTTCAATAAATTCCAACTCAAAACTAAACCCACTAGTATAACTTCGAAATGAAGTATACTAGACCCAAATAAAATACAAAACTATAATATAATATGTAATAACCCCAAAATTTTTCAACTTTTTGTAACCCTTGTGAATAGTGTTTTAGCTGAATGAGAAAACTTTTCACGCCACACTATGTAGGGGTTCTGTTATGGATATTCTGGGATTTTATTAGTACTCTATGAAGTATATAAGTGTATGTAAATATCGTCAGAACCCAATTCCGAACACTTTGGTTTTTCCCGGAAATCCATAAGATACGGAGAGAATTGAGTATAAGGTAACAGGATAAAAAGGATTTAAATTAAAGGATTATAATAGAGGATCATAAAAAGGAATATAATGTATTGAGAAAGGTTAAGGGAACCTAAGTAATAAGATCCCGGGTATGATCCTTCAAACGATAAACGAGAACGAAAGTTAAGCGAACCGTATAACAGATCAGCGGTCATTAGGCAAACGATTAGGAAGTTAATCAAAGGGATTAATGGGAGTGATGTCATCCAACCAATAGAAAGAAGACAAGGAAGGAAGGATGACATCATGAGGATGAGGTAAGCATGACATGGGAAGAAGGGAGGTGTGGTTGATTAAGGACCACACAAATTCAAGGGCAAGGTAGTAATTTGCTAAATCAAAAACAAAACCAAGCCAACCAAGCTAGCAAATCATTTCATCAAAAATCAAAAAATCAACCAAGGCATTTGTTCATCACTTAGCTCTCGGCTTTTTACTTTTTAAAAGGCAAGATTTTTCAAAATCAAGATCCAAGCATCCTAAATTGGTAAGAAAATTCCCTAATCATCTTTATGCTTAGTTATGGCTATATCATGAGTTTAAGCCATTAATTCTTTCTCTAACTTCTTCATTTAATCAAGGAAGAAGACAATGAATAGTGTTTTCAAGTTTTTAACTTGAACTTTTTCTTGTTTTTCTTGAAGATCCAAGCTTTCCTAAGGCTTCTCAAAGCTTCTTAAGGCTTCCTAGCTCCACCCACCACTTCAAGGAAGGTATACCATTTCCAAACCCTAGGTTCATATATATTATAAGGTGATTTTGAGTAGTGGGTTGATATTGTAGTTGTTGTTATGATTTAGAGTTTGAGATTTGGTATGGTAGTGAATGGAATGGTAATTATTGTGGTTTTGATTTAAAAGAACTTAAGAATGATTAAAGTAAAGTTTAAGCATAAGTATGAATGGTTAAATTGAATTGGTTGGGGTTGTTATGATGTGATAAGGATGGAGGATGGTTGTATGTTGGATTTGAGGTTGATTTGGGTTGTTTGTGAATGGGTTAAAATTTGGAAATCACGTAAACATAGCCGTCGTAACGTCCGATTTTCTTTGGACTGTTTTTGTGCATAGCATTAGGACCCGAGAACCCCCTGCTAGATTGTGACCACTGCCATGTTTAGATAGCTCATGTTACGAGCTTCGTTTTGATATGTAGTTCGTCCGATTCCGATTTACGGTTTAGGAGAAACGACCGTTTCAAGTAACGGCGTTTCGCGGACGAAACTTTTTCCCTCGCCTTACTTTGGAATGTAGGTTAAAGACCAAAAAGGGTGAATTAATGTATGAAACATTTATGGTAAGTGTGTTAGGCAGTTGGTAAGTCATTCGCGAAGGAATCGCTTTAAAACTCGTAAAGGTTAAATTATTAAAAATGGTGGAGCCGAGGGTACCCGAGTGACTTAAGCGAATCGGTGAGCGCAAAACTAGCATTAGAGTCTAAGTTAGTTAAATCATAGATTTACAAGTGATTTTGGTTTAATTCCAACTTACTTGTTGTTTATAGGTTATCAGACTCGTCCCGAGCCTTTCTCACCCCCAAGTCGCTCAGGCAAGTATTCTATCCGTTATACTGTTGTTGTGATGTATACACTTGTATATGCATTATCTTGCGATAGATGCATGTTGGTTATTTAGCAAATTCTTGCGATATATTGTAGCATGTGATATGGTATATATGCATGCCTGTTTCATATTCTTGAAATATATATCTGTTGGTTCAGTTGATAATACCTATGCTAGAGGATAGCGGTATCTTGCTTATACCCTTAGTATAGGGACCCAAAAGGTGAAAATATTTTCTAAAACCGGGAGTCGAGGATCCCGAGTAATCTTGTATATATGGATATGGATATATATATATATATATATTTATATATTTATATATATATATGGTTATAGTTTTCCAAACTATTAATCGAATAAGGTTTATTCGATAACTTGAAACTTTATTTTATTATTGAATATTATTTCGAATATTATTCGAGGGCTTATGACTCCTTTTATTTATTTATCTGAATATTATTTGAATATTCATTCGAGGACTTATGACTCTTTTATATTATTATGAATATTATTTGAATATTCATTTGAGGATCTATGACTCCGATTATTTGCTGAGGTATATTCTTTATTTTATTAAAGAATAAGGTGTCAATAATCAAACTTATTTTCGATTATTCAAATAAAGATAATACTTTCATATAAGTATATCTTTGGTTATTTAATACTCGTTTCAAGTATAAATTTTAATACTTCTACTTCAATTATTTTTATAAAGATTATTCTTTATGGGAATATTATTTAAATAATAATATTCAGTCATTTTCTAAATATTCTGGGGACTGATTTACTTCATTAAATCAGCCTTACTCCAAACACTCTTTAAAGTGTTTTCGAGTCTTCAAAATGATTTTTAAAAGTCAGAGCGGATCCCAAAACTCATTTTTATATTTAAGATCTTCCTTTTTAAAGGGGATTTAAATACTCGCTCAAAACCTGGGGAATCCGGCTCTGTGGTGTATTTTATATTCGCAACGAGGTTGCAGATTTGGTAAATGAATTGATTACTTGCCCAACGTTCGGGAAGTAAGCCCATCTCATTGAGTCGGCATAAGCGACAGGCCGGGGTACGGTCTATTATTGTGTAAGTGGCTGGGTGGCAGTCCATCAACGCGTGAGGGGCCGGGGTACGGTCTAGCGCGAGGTCCTAATGCGGCCAGGGTGATGACCGGTGAGGAATTCATCCATCTACAGTAGAAAAGGTTACTTATTGGTATCTTTGCCTGATCAGCAAGATATCGGGTTTATGCCAAAATTCTTTTCCTTTCCAAAATTCATTGGATGTTTCAAACTCTGTTCATACTTTACATAACAGAGGTTTCAGGAAATGTTGAAAGGGGTATATATATGTGGATATATATATATACCGGGACTAAATAAAGCATCTCATAACTTTTTCATTCAATAATCTTTCAAAGATTGAATCTATTCAAGTCTTAACTTGTGGTCTCATCTATGGGATGTTTTTCTTAAAACCTATAATACTTTGAACGGTGGCAGTTCAAGTAGCTTTATATGTGATATAAGTGTGGTGAAGTATTGGTAACTTCATTCCTTGTTTTTACTTATATCTAGTAAGTAATTATCTTACATATGATAGAGATGCTATTAAGTATCCATTTAGATACTTATATTATTATTATCACTATACATATTATCTTGCGAGCTGTAAGGCTCACTCTTGCTTTATTTCTTCATCACACAACAACAGTTAGGAGAGATGGCCAGACTCCAGCAGACCCAGCGCAAGCGCGTGGGAAGCGTCTCGCGTCTTCCCGCTGATATTGTAGCTGCTATAGCTGCAGAGGTAGATCCATTGTAGTTCAGACCATCTACTTTTGAGAATCAAATTATGTATAATTATAACTTGTGGCAGATAATGGCAATTAACTGTAAATTTATCAAGTAATCATTTTGGGTTGTAATAATTTTAAATTGTGGATTCAAAGACTTGTACTTATTTCAATTTCATCTCTGAGACTATAACGGGTTGTGGTGTGTGTTAGTGTGGGGTCACAGTATGAGGTTATTTATTATTAATTAAGTGAAGTGATATTGTGGAAAGAAAGACCGTGACAACCCGGATCCCCGACCCCGGATCTGGGGGTGTTACAGAAATGGTATCAGAGCTAAGCGTTATAAACCTCAGAGATGATTCGGCGATAAAATAATAAACTCACAAAGATAATAAGAACTCTTGCCAAGTTCATGGTCGGACTACTTAAAGTAGTACTGACAGCTAAAACCCTTACGGGAACCCTTATAAGTATCATGATAGTAACTTAGCTCGTTTAATGTGTAGGCGCCTGAGATGGAGGACCCTGAGATGTACGAGCGTGAGCATGATGAGGCACTGCTAGATGTTGAGGATCAGGAGGAGCCTGAGATGGAGGAGGATGAGGAGGACCCCCCAGAGGAGCCTGAGACGGAGGTCATTGCTGTTTCAGATGAGGAGGACCCCTCAGAGGAGTCAGAGACAGAGGTTATTGCTATTCCAGATGAGGAGGACCCGGATGAGGTCCCAGTAGCTGAGGAGCGTGTTGGATCTATGGTAGTGTATGCTGGTATCCCTTTACCCACACTTCCGGTGGTCAGAGCCCCTACCCCTCCACCACTATCTTGGATTCCTGATGATGACAGCTCAGAGACCCATACTTCCGAGCCTAGGCAGACCGAGGAGGCACCCTCAGCGGCTCCGGATTCACCACCTCTTGACCCTGCCCAGAGACAGTCTTCGTTAGCTCATGGATATGTTCAGGATGTTTTGAGGACCCGAGTGGCTGTTGCCGAGGCCCGACTGGATGAGGCCAGGAGGGAGTTGGATGCAGAGAGGGCGGGTAGGCGTACCCGAGCTTATGAGACCAGGGCTTCTATACCCCGATCCTTGAGGAGGGAGCTTACGGGGATAGAGCTCACGTCCCGAGCGAGACTCAGATCTCTCCAGGGGGACAGGCATGGTAGGATCTCCAGGCGGCAGGCCGACTATATCTTCCGTCGTGCGATGGAAAGGGTTTGGGAGCTGACCCGTTCCGGTGTGTGATTCAGGATTGATGATGGAATAGTCTAGTTGTCTAGTTAGCCGAGGCCTTAGTAAGAGCCAATTTTCCGGGATAATTGACTTGTATATAGCATCCCTTTTTCTGACTAGACAGATAGACTCTTGTGTATCACTTTTGGGACAGATGACTGTAGCACTGTTGTACTTTTGACCAGATCAAACTATGTATTCTCACATTATGTATATATTTGTTTCCTTTCAGTTCAGTTCCATAGTGACGGGATCACTGTTTTATTATTATTATTACTGCACTTCGTATTAGAACTTTCTTAAAATAATAGAATTGCGATATACGTTCTCCCCATTATAAGAGCTGTGCAAGGCACAATGTTGTATATGATTGTGACCTAACGTTGAATTTTTCCCAATAATTGTTTTTATTATTATCAGAATCATGCCGCCAAGAAAGATTGGAACTAGGGCGAACCCTGGGTCTGAGGACCAGGGAAGCCATAATCAGGACAATAGAAACCAAGAACACAGTGAAGAGGAAGATGAGGATTATGTGGAACAGGATGACTCCCTGTATGAAGAAGAAGAGGAAACGTATGATGTTGAGGGATTTGAGATAGAGGCTGAAGAAGGAGAAACCGAGGTTGAGCAACCAGTACCAAACCCAGGCATGGATCCCATGAGCCAGTTCATGCAACTCCTAAGACAGAATTTGGAACGTCAACCCAACCCACCCCCTCAAGGAAGTAACAATGCAGTGGCAAACTCTTTCAGGGCTTTTAAGTCCCTTAAGCCCCCTGAGTTCCACGGATCAGCCGACCCAGTTGAGGCAAGGGCATGGTTAAAGGAAATGGAGAAATCTTTTGAGATTTTGAGTATCGATGAGGCACAGAAAACTGTATTTGCTACCTACCTTCTGAAAGGAGAAGCTAACTACTGGTGGGAGGCCAAGAAAAACATGGAGACAGATGCTATTATAACCTGGGAGAGATTTAGTCAGTTGTTTCTGGGAAAGTATTTCCCGAGGTTTATGGAAAACCAGATGGAGCTCAAGTTCTTGGAGCTAAAGCAGAATGATTTGTCTGTAGCAGAGTACGAAGCGAAATTTACTGAATTATCAAGGTTTGTGCCGGAGTTTGTGAGCACTGAGGAAAAGAAAGCTAGGAGGTTTCAGCAGGGACTGAAACCATGGATTCAGAATAGGGTGGCAATCCTTGAGCTTACGGACTATGCCACTCTGGTGCAAAAGGCAACGATTGTAGAAGTTGGAAGTGAACAGATGCAAAAGGAAAGAGAGGAGAAAGGAATAAAGAGTAAAAGTATGAGCATGGGTGGAGGTTCCGCAGGAAGGAGCTTCCCAACTAGGTTTAATCGAGGAGCAGTGTCCCTGCCAGGAAGGAACACTGGGTTTAAGCGACCAATGAGTGTGAGTATGAGCCAGGGCGGCCAGAAGTCAAGAATGTCCTATTCCAACCAGTCTCGACCCCCATTGCCAGCCTGTAACATATGTGGAAGGAATCACACTGGGGAGTGTAAAGGAAGGCCAGTAACCTGTTTTAAGTGCGGTCGGGAGGGCCACTATTCAAATAAGTGCCCATCATTAACCCCTGCCATCGTTCCAACCACCAATTGTCATCAGTGTGGACGCTCGGGTCATTGGAAGAAGGAATGCCCAATGAACAAACCAGCAGCTTCGGGAGCAAGCAGGGCTGCTTCTAATAAGCCACCTACTGCGAGGACTTTCAACATGACAGTCCAGGATGCTATGAAAGATTCAGATGTGATAGCAGGTACCCTTTCTCTAAATTCAGTCAGTGCAAATGTTTTATTTGATTCGGGAGCAACTAAATCTTTTATATCAAAGGACTTTGCGCGTAAGTTAAGACTTAAGGCTAAACCCTTGATAGAACCCTTACAAGTAGAAATAGCCAATCATGAAATTATTCCTGTTAACCAGATTCACCCCGCCTGTGAGATAGGCATAGGGGAGCAATCTTTCAGTGTTGATCTGATTCCTTTTAAATTAGGGGAGTTTGATGTGATTTTGGGGATGGACTGGCTATCTAGCAACGATGCTCAGATAGACTGTAAAGGGAAGAAAGTTAAGTTAAATATCCCTGGGAAGAAAGAAGTTATATTTAGAGGAAAGAGGCAGACGCAGAAATTTTTGACCGTGGCTCAGGCCAAAAGGATGCTACGAAAAGGAAGTGAGGCCTACCTAGCCTATGTGGTGGACACACAGAAGGAGGTGCCCAACTTACAAGATATTCCAGTAGTCAACGAATTTGAGGATGTATTCCCCCAAGACCTTCCGGGATTACCACCCGATAGAGTGATTGAATTTGCTATTGAGTTGGCCCCAGGGACGGCGCCAGTTTCAAAAGCACCTTACCGGTTAGCCCCGTTAGAAATGAAGGAATTAGCTATCCAATTGCAGGAACTCTTGGATAAGGGTATGATAAGACCCAGTGTGTCTCCGTGGGGAGCACCAGTTTTATTTGTTAAAAAGAAAGATGGGAGCATGAGGTTGTGCATAGACTATCGAGAGTTGAACAAGCTAACCATAAAGAACAGGTACCCATTACCTAGAATAGACGATCTGTTCGACCAGCTAAAGGATGCTGTTTATTTTTCCAAGATCGACCTGAGAACTGGATATCACCAACTAAAGATTAAACCTGAAGATATTTCCAAGACAGCGTTTCGTACCAGGTATGGGCATTATGAGTTCTTGGTAATGTCCTTTGGACTAACCAACGCCCCAGCGGCTTTCATGGATTTAATGAATAGAGTATTTAAGAAGTACTTGGACAAGTGTGTGATAGTTTTTATCGATGATATTTTGATCTACTCAAGGACTGAGGCAGAACATGCAGAGCATTTGAGGATAGCTCTAGGGATACTCAGAGAGGAGCAGTTATATGCCAAATTCTCGAAGTGTGAATTCTGGCGGAATGAAGTACAGTTTTTAGGACATGTGATTAATAAAGAAGGAGTATTGGTCGACCCCTCCAAGATAGAGGCGGTCTCAAATTGGGAAAGGCCAACCACACCCACAGAGGTAAGGAGCTTCATAGGATTGGCCGGCTACTATCGTAGATTTGTGCAGGACTTTGCGAAGATCGCAGCCCCTTTGACACGACTTACTCGTAAGACAGAGAAGTTTGAATGGACGGAGAAATGCGAGAACAGTTTTCAGGAATTAAAGAAAAGGTTGATAACGGCTCCGGTATTGGCATTGCCGGATGGAAAAGGAGATTTTGTGATATATAGTGACGCATCGCACAAAGGATTAGGATGTGTGCTTATGCAGCACGGTAAAGTCATTGCGTATGCGTCGAGACAACTGAAGGAATATGAGGTTAGATATCCTACTCATGACCTTGAGCTCGCGGCAATAGTATTTGCTTTAAAAATTTGGAGGCACTACTTGTATGGAGAGAAGTGCGAGATTTTCACAGACCATAAGAGCCTCAAGTACATATTTACGCAGAAAGAGCTCAACATGCGCCAGAGGAGATGGTTAGAACTAATCAAGGACTACGATTGTGAGATTCTCTATCATCCAGGGAAAGCCAATGTGGTGGCTGATGCCCTTAGTAGAAAGGAAAGACTCAGAATGATAACGACCTCGGAAGAGTTGATAAGGGATTTTGAGAAAATGGAAATAGAGGTAAAGGTAACCGGAACCGGAACTGAAAAGCTTTTTGAGATCTCAATGCAGCCAGAATTATTGGAAAAGATCAGATTGTGCCAAGAGAAAATAATGAATGAAGACAGAAAGTCAATGACTGGAGAGGAGATCCATACTGAGAAAGATGATAAAGGGATAATGAGGTATTCCTACCGAATTTGGGTTCCGAATGTTCAAGAACTTAAAGATGAGATTTTGGATGAAAGCCATAGTTCAAGGTATTCCATTCACCCGGGAAGTACCAAGATGTATAGGGATTTGAAGGAATATTACTGGTGGCCCAACATGAAGAGGGACGTAGCAGAATGGGTAAACAAGTGTTTGACTTGCCAAAGAGTAAAGGCAGAGCACCAGAGACCCAGTGGGCTTTTGCGACCCCTGGAGATTCCCGAATGGAAATGGGAACAGATAGCGATGGATTTTGTTGTAGGCTTGCCAAGGACGAAAGCCAATCACGACGCCATTTGGGTAATTATAGACCGACTGACAAAGTCAGCTCATTTCATTCCTATCAACGAGAGATACACAGTCGATAGACTGGTGGACATTTACCTTAAGGAAATAGTAACGCGACATGGAGTCCCAGCGTCCATTGTCTCAGACCGAGACCCAAGGTTCAACTCCAGATTTTGGAGGAGCTTTCAGGAATGTGCGGGGACCAAGTTAAATATGAGTACCGCGTACCATCCCCAAACGGATGGACAGAGTGAAAGGACCATCCAGACACTAGAGGATATGTTGAGAGTCTGTGCAATAGACCTTAAAGGAAGTTGGGATGATCACCTGCCGTTGATCGAGTTTTCTTATAACAATAGCATCCATGCTAGCATCGGGATGCCGCCTTATGAGGCCTTGTATGGAAGAAGGTGTCGATCTCCCTTATACTGGGATGAAGTAGGAGAGCGGAAGATGCTCGGACCCGAAGTGGTCCAAAGGACCAAAGATATAGTGGATCTTATCAGAGGGCGACTTGTAGCAGCCCAAGACAGACAGAAGAAATATGCAGACCTAGCCCGAAAGGACAAGGAATATGAAGTAGGGGACTTAGTACTGTTGAAAGTATCCCCTTGGAAGGGATTAATGAGGTTCGGAAAGAAAGGAAAACTAAGCCCAAGATACATTGGACCTTTTGAGATATTAAGACGGATTGGAAAGTTAGCTTACGAGCTAGCCCTACCCCCTAATTTGCAACAGGTTCATAATGTGTTCCATGTGTCAATGCTAAGGAGGTATCATCGGGATGCCAGGCACATAGTGGAGTACGAGCAGGTGGATATGCAGCCAGATCTAACTTACGTGGAGAAGCCAGTAAGGATTATGGATAAGAAGGAGCAGGTGCTTCGGAACAAAGTGATCAAGCTAGTCAGAGTACTATGGCAGAATCATAATGTGGAAGAATCGACTTGGGAACTAGAGAGCGCAATGCTAGAAAAGTACCCCCAATTGTTTTCTGTTTGATTCCGGGACGGAATCCTTTTAAGGAGGGGAGACTGTAATAACCCCAAAATTTTTCAACTTTTTGTAACCCTTGTGAATAGTGTTTTAGCTGAATGAGAAAACTTTTCACGCCACACTATGTAGGGGTTCTGTTATGGATATTCTGGGATTTTATTAGTACTCTATGAAGTATATAAGTGTATGTAAATATCGTCAGAACCCAATTCCGAACACTTTGGTTTTTCCCGGAAATCCATAAGATACGGAGAGAATTGAGTATAAGGTAACAGGATAAAAAGGATTTAAATTAAAGGATTATCCATAAGATCAACATCCATAAAAAGCTTTACTCTAAACTATGGTATATCTTATTTAAACACTTAAATAGATAAAGCCCGTAATAAAAACAAAACAGGTCTTTATTAATATCAATGAAATCAAAACAGATTACATAAAAGTTATTCCTAAATCCTAATACATGATTGGACTTAGGACATATTCCTTTCAACTGCATGTTGATCTATTTGGTCCAGTCAATGTCATGTCTATTGTAATGAAGAAATATGCTATGGTTATAATGGATGAGTTCACAAGATACACTTGGGTGTATTTCTTGCACAAGAAGAATGAAACTGCATCTACTCTAATTGATCATGTCAGACAGCTGGATAAGTTGGTCAAAGATTCTGTTAAAATTATAAGAAGTGATAATGGAACTGAGTTCAAGAATTCAATCATGGAAAAGTTCTGCAAAGAACATAGAATCAAACAGGAATTTTCTGCACCTAGAACTCCACAGCAAAATGGAGTTGTAGAAAGAAAGAACAAGACTCTCATTGAAGCTGCATGAACTATGCTTGATGAAGCAAGGCTACCAACCTACTATTGGGCTGAAGTTGTGCAGACTGCTTGTTTTGCACAGAATGCAACACTCATAAAAAAGCATGGAAAAACTGTAACGCCCCCAAATCCGGGGTCAGAGGATTTGGTCGTCACTATGAAACCTCAATCCAAATTAACCTGTTTAATCAATAAATAAATGCCAGCGGAAGATATTTATCATAAATAACCCCAAACTAATCCAAGATCTTTTAAGGTTACAGTTCTAGAAACAAGAAATCCAATTTCCACAAATAATTTTTCTTCTCACTTTCTTTTAAATCTCTTTTCAATAAATTCCAACTCAAAACTAAACCCACTAGTATAACTTCGAAATGAAGTATACTAGACCCAAATAAAATACAAAACTATAATATAATATGTAATAACCCCAAAATTTTTCAACTTTTTGTAACCCTTGTGAATAGTGTTTTAGCTGAATGAGAAAACTTTTCACGCCACACTATGTAGGGGTTCTGTTATGGATATTCTGGGATTTTATTAGTACTCTATGAAGTATATAAGTGTATGTAAATATCGTCAGAACCCAATTCCGAACACTTTGGTTTTTCCCGGAAATCCATAAGATACGGAGAGAATTGAGTATAAGGTAACAGGATAAAAAGGATTTAAATTAAAGGATTATAATAGAGGATCATAAAAAGGAATATAATGTATTGAGAAAGGTTAAGGGAACCTAAGTAATAAGATCCCGGGTATGATCCTTCAAACGATAAACGAGAACGAAAGTTAAGCGAACCGTATAACAGATCAGCGGTCATTAGGCAAACGATTAGGAAGTTAATCAAAGGGATTAATGGGAGTGATGTCATCCAACCAATAGAAAGAAGACAAGGAAGGAAGGATGACATCATGAGGATGAGGTAAGCATGACATGGGAAGAAGGGAGGTGTGGTTGATTAAGGACCACACAAATTCAAGGGCAAGGTAGTAATTTGCTAAATCAAAAACAAAACCAAGCCAACCAAGCTAGCAAATCATTTCATCAAAAATCAAAAAATCAACCAAGGCATTTGTTCATCACTTAGCTCTCGGCTTTTTACTTTTTAAAAGGCAAGATTTTTCAAAATCAAGATCCAAGCATCCTAAATTGGTAAGAAAATTCCCTAATCATCTTTATGCTTAGTTATGGCTATATCATGAGTTTAAGCCATTAATTCTTTCTCTAACTTCTTCATTTAATCAAGGAAGAAGACAATGAATAGTGTTTTCAAGTTTTTAACTTGAACTTTTTCTTGTTTTTCTTGAAGATCCAAGCTTTCCTAAGGCTTCTCAAAGCTTCTTAAGGCTTCCTAGCTCCACCCACCACTTCAAGGAAGGTATACCATTTCCAAACCCTAGGTTCATATATATTATAAGGTGATTTTGAGTAGTGGGTTGATATTGTAGTTGTTGTTATGATTTAGAGTTTGAGATTTGGTATGGTAGTGAATGGAATGGTAATTATTGTGGTTTTGATTTAAAAGAACTTAAGAATGATTAAAGTAAAGTTTAAGCATAAGTATGAATGGTTAAATTGAATTGGTTGGGGTTGTTATGATGTGATAAGGATGGAGGATGGTTGTATGTTGGATTTGAGGTTGATTTGGGTTGTTTGTGAATGGGTTAAAATTTGGAAATCACGTAAACATAGCCGTCGTAACGTCCGATTTTCTTTGGACTGTTTTTGTGCATAGCATTAGGACCCGAGAACCCCCTGCTAGATTGTGACCACTGCCATGTTTAGATAGCTCATGTTACGAGCTTCGTTTTGATATGTAGTTCGTCCGATTCCGATTTACGGTTTAGGAGAAACGACCGTTTCAAGTAACGGCGTTTCGCGGACGAAACTTTTTCCCTCGCCTTACTTTGGAATGTAGGTTAAAGACCAAAAAGGGTGAATTAATGTATGAAACATTTATGGTAAGTGTGTTAGGCAGTTGGTAAGTCATTCGCGAAGGAATCGCTTTAAAACTCGTAAAGGTTAAATTATTAAAAATGGTGGAGCCGAGGGTACCCGAGTGACTTAAGCGAATCGGTGAGCGCAAAACTAGCATTAGAGTCTAAGTTAGTTAAATCATAGATTTAAAAGTGATTTTGGTTTAATTCCAACTTACTTGTTGTTTATAGGTTATCAGACTCGTCCCGAGCCTTTCTCACCCCCAAGTCGCTCAGGCAAGTATTCTATCCGTTATACTGTTGTTGTGATGTATACACTTGTATATGCATTATCTTGCGATAGATGCATGTTGGTTATTTAGCAAATTCTTGCGATATATTGTAGCATGTGATATGGTATATATGCATGCCTGTTTCATATTCTTGAAATATATATCTGTTGGTTCAGTTGATAATACCTATGCTAGAGGATAGCGGTATCTTGCTTATACCCTTAGTATAGGGACCCAAAAGGTGAAAATATTTTCTAAAACCGGGAGTCGAGGATCCCGAGTAATCTTGTATATATGGATATGGATATATATATATATATATTTATATATTTATATATATATGGTTATAGTTTTCCAAACTATTAATCGAATAAGGTTTATTCGATAACTTGAAACTTTATTTTATTATTGAATATTATTTCGAATATTATTCGAGGGCTTATGACTCCTTTTATTTATTTATCTGAATATTATTTGAATATTCATTCGAGGACTTATGACTCTTTTATATTATTATGAATATTATTTGAATATTCATTTGAGGATCTATGACACCGATTATTTGCTGAGGTATATTCTTTATTTTATTAAAGAATAAGGTGTCAATAATCAAACTTATTTTCGATTATTCAAATAAAGATAATACTTTCATATAAGTATATCTTTGGTTATTTAATACTCGTTTCAAGTATAAATTTTAATACTTCTACTTCAATTATTTTTATAAAGATTATTCTTTATGGGAATATTATTTAAATAATAATATTCAGTCATTTTCTAAATATTCTGGGGACTGATTTACTTCATTAAATCAGCCTTACTCCAAACACTCTTTAAAGTGTTTTCGAGTCTTCAAAATGATTTTTAAAAGTCAGAGCGGATCCCAAAACTCATTTTTATATTTAAGATCTTCCTTTTTAAAGGGGATTTAAATACTCGCTCAAAACCTGGGGAATCCGGCTCTGTGGTGTATTTTATATTCGCAACGAGGTTGCAGATTTGGTAAATGAATTGATTACTTGCCCAACATTCGGGAAGTAAGCCCATCTCATTGAGTCGGCATAAGCGACAGGCCGGGGTACGGTCTATTATTGTGTAAGTGGCTGGGTGGCAGTCCATCAACGCGTGAGGGGCCGGGGTACGGTCTAGCGCGAGGTCCTAATGCGGCCAGGGTGATGACCGGTGAGGAATTCATCCATCTACAGTAGAAAAGGTTACTTATTGGTATCTTTGCCTGATCAGCAAGATATCGGGTTTATGCCAAAATTCTTTTCCTTTCCAAAATTCATTGGATGTTTCAAACTCTGTTCATACTTTACATAACAGAGGTTTCAGGAAATGTTGAAAGGGGTATATATATGTGGATATATATATATACCGGGACTAAATAAAACATCTCATAACTTTTTCATTCAATAATCTTTCAAAGATTGAATCTATTCAAGTCTTAACTTGTGGTCTCATCTATGGGATGTTTTTCTTAAAACCTATAATACTTTGAACGGTGGCAGTTCAAGTAGCTTTATATGTGATATAAGTGTGGTGAAGTATTGGTAACTTCATTCCTTGTTTTTACTTATATCTAGTAAGTAATTATCTTGCATATGATAGAGATGCTATTAAGTATCCATTTAGATACTTATATTATTGTTATCACTATACATATTATCTTGCGAGCTGTAAGGCTCACTCTTGCTTTATTTCTTCATCACACAACAACAGTTAGGAGAGATGGCCAGACTCCAGCAGACCCAGCGCAAGCGTGTGGGAAGCGTCTCGCGTCTTCCCGCTGATATTGTAGCTGCTATAGCTGCAGAGGTAGATCCATTGTAGTTCAGACCATCTACTTTTGAGAATCAAATTATGTATAATTATAACTTGTGGCAGATAATGGCAATTAACTGTAAATTTATCAAGTAATCGTTTTGGGTTGTAATAATTTTAAATTGTGGATTCAAAGACTTGTACTTATTTCAATTTCATCTCTGAGACTATAACGGGTTGTGGTGTGTGTTAGTGTGGGGTCACAGTATGAGGTTATTTATTATTAATTAAGTGAAGTGATATTGTGGAAAGAAAGACCGTGACAACCCGGATCCCCGACCCCGGATCTGGGGGTGTTACATAATATAATATAAACAACTTTACACAATAAAACTTACACTAGCCCGCAAACCCTGGATCAACCACCTTCCAAAAGCTTCTTCTTTGCTTCCTCGAATTACGCAGCTAAACAGCAAGCTAATCCTCACTGGAGGTTAAATTTAAAAACAGGCAAGTATGAGCGGAAGAAATGCTCAGCAAGTTCATTATAGCATATATAGGGTCGTTTGATATGAAACCGACATCTGCATTAGAGCAGAACATTTTTAAAATCATAGTTGCTGAATCATAAAACTCTTTTTGATATTTTCCAACGAAAGGCTTCAGCAATACTTTAAAATCTTGACGAGAATAAAACTCGTAAAAACAGTGTTTACGGAAATATCGTAAACAACAATAACATGAAACAATGATTATGGATTGAATCATAAACTTTACTCAAAACCGAACTCTTGAAATTATTACTTATTTTGTTGTTATATCAAATTAGATATAAATACGAACTTTGATGCTCACAACATTCCATACTGAAGTCAACATCAATCATCTATACTAATACCACCTTTGATATTTAACAACAACGTAAGTATCAGCAAAAATAAGAAACTGAATCAAAACCATAATTCACTTTAATCCAAAACAGAATCAGTATTTTTAATCCAAAACAGAATCAGTACTTTTAATCCAAATCGGAATCAGTTGATAAATCATTTATTCTATGAATATCAAAACAATATCATAATTTAGATTGGAATCCTCGAACGACGGTGTGTTGCCGCCGGTGATCAGCCGCGGAGCAACACCGGTATGCCGAAGCATATCCAACTAAACAAAGGGGCACCCAAGGCACATATCGGCCTAGCAAGGTGTTATATCCTGTATAACACATAGCTCACACTGGACCGCCGTCACGGCCTCTTACGCAACCATCCAATCTTAAAACATTTTATTGAAAGGGGTCATAATACTCGACACCCTTAAAAACTTGTATTCCCCCATTTACTTGGGCAGAAAAACCAAAACAACGTCATCTTTCTCAAAATCCAAAACATTTGTAAATCCAATAAGTTGATAAGTAAAATCACTTAGCTATTCTGAACATAGAATAGCAGAAGAATATTTGCATGATAATTCAGCGATATGTAAAACATTTATCGATTCTAAACTGAGAATAGGAAAAGCAACACTTGCATGATAAGATTTAAAATAAATATCACTTGAACAATAAGTGATGATAGTGATACTTGCATAATATGAATCGAATTAAACGTCACTTGAATGATAAGTGAGGTTAGGGTACTTGCCTTTGGGTTTTAGCAGTTAGTCACACTCGCAATGACGCATCTATTCTGACATTCTGTCTTAAAGTATCACCGTCTTTCTTTTCAACACTTCACCGATATGCTGCTCCTGCGATTGCTAGAAGCCAGATACCCAATACCATTCCATCTCATTCCTTATCCAACGTCTTGTCCCGATCAATTCAAGAGATCCGCATCTATAATTAAAATATAGAACTTTAATCGTCTAAACGGTAATAACTCGACGAACTACGCGTCAAAAGCCTATCGTCTACCCATACGATAACCCGCATATTAAAGAAACAGTCCAACACAAGATTCTTATGACCCTCACATAAATATAACAGACAAACATAGGACCCTTGATCCACATACACACCTAATTCACATAACACATAAGCACATAACTCATATATTACATAATTTATATCACATATGACTCGGTTCGCCAAAAGGGTCAACTCGGTATGTTTAAAACTGAAATCGGGTCAAAATATGTTTTATCGATCAAAAATTGACTTGGAATGATTTGTAAAACATACGACCTTTCGAAACAAAAGGATTTGGGTCTCGAAAGTATTTTTAATGAAAGCGGAATATTTTTCTGAGTCTGTACGCGTTCGTTTCATATTAAACAGACGAACGGTTGATTTATTATGAATTTTTGAACATTTTTCGGAATAAAAACAATCTCCGAATCATTTAATAATAAAATAATAGGGTTCGAACACCCTAAAATAATTTTATAAAATTTATCGAGCTTGGAAAATAATTTAAAATAATATTTTAAAGCTCGAAACTATTTTTCAGAATTTTTAAATCAATTTTAAATAATTAAATCTAATTAAATAATCAATTAAAATTAATTAATAACTAATTAAATTAATTAATCAATTAATATTTAAATTAATTGAATAATTAAATAGTTAATTATCAACTAAAATTAATTAATTAAATAATTTGGATTTATTTTTAAATTAAAAATAAATTTTCAGAATTAAAATAATTTTTAGAAATCAAAAATAAGATTTTTGAATTAAAATAAAAAGAAAACTGCAGAAACATTTTTCAGGTTGGGGGTTTGGGGGAAAACAGATTAAAGGCGGGTCAAAATGAAAATAAAACGGGTTAAAACCCGGACCTGAAGAACTGCCGCCGGGTTCAACGGAGTTGTCGCCGGAATCTGGAAAACCCAGATTCCGTCGTCTTCTCCGACGAACACCCGAAACCGGCGAGTCCCCCTACAACTCCGGCCAGCCCTATTTTTTTGTTAAAACGGTCCGTTTTCAATCCAAAACTGATCTAAACTCGTCCAGAAACACGATCAAGACAGGAACCGTGGAAATCGACGATTAAACCATCGATTCTGATAAAAACCGACGACCTCAACCCGATTTCCGGCCATCAATCGAATTCACGCAATACTTAACCAAATTTGACGAAACTGATACCAAATCGAAGCTGAGAAACAGTACAATCTCATTATGCAATCATATCCAACACCCAAAGCATGATTAATCCAGAAAATCCTAAAATAAAATAACAAAAACTTGAAACTCGACTACTATCATCCTGTATACAAACACATAAAGTTTATACACGAATCGATTCCCCAGTCCATGATAAAGCTTGTTCAAGCATCAAATACAATCAAAAATCAACACAAATGAAACGCCTAAATTCGACCATATACCCTAAAAATCGATTTTACAGTTTAACAACTTTTGGTACGATTTGATGATATAAAATGATAGAGAATGGTCTGTGATTCATTTTGGTTATTCATACTTGTGATTTGGTGTTCAATAACACCTATAAAACTGACTTTGATTATCAGAACTCTTCAAGAACACCAAGAACAATTTTTCAGAGAATTTTCAGAAAATCAAACATTAATTTCTATATGATATTGAACTCTATTTTTGACATATAATATACCAAATTGACCAGAAAAACATGCTCTACAACATGGAAGCATCAAATCACATCAACAACATCAAGAACAAAAATCCGTAATTTAATTATCAAATAATTTGAATATAAATAATTAAATAAGAAAATTACGGTGATTTCTGGAAATAAACTGATGATTGATTCAGAAAGAAGATTTCGAGAGCTTCGTTTTGATATGCTGCACGCCCGAATCGGAGTTCGATAACGCCTTCGTTCGTGTGTTTGATTCTCGGGAACGTATCGGTTTTCTCGGGTTTTTCTCTGTATTTACGGTGTTTTAACTGGTTGCAAATGAATAAACGGAATAAACGAAATAAGAAATAGGCTATTTATATTTATGGAATATTGGATCGTTCTGGATCGTTTTGGATCGTTTTGGATCATTAAATTAGTTGCTTAGCCGCTAAGTAACTGCAATAACGATCCGATTTAATACCAAAATTGGATAATTATCAAAACCGAGCTTTTTATAAAATATTATATACGAGAATAATATAAAAATATCCCGTCTCTCGATAATACGGGTTTTATTGATAACCGAAATAATTATCGTATCGAAAATCTTGCGCCGGGCCGCGCACGGGTTAAACCGTAATCCGAATCGAAAAAAGTCAAAACACAAAAAATGTCCGGAATTACCAGATTAGGTTAGGAAGGAGTTTTCGGAAGAGTTTCGGGTTGTAAAAACGCAAAAACGGTTGAAGTCGGACGATTCCCGGCTTTATAAAATAATTTTGGTAATTATTCAGAAAATAATTAATAATTCATAAATTAATATAAAATCATCTAACAGTCCAAAAATTACCAGAAAAATATCATAATTATCTATATTTTATTCTGGACATATAAAAATTCAAATATTCAAATAATGTCACATATAAACACCCAAACATCAATTCCACTTATCAGATAATTCACCAAAATTCACGTAAAATCACATAAATAATTCCAAATAATTATAAAAATAATATCTGAAAATATGGGATATTACAATCTACCCACCTTATAAGGATTCCGTCCTCGGAATCAGCAGAAGAAAATACTAAGGGTTTTCTAACCAACTTTCCGTCACACCGCCTTACTTTGACTTGACCAGGATACTCAACTTAACTTGATTGGCATACCTTCGAATATTTGGAATGATAAAATCATAGAAAAAAAAAAAATTCATATCATAACAGGATAGAATCTGAATTGGAGAAAAAAAGTATTGTTGAAATGAAATAATAACTGAGAGATCAATATGATCAAACGAACTTGGTATTGCGTGTCCCAAATTAAGACACTACTAAAGGTTGTTAACCTTCATGTATTCACAATACACACAAGTGATGGCGTCCCATCCAACTCCTATCACACAGACAGGTATACCTTGCGTCCCCTATAGTTAGGGTTGTTCATCCCAGTCAGAATAAAAGAATATCAAAGTGATCGAAAATCAAATGAATAAAACTGAAAAGATTTCAAAGTTGATATTTCTGAAGGAATGAAATCCAGAGAAAAATTATGGCACCAAATGAGCAAGTGGTGTCACATCACCAAGAAACCATCCACCAAATAAGAAAAGTGGAAGTTAAATTATCATAACTTGGCAGAGCTATCAAAACCTGAAAAATAGGCTTCATGACAGCCTCTGACACATTTAAAACACAGTTATGATTGAAAATGAGTGTTAGGGAATATATCCTCTAACAATTACTTCTTTTTGAGAGATGTCAAAAGGAATTATAAAAGAGAAGGTATTACCAAGGTCTTAATATTTATCTTCTATTTGAATTCTTCTGTTGACTCGTCACCCAATTCTAGACACTTCTTCACGTTCCAATGATATCGATAATCTCCATCGTCGTCGAATCGTAGTAGCCTCGGAAGATTTCCACAATAGAAGTTTGCAGCTTCCCGGAGTTCCGTCCAGCTCAACACAACCATCTCGAACGAATGCGCCTATCTTAACTTACTCATTGGCACTATATCTGATAGTCCAACAGGAACTCGATATGAGCTCAAACGTCCTCACATAGCTATACACACTCCTACACACTCTCGTTTCTAGTTTACTATAACCTCAGCTCTGATACCAACCTGTAACGCCCCCAAATCCGGGGTCAGAGGATTTGGTCGTCACTATGAAACCTCAATCCAAATTAACCTGTTTAATCAATAAATAAATGCCAGCGGAAGATATTTATCATAAATGACCCCAAACTAATCCAAGATCTTTTAAGGTTACAGTTCTAGAAACAAGAAATCCAAATTCCACAAATAATTTTTTCTTCTCACTTTCTTTTAAATCTCTTTTCAATAAATTCCAACTCAAAACTAAACCCACTAGTATAACTTCGAAATGAAGTATACTAGACCCAAATAAAATACAAAACTATAATATAATATAATATAAACAACTTTACACAATAAAACTTACACTAGCCCGCAAACCCTGGATCAACCACCTTCCAAAAGCTTCTTCTTTGCTTCCTCGAATTACGCAGCTAAACAGCAAGCTAATCCTCACTGGAGGTTAAATTTAAAAACAGGCAAGTATGAGCGGAAGAAATGCTCAGCAAGTTCATTATAGCATATATAGGGTCGTTTGATATGAAACCGACATCTGCATTAGAGCAGAACATTTTTAAAATCATAGTTGCTGAATCATAAAACTCTTTTTGATATTTTCCAACGAAAGGCTTCAGCAATACTTTAAAATCTTGACGAGAATAAAACTCGTAAAAACAGTGTTTACGGAAATATCGTAAACAACAATAACATGAAACAATGATTATGGATTGAATCATAAACTTTACTCAAAACCGAACTCTTGAAATTATTACTTATTTTGTTGTTATATCAAATTAGATATAAATACGAACTTTGATGCTCACAACATTCCATACTGAAGTCAACATCAATCATCTATACTAATACCACCTTTGATATTTAACAACAACGTAAGTATCAGCAAAAATAAGAAACTGAATCAAAACCACAATTCACTTTAATCCAAAACAGAATCAGTATTTTTAATCCAAAACAGAATCAGTACTTTTAATCCAAAACGGAATCAGTTGATAAATCATTTATTCTATGAATATCAAAACAATATCATAATTTAGATTGGAATCCTCGAACGACGGTGTGTTGCCGCCGGTGATCAGCCGCGGAGCAACACCGGTATGCCGAAGCATATCCAACTAAACAAAGGGGCACCCAAGGCACATATCGGCCTAGCAAGGTGTTATATCCTATATAACACATAGCTCACACTGGACCGCCGTCACGGCCTCTTACGCAACCATCCAATCTTAAAACATTTTATTGAAAGGGGTCATAATACTCGACACCCTTAAAAACTTTTATTCCCCCATTTACTTGGGCAGAAAAACCAAAACAACGTCATCTTTCTCAAAATCCAAAACATTTGTAAATCCAATAAGTTGATAAGTAAAATCACTTAGCTATTCTGAACATAGAATAGCAGAAGAATATTTGCATGATAATTCAGCGATATGTAAAACATTTATCGATTCTAAACTGAGAATAGGAAAAGCAACACTTGCATGATAAGATTTAAAATAAATATCACTTGAACAATAAGTGATGATAGTGATACTTGCATAATATGAATCGAATTAAACGTCACTTGAATGATAAGTGAGGTTAGGGTACTTGCCTTTGGGTTTTAGCAGTTAGTCACACTCGCAATGACGCATCTATTCTGACATTCTGTCTTAAAGTATCACCGTCTTTCTTTTCAACACTTCACCGATATGCTGCTCCTGCGATTGCTAGAAGCCAGATACCCAATACCATTCCATCTCATTCCTTATCCAACGTCTTGTCCCGATCAATTCAAGAGATCCGCATCTATAATTAAAATATAGAACTTTAATCGTCTAAACGGTAATAACTCAACGAACTACGCGTCAAAAGCCTATCGTCTACCCATACGATAACCCGCATATTAAAGAAACAGTCCAACACAAGATTCTTATGACCCTCACATAAATATAACAGACAAACATAGGACCCTTGATCCACATACACACCTAATTCACATAACACATAAGCACATAACTCATATATTACATAATTTATATCACATATGACTCGGTTCGCCAAAAGGGTCAACTCGGTATGTTTAAAACTGAAATCGGGTCAAAATATGTTTTATCGATCAAAAATTGACTTGGAATGATTTGTAAAACATACGACCTTTCGAAACAAAAGGATTTGGGTCTCGAAAGTATTTTTAATGAAAGCGGAATATTTTTCTGAGTCTGTACGCGTTCGTTTCATATTAAACAGACGAACGGTTGATTTATTATGAATTTTTGAACATTTTTCGGAATAAAAACAATCTCCGAATCATTTAATAATAAAATAATAGGGTTCGAACACCCTAAAATAATTTTATAAAATTTATCGAGCTTGGAAAATAATTTAAAATAATATTTTAAAGCTCGAAACTATTTTTCAGAATTTTTAAATCAATTTTAAATAATTAAATCTAATTAAATAATCAATTAAAATTAATTAATAACTAATTAAATTAATTAATCAATTAATATTTAAATTAATTGAATAATTAAATAGTTAATTATCAACTAAAATTAATTAATTAAATAATTTGGATTTATTTTTAAATTAAAAATAAATTTTCAGAATTAAAATAATTTTTAGAAATCAAAAATAAGATTTTTGAATTAAAATAAAAAGAAAACTGCAGAAACATTTTTCAGGTTGGGGGTTTGGGGGAAAACAGATTAAAGGCGGGTCAAAATGAAAATAAAACGGGTTAAAACCCGGACCTGAAGAACTGCCGCCGGGTTCAACGGAGTTGTCGCCGGAATCTGGAAAACCCAGATTCCGTCGTCTTCTCCGACGAACACCCGAAACCGGCGAGTCCCCCTACAACTCCGGCCAGCCCCATTTTTTTGTTAAAACGGTCCGTTTTCAATCCAAAATTGATCTAAACTCGTCCAGAAACACGATCAAGACAGGAACCGTGGAAATCGACGATTAAACCATCGATTCTGATAAAAACCGACGACCTCAACCCGATTTCCGGCCATCAATCGAATTCACACAATACTTAACCAAATTTGACGAAACTGATACCAAATCGAAGCTGAGAAACAGTACAATCTCATTATGCAATCATATCCAACACCCAAAGCATGATTAATCCAGAAAATCCTAAAATAAAATAACAAAAACTTGAAACTCGACTACTATCATCCTGTATACAAACACATAAAGTTTATACACGAATCGATTCCCCAGTCCATGATAAAGCTTGTTCAAGCATCAAATACAATCAAAAATCAACACAAATGAAACGCCTAAATTCGACCATATACCCTAAAAATCGATTTTACAGTTTAACAACTTTTGGTACGATTTGATGATATAAAATGATAGAGAATGGTCTGTGATTCATTTTGGTTATTCATACTTGTGATTTGGTGTTCAATAACACCTATAAAACTGACTTTGATTATCAGAACTCTTCAAGAACACCAAGAACAATTTTTCAGAGAATTTTCAGAAAATCAAACATTAATTTCTATATGATATTGAACTCTATTTTTGACATATAATATACCAAATTGACCAGAAAAACATGCTCTACAACATGGAAGCATCAAATCACATCAACAACATCAAGAACAAAAATCCGTAATTTAATTATCAAATAATTCGAATATAAATAATTAAATAAGAAAATTACGGTGATTTCTGGAAATAAACTGATGATTGATTCAGAAAGAAGATTTCGAGAGCTTCGTTTTGATATGCTGCACGCCCGAATCGGAGTTCGATAACGCCTTCGTTCGTGTGTTTGATTCTCGGGAACGTATCGGTTTTCTCGGGTTTTTCTCTGTATTTACGGTGTTTTAACTGGTTGCAAATGAATAAACGGAATAAACGAAATAAGAAATAGGCTATTTATATTTATGGAATATTGGATCGTTCTGGATCGTTTTGGATCGTTTTGGATCATTAAATTAGTTGCTTAGCCGCTAAGTAACTGCAATAACGATCCGATTTAATACCAAAATTGGATAATTATCAAAACCGAGCTTTTTATAAAATATTATATACGAGAATAATATAAAAATATCCCGTCTCTCGATAATACGGGTTTTATTGATAACCGAAATAATTATCGTATCGAAAATCTTGCACCGGGCCGCGCACGGGTTAAACCGTAATCCGAATCGAAAAAGTCAAAACACGGAAAATGTCCGGAATTACCAGATTAGGTTAGGAAGGAGTTTTCGGAAGAGTTTCGGGTTGTAAAAACGCAAAAACGGTTGAAGTCGGACGATTCCCGGCTTTATAAAATAATTTTGGTAATTATTCAGAAAATAATTAATAATTCATAAATTAATATAAAATCATCTAACAGTCCAAAAATTACCAGAAAAATATCATAATTATCTATATTTTATTCTGGACATATAAAAATTCAAATATTCAAATAATGTCACATATAAACACCCAAACATCAATTCCACTTATCAGATAATTCACCAAAATTCACGTAAAATCACATAAATAATTCCAAATAATTATAAAAATAATATCTGAAAATATGGGATATTACAGAAAAACACCATATGAGATGGTGAAGAAAAAGAAGCCAAATCTTAAATACTTTTATGTATTTAGATGTATTTAGATGTCAGCTTTTAGATCAAATTTTGACAGCTGTTCAGGATGAGTCTTAAAAATAAACAAAACTCTTCAGAGTCTATAATTTAAGAACAAGGGCTGTCATGGAATCTATCAATGTATCTTTTGATGATAAGAAGCTTACTGGACTTGAAGATTTTAATAATCACGATCAGCTGAGATTTGAAAACGAAGACTTAAATTCTGATTCTGTAAGTTATGATGTCATTAAAATTGTGGTAACATCTCCAAAGGAAAATGCACCTGTCCAGGGGGAGCAAGCTTGTGACGCCCTCCAAACCCGGGGTCTAGATTTGGGGGTCACTCGCCAAAAAAACCAAAATAAAATAATCACAGCGGAATAATATAATAAATATGACCCCTTTACCTGTACTGGATCGATCACAGGTTATAGTATGGAACAGGCACTATTACGAACCAACTGTTATTACAACCCATAAGTCTAATTAGTTTTACAATTTATTCAAATTTTATTACAAACCTCAAGATTATTTAAGCGTCCCAAACTGTCTACCTGGAAACACACCAACTATTTACAAGCACATAACCTCTGGTCAGACCTGGAACTTAAGCTTGTCCTGGCCTAGCTGAAAGAATCAAGATAAGAAACAAGTATGAGCGGAAAAAAATGCACAGCAAGTAGTAAATAGCTTATAATTTGGAATAACAACAGTATATCTGATGAACAAAACCAACCACAATAACTGAACAGTATCAAAACTGATATAAATTTGATAATAAACAACATTTGCATTATATTATGTTTTGGGATTGGAATCCTCGAACGACGATGTGTTGCCGCCGGTGATCATCCGCGGAGCAACACCGGTATGCCGAAGCATATCCAACTAAACAAAAGGTACCCAAGGCATATATTGGCCTAGCAAAGTGTTATATCCTGTATAACACATAGCTCATACAGGACCGCCGCCACGGCCTCTTACGCAACCATCCATCCCATAAAAACAATTTTCCGTCAAAGGAGTCGAATCAAATGACCTCCTTAACCACATAACTCCCCATTTCTCATGGTCCGGAGTTTTCTCAACACCCAATGGCGAAATAACCAGAACAATTAGTTATTCGCTAATTTCAATTCAAAGCGTCACTACATAGGGTAATTTATAGCGAAACATAAAACATTTAACTATTTTAAACTTAGAATAGTATAGATATTGAAAGAATAAAGTCCATAGTCAATATCAATTGAATGATAAATAAAGATATAGGTATTTGCATAATATAATTCGAAATGAACATCACTTGAACGATAAGTGAAGTTGGGGTTACTTGCCTGGTATGCTTGACAACTTCTTACTATAACTCTGCTTATAACTGCTGGCTACTATCTCCGTCTAACACTTGACTGCACTCCTTGCTACTCGATTCTATAAACAAAAGGACTATTTTAATTGACTAGACTAAACTCAATTGACGTAACTATACGTCTTGACCTCTACCCGATCATTTTTAACTAAGCATGGCATTTTAAACTGTAACCAGATAGCATGCATACCACATAACACATAATCAGGGCATTCGTATAACACGCAATCCCATATTTCATGTAACACATAAGTCAGATCATTAAAAGACACGCCTCAGTGCGTTCAGAATGAAAATCAGTTCAATATTAACATTTATCGATCAAATACAGACTCAAACTGATACACAAATTAAATGATATTGCAATACAAAAGAAATTAGGTCTCAAAAGTATTTTAATTGGAAGCGCAACATTTTTCTGAGTCTGTACGCGTTCGTTTCAAATTAAACGGACGAACGGTTTGTTTATAAAATATCTTGTCCCAACAACACGTAATTAGGTTTTGTAAAAATTACATATCCTCGTTCGACGTCTCCGATAATTATAGGTTACGTTCCCGTATTTTTGGAATTAATTTCCCGAAAATCGGGCAGCGTCTCCTTTGTTTATCGGCCTACCCGTTGAACACTCGACGTCAAATTCACAACAATCCAATTTCACAACTACAATCCCAATATTCAAGAATCCCAATCACCGATACATTTCAAATGTTAATTATTATTATTTATTTTTATTCGTGTTTTTATTCGTATTTTATGTTTTTGTTCGTATTTTTATTTTATTCGTAGGACTCAGATAAAATCATCATCGCCCACCGTCGGCTCGCCGAGGCTCATCGCCGACGGCGGTAAAATTTTGCGGGTACCCGATAAATCCTCGGGTTTCCAACGCAAAATTCCACCGATTATTCAAAATATTTTCCGCGCGTAACCTTCATATCACGAATATTATTCAAAATAATTATCCTGTAGGAAATAACTTAATAAAATTAATATTATAATAAAGTCCACAGTCACAAGCGCCATACGCGCAGAAACAAAAAGAACAGAACAATCACCCGGACAATCAACCGGAAACAGGGAACAACACGGCCGAAATATTGGCCACGCACAGACACACACGCAAAGCACACACACAATACACACACAATCGATACGCAGATACACAAATAGATATATGCATACACAGCCAAACAGGAACGAACTGAAACTAGCAATCGGAAAAAAACGACAGCCAGAGAATAAGGCAGAGGCGGAGGAGATTACCAAAAAAATGAACCGGAGAATCAGGCGATGGCAAGGGAAAACAGGGGAAAACGGGGAATAGGAAGATGAATTAGAGGGATGAGGGAGAGAAACACATAAATGTTGACGGAGGAGAGATTGGAGAGAAAGAGAGTGACGGGAGAGATGAGAAAGAGGAGAGAGAGAGCCGAGAGAAATAGAGAGAGACAGTCGGTTGGAAGAGAGAAAGGAAGAGATAAGGTTAAATGGATTTATCAGGTTTCGTTTCGTTATTACTCGACTCTAACATCGCGAATTCAGTAATTTTAACGAATAACTTACAAGTAAAGTAACCCGATAATTCACGAAAATAGTTTTTTTTTTAAAAAAATTCCAAAATAGTTTAAAGATAGTAATATAAATTTTTGAAATTTTTAAATCATTTTTGGTACGCAACTATTACCCACCTTTAACAATTTAACGAATAAATGTGTGGGTCAATAAAAGCCAGAAAATTGCCGGAATAATTTTAAAACTCTCAAAATATTTAAAAGTTAATAAAATAAAATTTTCATGATTTTTGAAATATCTTGGAATTAAATATTGACTTTACAGTTAAATGGAGTCAAAAAATCATTTAAAGATAATTAATAACTAAAATATTGATTTCTAAATTTTATAAACTTCTAAAAATAATAAATAAAATTATGAAGTAATAAAATGATTTTAGAGATAATCAAATATTTATGAAAGTAATTCTTTAACAAAATAACTTTTAATTATAAAAACAAAATAACACAACTAATTACACAAATGATACTCGAACACCAATAATCTCACCTAATTAATAAAGATATTAACAAAAGTAATATCCAACTGACAGAACCCATACACATAGTTTATTTTGTAAATACTGGGAAAATAATTAATAAATCCATATAGCATTATAAAATCATACACCGGTCCAAAAATTACCAGAAAAACCCGAAGACAAGTAAAATGCATTCAAACGCGCATAAAATCAAATAAAACGGATATCTTAATAAAGACGCTGATAAATACGCGTCTCAATTTCAGATAGATTCATATAATTGCAGTTTAAGCATATTTTAATCAATCGAAAAAAAATTCTCTGGCCCACACAGAAACACACATAACTGTTATAACATCTCATATCATGGCATTAATTACTTTAAACACATAATATTTATTTATTTAACATATAAAATTCACATAATTATCCCGGTTATTACAAAGCTGACGATCCTACCACAACTCAAGATTCTCAAGAAGCATCAGAACCTGTAACTAGCTCTTCAAGTTATGATGAGCCAAATTCTGATAATTCTAGAAACTCTGATTCTTCAAATATTAAAGGATCTAACTCAAATTCTGAAGTCCCAGAGAGCATAATACAGGGGGAGTATCAGAAAATGCTGATGGAGATAGCATGGATCATGGGGGAGGATCCAGTTCTAGAAATCAAATTCCATCTGCAAGGAAGTGGACCAAATCACATACACCCGACTTAATTATTGGAGATCCTGAAGAAGGTTTCAGAACTAGAACTGCAACATCAAATGAATGTCTTTATCATTCTTTTCTATCTCAGACTGAACCAAAGAAATTGGAAGAAGCTTTTCAAGATGCTGATTAGGTGCAAGCAATGCAGGAAGAGTTAAATGAATTAGAAAGAAACAAAGTCTGGACCCTAGTGCCAAGAATAAAGAACAGATCAGTTGTTGGCACAAAGTGGGTGTTCAGAAATAAAACTAACAGTGATGGCATAATTATAAGAAACAAAGCAAGGCTGGTTGCTAAGGGTTACTCTCAACAGGAGGGTATTGATTATGATGAAACATTTGCACCAGTTGCTAGATTAGAAGCCATAAAAATCTTTTTGGCTTATGCTGCTCACAAAAAGTTTAAAGGCTTTCAAATGGATGTAAAAAGTGATTTTCTCAATGGAGAATTGGAAGAAGAGGTGTATGTTGAACAACCTCTATGCTTTGTAGATTCAAAATTTCCAAATCATGTCTATAGGCTTGACAAAGCACTTTATGGCCTTAAGCAAGCTCCAAGAGCATGGTATGAGACATATTATGACAAAGCACTTTATGGCCTTAAGCAAGCTCCAAGAGCTAGAAATCCCATGTTTAAATTAGTTGTTTATGTAGAAACTCATTAACACAAGTAAATTCTGATTTTGAGCTTAGTCAAGTTTACTTTGTGTATCTTATTACTAAGTCACAAACTAGATTCTTGCTTCTTATCTGTCAAATTCTGATGTCAGTAAATCTTAAGGATGAACCTAAATGCTGATAAGCCTCACTTATCTAAAAAAATAAAAAATAAAAAAATAAAAGTCAGGTACTCCTTTGAGATCTAGAGAAAATAATATGGAAGGGAAGACACAAGTGCATTGCTGGTATTAAGTAATATGCATTAGAAAAGCAAATAAATTTTTCTTGGTGACTTTTCAAATTCTCTGATTACTGGAGAAATACTCTGATAATAGCATAAATTCTGATAAGCAGTTGTGATTCACTTACACTGAGAAGCCACTGTAAAAAGGAATTTCAAAAGATGCATAAAATGAGCACAAATAGTTGAGGTGGACCCTAGCATAAATCTGTTCTATAGTAGACTTCATGATTGATGACAGATTTTAAGCACTTTTCTCAGTTATGCCTTATTTCTAAGATGTACTGAAGTTTATCAGACTTTAATCTTTATCTGATATTCTGCTAAATGCACACACTATCACTCCATATGAATGATGAAAAATACTGTGGTGATTAAGTTGTTTTTAACAAACAGTTTCGTGTCATTTGCATAAATTCTGAGGACAAGTTCTGATTATTAAACTCTAAAGAATCCAGTCAGTTTTTGTATGAAGAATCACAGAAAAAGATATTCACTTTTTTGAGTTGGTAAGCCATATTCTCATGAGTGTTACAATCTGATATAAGTTAAAGTTCTGATATTAAATCCTGATGGAATCTCTGATGCTTACGTGGAATTATTCTTTACTTGACTTATTTGTGGTTACTAATAATTTGTGCTGATTTGACAAACAAATGTTGAATTTGAATCGACATATCCTAAGTTACATTTGAAAAGGAAGCACAGGTTCATGCTTCAGAACCTGTGACAGTTGAAGCTGAGAATGTTACTTCTCAGAAAGAAACTGCAGCTCAAAGTTCTGATACTTTGAAGAGGAAATTTGTAAGCTCTGATGCTGCAACATCAACTCTTTCATTGGCAAGGAGATTGAAGAAAATGAGGGCAAAGAGGTACAATGCTAAATCTCCATATGAAGATACTGCAGAAGCTGAGGAAGGGGATCAGGAATCTCTGATCTCAAAAGAGCCAATAATAATTGAATCTCCGCCACCTCCAGCTACAGACAAAGACACTGTACAGGATATAATGGTTACACCTCCAGCCTCTCCTCATTCAGGATTAAGTCCTGAAATTGATATCACTAGGCTGCACATTCCAACTGTTCTTTATTTGGAAGCTCCTACAGAAGCTCAACAATCTCCAGTTCAATCTCCAATCTTAAATGCTGAGATACCAACTCCACCTGTTTCTCCAAAGCATGCTGAAATTCCTATAGTAGATGAGGTTATTTCTGAATCTCCAGTTGCCTCACACACTGTTGTTCTGTCAGAACATAATGAATCTTCTTCAAGTTCTGAAGACAGTGTTTTTGTTGAGACTCCAGTTCCCATTCTGGGAAAGGAAGCACTGGTAAAGAAGTCTATTGAGCAGGATGCACCCATACCTTGGGAGGACACTCGCAGGGGAGTTAAGTGGACCAAGAAGTGGAATGATTCTGATTTCATTCCAAGCTCTAACACTCTGACAGAGCATGTGTCAAAAGATGATGAGTTATTGTCAAATTCTGATTTCAAGATACAGCTCAATATCACTGCTCTCTCTACCAAGCATCTTCAAGGTCTATACTGTGCAACTCAAGAAAAGGTTGACAAACTTCTGGAAAAGGCTGAAAAACTAGATATGGAAACCAAGCTTGATAAAAAGAGGTTTATCAGACCTAATTCTGAGAAAGTAGAAGCAATTGAGAAAACTCAAGAGAAGCAACATGCCAAAATTTCTGAGGTTCTGGCAAATCAAGCTTCTCAATAGGATCAATTGAATGAAATTCAAACTTCAGTAGAACTTCTTCTCTCACTCCTACTATCAGATGATGCCAAAAAGGGGGAGAAGATAGTTAAGTCGAAATGCTCAGAAGAACAAATACTGAAGAAGACAGATGATGAAACTGATGACCAGGGAAACCCTAGTCAGGGTAGAGGTCAAGCTCAGAGTAAACAAAGCAGCAAAGTGAAACTAAACTCTGATTCAAGCAAATCTTCTACTTAAAAGAAGACAAGTTCTGAAGCTGCTCAAACTGAAAATCTGATAGTAAGTACTGATATTTAAAATCTGAGATCAAGTTCTGATGAGCAAAGTCTAACAAAGCCTGATGTTCTGATACAAGGTGGAAGTCAAGATTCTCAAAAGTTCATGCAAACTCAGAAGCTCAAGGGAAAGCAGACTATTGTCTACTACAAGGATCCCAAGATTCAGACACTTGATGAAGAAATTGCTAGAAGATTGTTTCTGAAACATAATCCATGAATGGATTTAGATAATCTCAAAGAGGAAGAAGCTAGATTTAAAGCTGAAAAGACAAATCTAAAGTCAAAAGCTTCTGTTGCAAAGAAACCTCCAAGGCCTAAGGAGAAAGGCATTGTGATCAAAGAGAAGACAATTTCTGAGGCATCAAAGCACAAAACAAGATCACAATCTAAGATTGATCTTAAATGGAAAGTAAAGGAAAAGGTTGATGAACCTACAAAGTTTTAAAAGAGGAAAATATCTTCAGTTGTGATAGTTGCTGACTATCAAACTATAATTCATGCTGATGATACTCTGACTGAAGAAGATGTTCAAACTCTGAAAAGAAAGAAGATTTCTGAAGAATCAAAGACAACCTCTGACAAAGCTTAAGTTGTTCAGAGTGAAGAACATTAAGCAAAAGCAAAAGCAGCAAGTTCTGATAAAGTCAAGAAGTCAACTTCTGACAGTGCTCAAGTTGATTTAGACAAAATGGAAGTAGCTGATAAAAAAAAACTTCTGTGGAAAAATGTTGAACCATCAGATCCAAAGAAAAGCCAATTGCTGTCTGATTTCATGTCTATTGGGTTAAATGCTAGAGAACCAAGAGACAGGGCTGGACTAGGTTCTGATGAAGCTAAAATCAAAACAGGACTTGAAGTTGCTACAAGAGATCCATTTTTACTAAATGACAAACCTCTTGAAGAAGTTACTCAGACTCACCTTAATAAGGTTATCTCTGTTCAAGTGGTACTGGATGCTCATGATAAGAACAACATCAAAGAAAATCTGATTATATTTCTTAAAGATGGAAGGACATATCAAATGTTAGAATCAGATGTACTGAACAAAACTCTGAAAGAACTTCAATTCTTTCATTACCTTTTAGAGGTAAAGTCTAATATTACCAGGAGATGGTCAAACTTCATACTGAAGACCATCTGAGATAAAGCAAGAATTTCTGGTTCAAGATTTACAGAATTCATTCCATGTATTGTTGAAGATGATGGAAGTGAAATTCCTATGAAGAAGGATTCTGCTAAGCTTGAGGTATTACTGAAAGAGAAATGTCTATGCTACAATGAAGACTCTTCTCATCCTAGGGTAATAAGATTAATCAATGGTTTAGAAAGAAACCATATCTCTGCTTTAAGGACTGCAATCTATCAGGTTGGGAGTCAGAATGAAGAGATGAAGCAAGTCAAGACTATACTCTCTCAGGTCCTGAGGATTAAAGAATAAAAGCTTATATCACACTTTGTTAAGAATCATTATGGATTCAGATTGACTAAGTGAGATTGGTAAAAGCTATAAGGACTGTAAGTTGTAGTTAGTTATTCAATTAAATTCTTTATGCATTTAAACTTAAATGTTTTTGACATCATCAAATCTATTAACTTGTATATTTTGCATAATTTATAAGTTGGGGGAGATTGTTAGATATATTTGAGATGTCATGTCTAATATGTTTCATGTTTAGTTTTCAGATCTTAATAAATAGGAAATATCAGGACTTACTGGAATCAGTACTTACTGGAAGTCGGAACATAAGATCAGGACTTGAGGTCATATCAGAACTTAAGTACGGGAGGACTTACAGTTAAGGAAGGAAGCTGATTAACAGTAGAAGATCGAGACTAAAACAAAAGAAGATATGCATGGAAAGAATTAGAAGAGTGGAAGACTTGTATAAGATATTTGATTGATATATTTTAGGAGACAGAATTATATTCCATATCAATTAGAAGTTATCTTGTAACTGTGTAGTATATAAACACAGACATAGGTTTACACTAGATGTGTTATCAATATCGAGATATATTATTCATTATAACCTAGCAGCTCTTAATGATATTTGTTCATCACTGAGAGAGAACAGTTCCATTGTAACAGAATTTATTATATTGAATATATTTGTTTACTGTTACTTGAGTTCAAGATCGATTTGATTGTAATAACACTGTATTCAACCCCCTTCTACAGTGTTGTGTGACCTAACACAGACCCAAATCCAAATCCAAACCAACCTCTGGTACTTCTCAAAAGGTGCCAGTTGTAAAATCTGACACATCCTCCAGACCCAAAACCTCAAGAGCTAAATATATTCCTCAATCTCAACCAAGGAGAAAGAGAAGGCTGATTTTGAGAGATGAATCAGATGAGGAAGAACAGGTCCAGGTTCCTGCATCAGAACCTGTGACAAAAGAAGTTGAAGAGTCAACTCTTCAAAAGGAGAAAGCAGCTGAAGCTTCTGGCATTCAGAAAAGAAAGAGGTCTTCACATTCTGATATAGATCATGTCACCCCTCCATCTAGAAAATTAAAATCGAGGAAGGTGAGAGCAGGTGTGCATATTGCACAAATTCAATCTGAGGATGCTGAAGATGCTGAGAAAGGGGATCATGAATCTCTGATCTTATCAGAACCTATTATGATTGAAGCCCTGCCAGCAGCTGAAGAAGTTCTGATTCAGGAATCTGAAATTCCTGAAGTCCACAGATCAGAACCTGTACAAGAATCTGTGAATTCTCCACCTCACTCTCCAATCAAAGCTACTGATGATATTGAAGAACAAGAGACAAGTCCTAAAATAGATATTCATAATTTGAATATACCTACTGTTATATATCTGGAAGAACCAACTACAAAACAGCCAACTCCTGTTACTTCTCCAATTTTACAGGCTGAGATACCAACAACACCAATTCTTGATCTTGGAACTGAAGATCAGAATTTAGACAAAGCTGATTAAGGGTCTCTTACAGCCACACACACCTTGGTGTTATCTGAAGATGAGGAGATTCTAGCAAGCTTTGGAGAGTCAGCTTAAGTAAATACTATAGTGCCTACATGAAAAGAGGCATTATTCTAGTTTGAGAAAGAGGCTGCTCCAGTTCCATGGGAGGAAACCTTTAGAGGGGTTGAGTGGCTGCATAAATGGAATGATACTAATTTTATTCCCAACCCACATGTTCTGACAAAACATGTTTCAAAAGCTGATGAGTTGCTGACAAGTTCTGACTTCAAGCATCAACTAAAGATCAATGCTCTCAGTACAAGAACTCTACAAGGTCAACACTCCAAGACTCATGCAAAGGTTGATAAACTTCAGGAAACAGCTGATAAGCTAGACATGATGCACAAACTAGACAAGAAGAGGTTTATCAGACCGATTTAAGAAAAAATGGATGCTATTGAGCTTGTTCAAACCAAGCAGCAGGCCTAACTAGATGAGGTATTATAAAATCAAGCTGCTCAACAGACTCAGTTAAATAAAATCCAGTCTTCAATGGAACTCCTTCTTTCTCTACTCCTAACAGATGATGCCAAAAAGGGGGAGAAGGTAGTTAAGTCCAAATGCTCACCAAGCCAAATACTGAAGAAAAAGGATGATCATGGAGATGACCAGGGAAACTCTGAAAAGAGTAGAGGTCAAAGTCAAGGGAAGTAGCTGAGCAAAATTCCCACTCAACAGTCAAGTTATCATAGATCTGCTATGCAAGGGAGGAATAAGGAAGAAAAAAAGCCAACAGATAAGGATGTTCCTTTGTTGATCACAAATGCTGATATTTCAAATACTAATTATCAAGTTCTGACAACTACTTCGGATGTGATGGTCCAAGCTGGAAGCCAAGAGTCACAGAAGTTTTTGCAGACTTTGAAATTTAAAGTAAAGAAAGCAACATTCTTCTACAAAGATCCAAAAATTCAATCTGTTGATGAAGAATTGGCTAAGAGACTATTCCTTAAGGATAATCCAGGAGTGGATTTAGAGGAATTAAGAGAAGAAGAAGCTAACTTTGTTGCTGAGAAGAGTAAACCCAAGTCAAAAGATTCTGATGCTAAAAAGCCACCAAGGCCAAAAGAAAAGGGGATTGTGATAAGAGAAAGATCTGCCACAGAGATTCCTAGATCAAGGACTAGATCTCAAAATACTACTGATCCCAAAGACAAGGGAAAAGGAAAAGTTGGGGAGACAGTCAAGAAACAGAAGATGAAGATTCCTCAAATTCTAATGGATCCTGTGTGCAAGATGGTTCAAGTCTTTGATGATACTGCTGCTGAAGATGAAATAGTTGAAACTCTGAAGAGAAAGAGGATGACAGAAGAATCTAAGACAACCTCTGACATAGCTCAAGTTGTTCAGAGTGAAGAAGTTCAGAACTTAGTAAATTTTGAAGATATTTCAGAACAGTAAGCTACAGATGAAACTGCAAATCCTGACCAATTCATCAAGACATCAACCTCTGACACTGCTCAAGTTGACATAGACAGCTTAACATTAGAAGACAAGAAGAAGCTGCTATGGAACAAGTCTATTCCAGTTCAGCCTAAAATAAATCAGATGTTGAATCAACTTGCAGCATTTGGGGTAAAAGCCAAGCAAGCTAGAAACACTTCTGGATTAGGTTCTGACAGAGAGAAATTCCAGACTGGGATAAAAGTTGATATTAGAGATCCATTCACATGGACGAACAAGCCATTTGAAGAGATCACACAGAAGCACCTTGACAAAGTGTTTTCTGCTCAAGTAGTGATGGATACTCATGATAATTATGAAGTAAAAGAGAAATTGATCTTATTTCTAATTGATGGCAGAACTTATAGATTATCTGAATCTGACGTGCTGAAGAAATCTGTCTAAGAGCTCCAATATATTCATTATCTATTGGAGGTAAATTCTGATGTTACCAGGATATGGTCAGAATATATTCTGAAGACAATAAGAGATTTACTCAGAATTTCTGGTGCAAGAATGATAGAGTATACTCCAATGATGACTGAGGATGATGGAAGAGAAATTCCTATGAGGAAGAATTCTGTCAAGGTAGAAGTAATTCTAAAAGGAAGATGCTTATGCTATAATGAAGATTCTACACATCCAAGGGTAATCAGACTGGGAGATGGACTTGAAAGAACTCCAATTTCAGATTGGTGATACTAAAGATGAAGAATTGAAGCAAGTCAAAGCTCAGTTACTTGAAGTTAAAAGAAATGCAGAGACCAAGTTGGTATCAGACTTTTTAAGGAATCAATATGGATTCAGCTAATTTAGTGACTTTGGTAAAAGCTGCATGGACTATAAGTTGTATTTAGTTGTGCATATAAACTCTCACTACATTTGTACTTAAATGTTTTTGACATCATCAAATCTATAAACTTGTATATTTTTATAATTTATAAGTTGAGGGAGATTGTCAGATATATTTGTGATGTCATATCTAATCTGATTTGTTTAGTTTCAGAACTTATTATCAGAACTTAACTGGAAATCAGAACTTACTGAAGACATGAAGTTATCAGAACTTAAGTCATCAGGACTTACATCAGAACTTAAGTGCGGATACACTTCAGGGATGAAAAGTGGCTGATTTACGAGAGATGATCTGGATTAAACAAAAGAAGATATGCTTGGAGAGTTATACATCTAAAGGACTATAGTAGATAATCTCTGATTGATGTATTTCAGGAAACATAACATATCATATCAATTAGGAGATATCTTGTAACTGTGTAGTATATAAACACAGATTAGGGTTTACACTATATGTGTTATAATTCACGAGAATATCATTCATTGTAACCCGAGCAGCTCTTAGTGATATCATACATCACTAAGAGAGTTGATTAAACCTACTGTGACAGAGTTCGATATATTGAATACACTTGTTTTCTGTAACATACTTGTGTTTATAATCGAATTGATTGTAGATACTATATTCAACCCCCTTCTATAGTATCATTGAGGCCTAACATACTCTTATGCATAAAAATGGAGCATTATATATACTGAAAACTTATATTTGAATGAAAATTAAAGTCATAATCAAACTATTCACCGTGAACTTTACAACCAATTGAAAATAACTAAAACATGGATGATGGGGTTACTAACCTCCAAAAAATGTTCATAATCTTCTGATTTAGAGAGTTGGTTTCCGTGATCTGAAGTAGTAGCCATCGATCCTCCCTCCGCAGACCTCTGTTCTATGTTTTGTTGGTCGTTAACAGTATTGTTCAATAGGCCTAAACCCAATACTTTGTTAAAGATATGTTGGGTATGAATTACCTAATCTTAAAAATATAAATTTAAATTCTTTTAAATTAAATATTATAATATACATATTATTGAAATTTTGTAAAGATTATTAAATTAAATTTTACAATTTATCATCAAAATAATATCAAAAAAATATATATTTTCATTTAAATCCTTATACACTTATAAATTAATAACGATCACATTTTATAAATTAATCAACAAAAATAAAAAAAACACATATTGAGATTGTTTTAATTTTTTATTAATTAAATAAATTACTTTTTTATCATTTCCTTCATAAAATTATAATATTCCTTAAAATTAATCTATGTCATATGAAAAATAGTGAGACATGCGCTGATTTTATTACGAACAAAATTTAAAATTAGTCAATTATGTTTAAAAAAACAACATTAAATTTAAAGTTATTGTTTTTTTAAAAATAAAAATTAGTCAGCGCGCGTAACGCGGGTAAAAATCCCTAGTTTAGATTAAATGATTGCATCCACGTGGATGACTATTTAAAGCAACCTTCTTATATTTTTTTTAGTAAAAGGTTTTTAGAATGTATGGTTATGAGTATGATATTTAAAAAGTGATTATTAATTTAAAATACATTTCAATAATTAATAGTTATTATAGCAATTAATTTTAATTTTACTAATTCTACTAGAAAGACACTTTGCAGTTTACAGTTCACCGGTAAGTTTGTAGTTCACCAGGAAGTTTGTGATCCTCTCTTTGATTTGGGGAGTATAATGTATTACACAATCCATGACAACGGTAGAATCAATGGACTAATATAATAATCGTAGAGTGAACTTCTATAACCTAAAATCTTCAACTTTTGTGTACATAAGATTAGCCGCCAATTTTATTATATAAACATAATTAGAAAAAGTAGAATAACATCACCTCTTAGATATCAGTTAATGTTGTCACCGATGTAAAAAGTATTGTTTACATCGGTTTTGCTGAACCGATGTCTTTGAATAAAATAAAAATCAGTTTTTTATATCAACCGATGTTATAAGTCTGTTTTAAAAAAATGACTCATTGCGCCTCCCCATTTCCATTCCCTTAGCCAAATATTTCATTCCCTCATAAAACTCCCCCCATTTTTTTAACTTCTAAAATTGTAAGTACTCATTTCCCCTCTCCATTTTCAACTTTACACTAAATATTGAAATCAAAATAATACATATGCAGTTCTAAAAACTTATAACTAAAAATAAAAAAGAACTTTCATCTCTCTCGAAGAACAATTCTCTCTCGACAAAACCCCCTCTCTTTCGAGACTGTGCTCTATGGAAGACTCGCTCACCTCTCTCGAATGCTCTCTTTGTGTTCTCTCTACTTTCTCTTCTTGCTCTCATCTCTTTGCTCGCTCTCCTCTCTCATTTCCTCGGAGTTTGAAAAGGTTGGAGGTTGAATTGGGTAAGCTCAAGTCTGAGTTTAAAGGTTAAAGATATGAAAACTAGGGATGACAATCGTGTCAGATCGGGTCGGATATTGCAGAATCCATATCCAAACACGAAAATTTTATACATACCCGAACCCGACCGGAACCCAAAAATACCCGAAAATAAATACCCGATCCATCAGATTTCGGATCGGATTCGGGTATACCCGAAACCCGAAATTTTTTTGAATTAGATATTCATACCAGAACCTGAAATCCGAACCTGAATCCGAAGTCTAAAAATTTGTATAATTATTGATATTGCAAGTGTTTCGGATTTCGGGTTCGGATCGGGTTCGGATAGAGTTTCAGATTTTAGATCGGGTTTCAGATCGGTATACCTAATATCCAAATCCAAATCAAAAAAATTTGGGGTTTAAAAATTAAATCCATATCCAAATCCAAATCCAAAAATTCGGGTTCGGTAAATCCAAAATTTCGGATTTCGGATCAGATATCCGTCGGATCAGATTATTTTGCCATCCTTAGTGAAAACTTAAAGCTCAAGTCGTAGGTCAAGCTTGAAATCCTAATTTTTGAATTAGGGGTTTCAGTTAGAAACCCTAAATTTTTAATTAGTTGAATAATTGTTTGAATTGGGCATTTTAAATTTTTTAGCTGAGAAATTGTTTGAATTGTTTATATAAATTTTATGTGTTGTGTGTGTTATTTTTACCTAATATTGTGTCTGTTAGCGAGACTCCTCGAGTTATCATTAATGTATATATGAGTGTTTTTGTTTTTTTATTGGCTAATTTATTGCAGATTTGGAAAAGATTTACCAAGAGGGTGTTCCTGGTAAGTTATTTATCTTGGTGTTTTCTGTTATTTGTATGGAAGTTTGTTTATTTTTTCTAGATATTTGCGGAGGTTGGAGATTATTGAATAAATTTTAAAGCATTATTCTTATTATGAATGGGAGATTACCAACGGTGCATTGCACTTAAGTTTGGTACTAGTGGTGGTTATCAAGGTTTATCAAGGGTGCTCAGGAGTTCTTACGATTATCCAGATATTTATTATATTTTGTTCTATCTGATATTTGGAAAGCTTGTATATCCAACACCGCGTAAAGTTGATAGGATTGACTTCTATGTTCCTATTCCTAAGCATGGGAACTATAGAGAACTAAAATTGTAGCGGTAGTTGAATCGGTTCTTTCGATGACAAAGTCTACATTTGACAGGGTGTTTAACCAGTCAATACGTGCCAACCAAACTGGGAATCTTTCACATGTCAGTGATGTCGTTGTCGCAAAGCTTATAGATGGTAATATAGACATTGCTAGAAAACTTCAAGGTGAAGCTCTAATATGCACAAAACCTATGCAGCTCGGCTGATGGGTGCCGCTGCTTTAGCAACAACGGTCTTGAGGTTTTTGATTGATTTAGCAAAATTGTGTCTTGCATTTTCTACTATTTTAAGATTTGTAGAATACCTTGAGAGCTGCGTTAAACTCTATTTTTCCCCTTGAGAGCTACGTTAAACTCTATTTTTCCTGTGTTAGGTCTGTTTTTAATTCTCTATACATAGCACTAGTTTCTCTATTTTATATAACAAATATATGATTGACAATCTAGATGTGTAAAATCATGTCTTCTGAAATTTACTTTTTTATTCATGTTTAATGTTGGGCTGCTCATGCCATCAAGGTCCCCAAATACTATATGTAAAGACAGAAGACAAGAATTTAAATGACTGTTATGATTCCAGTAGCTCCCAGAATACCTACTCCAGTCTTTCTCATGAGCGAGAATAGTCTAGTAATGTCAATCAGCCACTCAATATTTTTTTAAAAAGATCAAACCAATTTCGATATTGAATGTTGATAGGGATAAATAAATCCTGATTATATAATTAAATATTACAGTAATTATACATGATTTGGGCTGCTAGGCCCAATAAGAAGATGTATGACATTCAGACCAAAAAGGTCAACACATTGATCAGGACTGATGGACCAGATCAGGCCTGATGGAACAAAGAAGGCCCAAAAACCCTGAATATTAATTAATTTCGTAATTAATTAATAAGGGAAAAATCAGCTATTGAGAAGAGTCCCGGTAAGGACATAAATCCTTGCAGATTAGCCTCAAAGGGACCTAGAAGGATAAGGAATCAGTTTCCTACTATTTAGGACTCCAAAGTCCATTCTAATTCTGAGACTTGGCTACCAAGTCTCCTATACCAAGTCCAATTCAAGGACCACCAACGTCTATATAAAGGGTCTCACCCCTCCAATCAGAACTACATTTTTTGGCTTGATTCTCTAATTCACAGAGATACGTAGACATCTCGTAAAGGCAGAGTTAAGCTACGAAATATGAGAGCAGCCATTAAAGGCCTTGAGCTCCCGAACCTTAGCAGTAAATACAGCAAATACAGCAAATAATAACCTTAGTTTTTTATCCATAACATTTGGCGCCATCTGTGGGAAAGTACAACAATAACCATGGCGAAAACACGGAGAACATTTAGAGCCCTTAGAGGAGGAACACCAACGGGGACAACCCAAGTGATTTCTCCAACTGTGGAGGTGCCTCCTCACTCAACCTATGCAACCACGCAAGGAGAAGCCCAGATAGGGGCAACTGAACCTCAGCCACAAGGGACGGTTTCTAATATCCGGGATATATCGTGTAATTATTTTTATTATATAATTATTATGTGTGTTCAGTATCTATTCTGTGAGCTAATTGTTAAGTGTTATCTGTACCTGAATATTCAAAAATAATATTAATTGAGTATTTTAATTTTTATATGTCCAAAATAAAATATAGATAATTGTCATATCTTCCTAATTATTTTTATGTTGGTTTATGGATTTATAAGAATCATATGAAATTTCTAAAATCTTTTTTCGGGTAATTAAAATCTATTTTATAAAAACGGGAACCAACCGACGTCACCCGTTGTTACGTTTTTGGAACCCGAAACTCTTTCAAGAACTCCTTCCTAACCTAATTGTAATATTTCGAGCATTTTCCATGTTTCGACTTTTTCGATCCGGTGTACGGTTTGTCCTGCGCGGGTCCCGGCGCAACATTTTCGATACAATATTCGTTTCGGTAAATCAATAAAACCCGTATTTTCGATAAACGGGAGCTTTTTATTAAACTATCACAATTATCACTTCGTAATACGTGTAACCAGACGCTGAGACCAAGACCGCAGTACAAATTATACTGATTTGGATAATTATCCCTAAAACCGATACCGTTTGGATCAGTTTTTACAAATAAACGTACCGTTTTATATCCGGAATGATCCAACGGGATACAAATTTTCCGTAATTATAAATAGTCTTTTACCGTATTTTATTTCGTATCAAAATCATTTGCAGACAGATAATTATATAATTTTTAGAGAAAAACCTTAATTTCCTAGAACTGTTCTACGAATCAAACAAGCATTTGGAGGTGTTATTGAATTCGGTTTGGAAAGCTCGAGTAACAAATCTGAAGATCTTGAAGAGCTCTACCAGATTCTGTAATCCATACACCTGCAGAAATCAAGGTTATTTTTCTAAAAATTTATTTATTTTCGAATTTATTTTATTAAAAATATGAATTTTTTTCGGATGATTGTTTGTATGATTTGATGATTGCATGTTGTAGAGCTTGTTTTCCTGATGATTTTCATATGTCATATGTCTGATTTGGAGTTCAATAACATGTTCAAATTTGAGTTTGATTTTCGAATTTTAAAATTAGGGTTTATAACCCGTATGAATGTTCTTAATTGAAATTTGGGGGTTTCTTATTCTGTGATAGATTGATGTTGTGTTATAGTGGGTTGTGTTCTCTGTGAAATTTGCAATCTAGTCGTATAAGTTTCATGAACCAATGAGGTATGTAGAGAAAGGAGTTGTGTTTTGAAGTTTTCCGATGTTCGTCGGAAACTGGAAAATTTCACGGCCAAATTCCGGCCAACTCAGGGATTGTTAGGATGAATTGATTGCATGGTTGTGTTCCTGGTGTTGTGTAGATGTGATCTGGAGGTGTTGGTGGGGTGAGGACGCCGGGAACGCGTTCTCCGGCCATCCCCGACTTTTTCCGGCGACTGGACTGCAAAATTGCAGTTTGGTCCCTGCAGTTTTGAAAACGATGCAGTTTGGTCCCTGTAGTTTCCAGACTTTGCAAAAATTGGATTTATGTTTTAAAAATGTTTAAAAATCATATTTCCTATTCATTTTTATTATAAAAATTCGTTTTTAATTTCTGAAAATTCTAAAAATTATTATTTTAATTCTGAAAATTATTTTTAATTCGCAAATAAATCTAAATTAATTAGTTAATTAACTTCAGTTAATTTCTAATTGATTAATTGGTCAATTAATTCGAAAATTAATTGATTAATTGATTTAAATAATTATTAATTGATTTTAATTAATTATTTAATTAGATTTAATTATTTAAAAATGATTTAAAAATTCCGAAAAATAGTTTCGAGCTTTAAAATATTATTCTAAATTATTTCCAAGGCTCGATAATTATTCTAAAATTATTTTGGAGCCAGAATTGGCCAACCGAACCCTGTTTATTAACCCGAAATTGATCCAACGACCCGTTTTAATTTCGAAAAATGTTTTAAAAATCATTTTAAATACCAGAAAGTCTATTTATGACCCGAGACTTCTTTATAAATAATATATCATTGATTACGTGATGTATTATGTGCTATATGTGACTTGTTAATTGACTATCGGTCTATATATTCGGTATTTACTTGATTATTGCATAACTTTCAATCCGTTAATCGGATTTGGGTAAAACGAAGGGTAGATAGAAGTATGTGTTGAATAGAATTCCATGAGTAAATTATTGATAGATGCTTATGATATGTGAGCAGAAGAGGCAAGACGTAGGAAAGGGAAACAGATAGTTGAAGAGTAAGACGCTTGTGATTGGAAATGAGTGCAGTGTAGTAAGCTAATATCAGGCAAGTGTTCTGAACTTTCTCGAGATATTGTAGTATTTGATAGTCAGATTGATATTGCAAGTGCTTTGAAGCACTGAAACCTAAACTCTGATTCCAGTTATTGTTCTTGAGCCATAAACCTTATTCTTTCTAGACCATTGATTTTTGTATACCTAAACATAAATCTCAAGTATACGATATTACTCCACAAATACATGCAAACAAAATCCCAAACACTGAACTAAATTACTTGTACATTCAATCCTTGTATCCTATGCTTTGAAAGCCTAAATCTTTGAAACCCTGAAATGTTGATTCCTTTGTTATCCAATTCTTTCATTACCCAGCATCCAAGCTGTAACACCCCCAAATCCGGGGTCGGGGATCCGGGTTGTCACGAGTTCCATTTCCCTTAATAACACCCAATCTTAATAATTACTCAACTACTCTGTACTGTGACCCCACAATAAACACACACACCATACGTTATAGTCTCAGAGATGAACATCCAAAAATGACCACAAGTCATTTTGTTCCACAATTATCTGCCAATACACCTCAAAAGGTTTTCTGAATAAATTTACATTTCTTTGCCATTATTACAATTCATAATTATACATAAATCGGGTACATTAGAAGTTGAAAGCCTAGCCTATTGGTAGTTCCTACCTCAGCTACGGCGGCATCAATGCTTCTAGAAAACTGCGGAACGTCTCCTAATCGCTTGCGAATCGGGAGCTTGGTCCTGTTCATCCTTTCTATCTGTTGTTGTGTGATGAAAGAAGAAAGCAAGGGTGAGCAGCAAGCCCACCAAAATAATATGTATAATGATTAATAGTATATGAGCCTTCCCTTAGTACTCATGAAAGTCTTGGTCAAAAGAATTGAACCAAGTTGATATCTTAATGCGATGAAGTCACAAAATATTCAGTATATATATATATACATATATACTTTTCAAAATCTTGGAAGTCCTCTTCCATGCATAATATACACAAAATCCCAGTGTATAACTGTATAAAAAAAATATTGTTGCAAGGTGATCTCATATATCTAACCTTGTCTCAACGTTTTTCTGAAAATCTTTGTCATACATAAGACAATTATTAATTAGATATAAGTTTAAAAGATGAAGTTACCAAATACTCCAATATACTTATATCTTTTCCAAATACTACTTGAACTACCACCGTTCAAGTTATAATTAATTTCAAAAGTTCATCACATAGATGAGACTATAAGACAAGATTTGAATAGATTAAATCTTTAAAATATTATCAAAATAAAATGAAGTTACGAGATACTTCATTTGATGTAAACATCATTTTGAAAACTTGACCCTGCCAACACCCAACAATCGCTCAACCGTAGCCTTTCTATCGAAGTGCTCTGGGTAGTGTTGCAGAAATTATCCAATTGGATGATGAACTCATTACGGGAGTTTGCTGCGCCAGGAAGACCACTTACGATGATCAGTCGTAGTAGTACAACCCCACCATTTTCTACATGTAGAGGAGAACCTGTCGGATTTACTTGTCAACCGAACAATGAACTTCTAAGGAATGGACCTCCTTAGCGGAACTTCCAGGCCATTTGGGCCAATATAATAATAAGGCTGGGCCGGCGCTACTCGGCCACTTACGCCACTCCTAGTTCAGATGAAATCCATGACTCTGAAACGTAAAGCTCGTCCCCACTTTCCCCAAGTAGAAACTTGTTGATACGGCTCCACCAAGAAGTCGTATCTATTTGGAAAGGAGAACTCACCGATATTTCCCAGGCGATGCCTGTTAATGGATTAACTTGTTCCAAGAATTTTACTTCCCGAGTGTTGGGTAAGTAATCAATTCATTTATCAAAACAGCAACCTCGTTGCGAATATAAAACACACCACAGAGCCGGATCCCTCAGGTTTTGAGCGAGTATTTAAATCCCCTTAAAAGGAAGATCTTAAATATAAAAATGAGTTTTGGGATCCGCTCTATCTTTTAAAAATCATTTCGAAGACTCGAAAACACTTTATAGAGTGTTTGGAGTAAAGCTGATTTAATGAAGTAAATCAGTCCCCAGAATATTTAGAAAATAACTGAATATTATTATTTAAATAATATTCCCATAAAGAATAATCTTTATAAAATAATTGAAGTAGAAGTATTAAAACTTATACTTGAAATGAATAGCAAATAATCAAAGATATACTTATACGAAAGTAATATCTTTATTTGAATAATCAAAAGTAAGTTTGATTATCGACACCTTATTCTTTAATACAATAAAGAATATTATTAAGTAATAAGCGGAGTCATAATACCTCGAATGAATACTATAAATAATATTCATAAAATAAAAGAGTCATACATCCTCAAATGAATATCCAAGTAATATTCAATAATAATATAAACTGAGTCATAAGCCCTCGAATGAATACTCAAATTAATATTCAATTAAGTAAAATAAAGGTATCGAATAAACCTTATTCGATCCATAGTTTTAAAAACTATATCCATATATATATAAATATATATATATAATATACTCGGGAACATCGACTCCCGGTTTAGAAATATGTTCACCTTTTATCCCCTATACTAAGGGTATACGCAACTACTTGCTTATTTCTAGCATAGGTATTATGCAACTATAAGCATTGAAATCAACAGATAGATAACCAGATTACGAAACAGACATGCATATATACAATATCAGCATGCTCCAATATATCACAAAATTTGCTACTAACAATCATGCACTATCACAAGATAATGCATATACTTATATTTACATCACAACAACAGTATATCGGGTAGAAAACTTGCCTGAGCGACTGGGGGTTACGAATGGCTCGGGACGAGTCTGGTAACCTATAAGCAACAAGTAAGTTGGAATTAAACCAAAGTCACTTGTAAATCTATACTCTAACCAACTCAGACTCTAACGCTCGTTTTGCGCTTACTGATTTGCTTAAGTCACCCGGGTACCCTCGGCTCCACCATTTTTAATAATTTAACCTTTACGAGTTTTAAAGCGATTCCTTCGCGAGTGTCTTACCAACTGCCTAACACACTTACCATAAATGTTTCATACATTAATTAACCCTTTTTGGTCTTTAACCTATGTTTCAAAGTAAGGCGAGGGGAAAAGTTTCGTTCGCGAAACGCCGTTACTTGAAACGGTCGTTTCTCCTAAACCGTGCATCGGAATCGAACGAACTACATATCAAAATGAAGCTCGTAACATGAGCTATCTAAACATGGCAGTGGTCATAATCTAGCAGGGGGTTCTCGGGTCCTAATGCTATGCACAAAAACAGTCCAAAGAAAATCGGACGTTACGACGGCTATGTTTACGCGATTTCCCAAATTTAAACCAATTCCAACAACCACAATTTCAACTCCAATTCACAACCCAATCAAACCTCCATCTAAACTACATTACAACAGTCCCAAATCAACTCAATATTACCAATTTATTCATCTCAACCAAGTCAAAAAAATGTGACCAAGAACTTCAAATCTAACAAGCATCACTCCTAACTCCAAAATCAACAAAACCACTTACTAAACAAAGCTCTATCATGAGTACACACTCATTACACTAACCCATCATCTAAAATTATGAAATCCAAACCAACAAAACTTAATACTAAGGGTTTGAGAAGTTATACCTTCCTTGGAGAGTGGAGAATCAAGAGAATGGCTTGGAATCACCTTTAAAGTCCTTATCCAAGCTTAATCTAAACAAAACTTCAAGAACACAAATTTTAGTTCTTGAAAACACTATTCACCATCTTCTTTCATGATTTATAGAAAAAGATTGGCTTGGAATTAGAAGCTTAAACTTATAGGAAGTATGTAACTATCCATGGGGAAGCTTAGATAATTACCTTGCTAAATAGTAAGTGGAGGAGCTTGGACTTTCATTTTTTAAGAAAAGCACCCGAGAGCATGAAGAAGAAGAAGAGAGATTTTTGTGTTTTGGCTTGATTTGCTTTTGGTTGGTTGATTTTTGTTGTTTGTTTTAGTGAATTACCTAGTTGCCCTTGGTTTTGTGTGGTTAAAAAGTCACCACATCTCCTTCCTTCCCATGTCATGCTTGGGTCATCCTCATGATGTCATCCTCCCCTCCTTGTCCTCTTCTCATTGGTTGGGTGACATCATCCTCTATAATCCCTTTGATTAACTTCCTAATTGTTTGCCTAATGACCGCTGATCTGTTATACGGTTCGCTTAACTTTCGTTTTCGTTTATCGTTTGAGGGATCATACCCGGGATCTTATCACTTAGGTTCCCTTAACCTATCTCAATACATTATATTCCTTTTTATGATCCTCTCTTATAATCCTTTAATTTAAATCCTTTTTATCCTGTTACCTTTTTTTTCAATTCTTTCCGTATCTAGTGGATTTCCGGGAAAAATCAAAGTGTTCGGAAATTGGATTCTGACGATCTTTACATACACTTATATACCACATAGAGTACTAATAAATATCCCATAAGATCAATAACAGAACCCCTACATAGTGTGGCATGAAAATTTTTCTCATTCAGCAAAAACACTATTTATAAGGGTTTCAAAAATTTCCCAAAAATTGGGGTTATTACAGTCTCCCCTCCTTAAAAGGATTCCATCCCGGAATCAGATAGAAATGAATAGGGATACCTTCTTAATATTGCACTTTCTAACTCTCAAGTCTATTTTCGACATTGTGGTCCTACCACCAACTTTGCCTAGTTTGATAATCCTTCTCCTAAGCACTTGTTCCTTTTCACTCTATAACCCTTCCTGGTTGCTCCATATAGGTTATGTCGGGTTGCATATCTATGCGCTCATATGCCTCTATTTATCTGGCATCTGAATTACACTTCCTTAACATTGATACGTGAAACACGTTACGAACTTGTTACATGTTCGGGGTTAGGGCTAGCTCATATGATAACTTCCCAATATGTCTTAATATATCCAAGGGTCCAACAATTCGTGGACTTAGCTTTCATTTCTTTCCGAACCTCATCCTTCCTTTCCAAGGGAATACCTATAACAACACTAGGTCAAATCAACATATTTATCATGTCCATCTTGGGCTACTACCTGCCGTCCTCTGATTAGATCTATTATATCCCTGGTCCTTTGGACAACTGCGGTTCCGAGCATCTTGCGCTCTACAACTTAATCCTAACATAAGGGAGATCGACATTGTCTTCCCTCAAGGATCTCATAAGGCGATACCTCGATACTAATATACGATCGATTATCGTGAGATAACTTAATCTGCGTTAAGTGATCATTCCAAATTCTTTCAAGTCTATTGCACCGGCTCTCATCATAGCTTCTAGCATTATATCTTTTGCTTCTCACTACCCATCCTTTTCCAGTTCGTAGTCGTTGCTATCTTCCGTACATAATATTATACTGGTTACACTTTTGCTCGTTAGTGTTCTATAACCTTTTAATAACCACGTCAACCTTAGTATCATGAACGTGTTTCCATTCTGAATACCACCATAACTTTACTACTCCTTTTTCAGCTGCTTCTATCTTTGGAAGCTTAATCCTTCATATAGAAGTAAAGGAATTTGTTGAGAGATCACTATGATCATGAACACTTGTTATATCGCTTAGTTAGTACAGAAGGTGGCCGGCCTTTAGTACTTGACAAGCAATTAAACAATAGCTGGTATCCTACTAGGCTTCTATCACAGAGATAGATAGTCATTCGGCAATACCTCCCCTTTCTGGAAGGGTTGTTCTTCTCAGCTTGCATGAAATGAAAAGAAGAGAAAAGAACGAATTGAAGAGAATTGTATATATGAAAAAAAAATATACTGCCACAAAATATCTGGCTTGGAACCTACCTCTGAACTATAGAGGTTTGTCATAGGAGAACAAATCATATACGTATATAAATCAACATTAAGCATTATAGCCTCATATTTCCCATGCTTAAATATTTTCGCTATCCCGTCCATCATTCTATGGACCCATACTCTTCCTCGAGCTTATACATAATCACCTTTGAAACTCCCTCGACATCGAAAATCGAATCTGGGATCTCATTCTATACATCATCGTTACTAGAATTCTATGCTTGCACCGCAACCTTCCTCGTATAATAATATGACTCTCTATTGATAAGAAAGAATAATTATTCACCAGGTAGATACTCTACTTAATTAGTCTATCAATGATAACTTATACACTACCATGACCCGATTAGTGGTACTCAATCTCAACACCCATTCCAATACAACTCTCATGGTTATAATCAGCTCACTACTCGCAGAATCATTGCTGCCTTACTATGGTCCACCACTGACCCACTGTAGTCATTCATTTTCCCTGAAGTCTTAATAGCTAACCATACAGAGTCCATACATCTCGTATCAAATCCTTCTAAGGAGGTAACATAATCACCATTCCTGATTCATGAAGAACACTCCTGATCCTGACATACATACATGACATGAAGCAGATAAAAGTGCAGAAGAGTTTCAATCAAAGCAACGATAGCAGGTTAATACCATTCTTAATCATACGCCCTAAATAGAAGAATTAACTTAAGGGTTCATCTAGTCCTTTTTGAAACATGGTCCTGGCTTATCTCAAGATAGGACCTTCTAAGATAGATAGCCCGTTCATGGCGATTACACGTATTAAACCTTTACCAACTACTATTACGGTTGGGTATTGCACAGTCATCAGAAGGAATGTCACTCTTCCAAACCATAATACAACCTTCACAGTTTTAACCATCATCACTGTATTCTTTTGGCACAAGCGCCTATAATTATCCTCTTACTTTTAAAGTGTCGGCCACCTCTTTGGCCTTTCCTGATAGTAAAATTTCCTTACAGTCAATGTCACTTTAACCACCTCCAAATAAATTTTCTACCTTATTTCAATCACAGCTTATGTGAAAATGCTTTCCTTAAAATCTGATGAGTAAAAAAAAATCACCATTTTTTTTCCATAAGTTATTGCCTCAGTCTTTAGAGGTTAATCACTGTCATGACTGACTCTCAATTATACTTAGAGCATCTTCTATCTTAAGTCCTAATTGCCCTGAACAATTTCGACCATTACTGGTTCGATCCATACCTTCTCGTGGTTTAAAACGTGCCTCACTTGGCATCAATATAATTACGTCATATTTCCTTTATCAACATTTCTATTCTTGAAAATTTTGAATATTACCTTTCTCCTTGTAAAACCTCTAAGGTTATCCTTCAATCGTTCCTCCTGTATTCCCTAGATACAGGGCATATCAAAATACCATTTACTATTACTAGAACCATTGTCTATATACCTCTGAAAAATTTCTCCACTGATTCTTAAAGGTTGTTATTACCTTAATCCTTTCCAATTCATACTGTCAAAACTCAAACTATCCCTATTAAGGGTGAAATGCCAACCTGTATGCATTCCCCTAGGATTCATTTTAAGTTACCAATGTTCTATCCTTAATTCCACCTTTAAAAGGTACCTGCATCCTTCCATGGATAAATCAAGTCATATATCCTTGATAGATTATCTTATTCATCATTCCCACCTCGATAGTCTATACCTAACTTCATAATAGCATCCTTATTCAAATTGAGGTCAATCCATATGGCCTCCAAAAGATAACAATGGTTATCCTCTTTTCTTTCCTGATTTGGTAATGATAACATGGATGTTCTGGAAGATATTGGTCATGTTCAACGTGAACTTCTTCTTAATAATTCCTTATTTACTTTTGTTGTTTATCTCAACAGTCACCTCAATGTTGGGATATCTTTCATACCTGGCGTCTCCCTTTCTGGGTATCAAGCCACCGGTCTTACACTTCACATTCTTGAAGGTCACTTCCTTCATCTAATTTTCCTAATTTCTTACTTCCTTGTCTCCTCAGTCTATCCGCGTCTCATTGTTTATCCTTCGAACTATCTCAATGTTTCCTCGAATCCTCCCAACTTAAAGGGGATAAAATATATGCATCTCTTATGCCTTCAACCGTCAACTTTAACTCATGGTGAATCACCCTCATCCTGACGATCATATACTTTTCTATTTCTATTAATATGAGTCTTTAGGGTTTCCTCATACCCAACTCCCTTATCATTCCTCAAACTCTGTTGCCTTTATATTCCTTTCCACTTTAATTCCTTTTTATTTTCCTTTCTCTTATCATTATTTCATGAACCAACACAACATAAGCATTGATTTCAAATATCCCGTCATTCTGGATTCGCGTCTTCAGAATGAATCTTAACAACTTTTACAGCTTAGATTCATAATTCATCATACTCGTCTGCCTTTGTTCTGGCTCTAAAGCTTTTACACTATCTCCATAACCTTGGGAAGTACTTTCCTGAAAACAATTGACTGAACTTAAATCAGTTTATTATAATCTCTTGCTCCGTGCCTTCCTTGGCCTTTCACCAGTGGGTGGTCTCTCTCTTAGGAGGGTAAGTGACAAAAACAGTCTTTTGTGATTCGTCAATCATTCAGAATCTCAAATGATTCCTCTATTTCCTTTAACCAGGCTCTTGCCTCGACTGGGTCAACCTGTTCCTTGGAACTCTGAGAGCTTAGAGACTTACAGGTCCTGAAAGAATTTCTCACCGCGCTGTCTCCTCAGGGTGGTGGTTGGGGATAATAGTCTAAGTTCTTTTTAGACAGGTCCATGAATTACCGTATAGGAGTACCGTCTCGGGTCTCCTTTCCTTACTCGACTTTCTGTTTCCTTAGTATGAAATGTTTCATCCTACTCCCCATAATTGGGGTCATCTTTTAATTTAAAATCCTCATTTTCCACTCCATTATGTCATGGGTTCCTTCTATCTTGATGGCGACCTCCCTGACTATCACGTTCAGGGTTTACTCTAAATCTTATTCCTCAAACTATGGCTCTCATCTAAGTTCTCATCCTTACGCTCTTGAACTTTCGGAACCCAAATTCTATAGGAATACCTCATTATTCCCTTATCATCTTTCTCGATATTAATCTTTTATCTAATTGTTGGCTCCCTGCCTTCATTCATAACTTTTTCTGGCACAATATGATCTTTTCCAATAATTCGGGCTGTATTGCAATCTCAAACAGCTTTTCGGTACCGGCTCCGGTTACCTTCACTTCTATTTCCATTTTCTCAAAATCTCTTATAAACTCTCCAAAAGACATTATCATCTTGAGTCTCTCCTTTTTACTAAGGGCATCAGCCACCATATTGGCTTTCCCCGAATGATAAAGAATCTCCCAATCATTATTCTTGATTAGCTCTAACTGCCTCCTCTGGCATATGTTGAGCTCTTTCTACGTGAAAATGTACAAGAGCACTTATGGCTTAGGTAATTCTCGCACTTCTCTCCATACAAGTAGTGCCTTCAATCTTTAGGGTAAAACTATTGCCACGAGCCTAAGCTCATGAGCGGGGATATCGAATTTCATATTACCTTAATTGTCTTGACATGTACGTGATTACCTTGTTGTGCTATATAAGAAGCACCCTAATTCCTTATGCGAAGCGTCACTTACAAATCACAAAATCTCCTTTTTCCCTCCGGCAACGCCAACATAGGGGCCGTCACCAACCTTTGCTTCAGTTCTTAAAAGCTGTTCTCGCATTTCTCTGCCTATTCGAACTTCTCAGTCTTATGAGTAAGCCGCGTTAAAGGGGCTACTATCTTTACAAACTTGAACGAACCTCTGGTAGTGACCGACCAATCCTACCTCTGGTAGTCGACCTAACCATGGTCATCAATTCATCAGTGGTCCTTTATCCAATCTTGTCAGGATCCTCCATTGGATCCTCCTCAACAACTTTCCCTTCTAGGACAACCTCCTCAACCGCTACATCCTCAATATCAACATCATCCGGTCCTGCGTTAGGACGCTCTATCGGATCCATAATCTGATCTCCAATGAGTAATAAAACATCATCGCGTTGTTGCTCCTCAACCTCAGGGTTCGGAGTCCCGCTACTATATACGATAACGAACTACGCTTCTATCGCTATATTTATAAGGGTTCCCATAAGGGTTTTAACTGTTAGTACTACGTTAGGTAGTCCGACTATGAACTTGGCAAGAGTTCTTATTATCTTAGTGAACTTATTATCTTAACGTCCCATCATCTCTGAGGTTTATAACGCTTAGCTCTGATACCATTTCTGTAACACCCCCAAATCCGGGGTCGGGGATCCGGGTTGTCACGAGTTCCATTTCCCTTAATAACACCCAATCTTAATAATTACTCAACTACTCTGTACTGTGACCCCACAATAAACACACACACCATACGTTATAGTCTCAGAGATGAACATCCAAAAATGACCACAAGTCATTTTATTCCACAATTATCTGCCAATACACCTCAAAAGGTTTTCTGAATAAATTTACATTTCTTTGCCATTATTACAATTCATAATTATACATAAATCTGGTACATTAGAAGTTGAAAGCCTAGCCTATTGGTAGTTCCTACCTCAGCTACGGCGGCATCAATGCTTCTAGAAAACTGCGGAACGTCTCCTAATCGCTTGCGAATCGGGAGCTTGGTCCTGTTCATCCTTTCTATCTGTTGTTGTGTGATGAAAGAAGAAAGCAAGGGTGAGCAGCAAGCCCACCAAAATAATATGTATAATGATTAATAGTATATGAGCCTTCCCTTAGTACTCATGAAAGTCTTGGTCAAAAGAATTGAACCAAGTTGATATCTTAATGCGATGAAGTCGCAAAATATTCAGTATATATATATATACATATATACTTTTCAAAATCTTGGAAGTCCTCTTCCATGCATAATATACACAAAGTCCCAGTGTATAACTGTATAAAAAAATATCGTTGCAAGGTGATCTCATATATCTAACCTTGTCTCAACGTTTTTCTGAAAATCTTTGTCATACATATGACAATTATTAATTAGACATAAGTTTAAAAGATGAAGTTACCAAATACTCCAATATACTTATATCTTTTCCAAATACTACTTGAACTACCACTGTTCAAGTTATAATTAATTTCAAAAGTTCATCACATAGATGAGACTATAAGACAAGATTTGAATAGATTAAATCTTTAAAATATTATCAAAATAAAATGAAGTTACGAGATACTTCATTTGATGTAAACATCATTTTGAAAACTTGACCCTGCCAACACCCAACAATCGCCCAACCGTAGCCTTTCTATCGAAGTGCTCTGGGTAGTGTTGCAGAAATTATCCAATTGGATGATGAACTCATTACGGGAGTTTGCTGCGCCAGAAAGACCACTTACGATGATCAGTCGTAGTAGTACAACCCCACCATTTTCTACATGTAGAGGAGAACCTTTCGGATTTACTTGTCAACCGAACACTGAACTCCTAAGGAATGGACCGCCTTAGCGGAACTTCCAGGCCATTTGGGCCAATATAATAATAAGGCTGGGCCGGCGCTACTCGGCCACTTACGCCACTCCTAGTTCAGATGAAATCCATGACTCTGAAACGTAAAGCTCGTCCCCACTTTCCCCAAGTAGAAACTTGTTGATACGGCTCCACCAAGAAGTCGTATCTATTTGGAAAGGAGAACTCACCGATATTTCCCAGGCGATGCCTGTTAATGGATTAACTTGTTCCAAGAATTTTACTTCCCGAGTGTTGGGTAAGTAATCAATTCATTTATCAAAACAGCAACCTCGTTGCGAATATAAAACACACCACAGAGCCGGATCCCTCAGATTTTGAGCAAGTATTTAAATCCCCTTAAAAGGAAGATCTTAAATATAAAAATGAGTTTTGGGATCCGCTCTATCTTTTAAAAATCATTTTGAAGACTCGAAAACACTTTATAGAGTGTTTGGAGTAAAGCTGATTTAATGAAGTAAATCAGTCCCCAGAATATTTAGAAAATAACTGAATATTATTATTTAAATAATATTCCCATAAAGAATAATCTTTATAAAATAATTGAAGTAGAAATATTAAAACTTATACTTGAAATTAATAGCAAATAATCAAAGATATACTTATACGAAAGTAATATCTTTATTTGAATAATCAAAAGTAAGGTTGATTATCGACACCTTATTCTTTAATACAATAAAGAATATTATTAAGTAATAAGCGGAGTCATAATACCTCGAATGAATACTATAAATAATATTCATAAAATAAAAGAGTCATACATCCTCAAATGAATATCCAAGTAATATTCAATAATAATATAAACTGAGTCATAAGCCCTCGAATGAATACTCAAATTAATATTCAATTAAGTAAAATAAAGGTATCGAATAAACCTTATTCGATCCATAGTTTTAAAAACTATATCCATATATATATAAATATATATATATATATATAATATACTCGGGAACATCGACTCCCGGTTTAGAAATATGTTCACCTTTTATCCCCTATACTAAGGGTATACGCAACTACTTGCTTATTTCTAGCATAGGTATTATGCAACTATAAGCATTGAAATCAACAGATAGATAACCAGATTACGAAACAGACATGCATATATACAATATCAGCATGCTCCAATATATCACAAAATTTGCTACTAACAATCATGCACTATCACAAGATAATGCATATACTTATATTTACATCACAACAACAGTATATCGGGTAGAAAACTTGCCTGAGCGACTGGGGGTTACGAATGGCCCGGGACGAGTCTGGTAACCTATAAGCAACAAGTAAGTTGGAATTAAACCAAAGTCACTTGTAAATCTATACTCTAACCAACTCAGACTCTAACGCTCGTTTTGCGCTTACTGATTTGCTTAAGTCACCCGGGTACCCTCGGCTCCACCATTTTTAATAATTTAACCTTTACGAGTTTTAAAGAGATTCCTTCGCGAGTGTCTTACCAACTGCCTAACACACTTACCATAAATGTTTCATACATTAATTAACCCTTTTTGGTCTTTAACCTATGTTTCAAAGTAAGGCGAGGGGAAAAGTTTCGTTCGCGAAACGCCGTTACTTGAAACGGTCGTTTCTCCTAAACCGTGCATCGGAATCGAACGAACTACATATCAAAACGAAGCTCGTAACATGAGCTATCTAAACATGGCAGTGGTCATAATCTAGCAGGGGGTTCTCGGGTCCTAATGCTATGCACAAAAACAGTCCAAAGAAAATCGGACGTTACGACGGCTATGTTTACGCGATTTCCCAAATTTAAACCAATTCCAACAACCACAATTTCAACTCCAATTCACAACCCAATCAAACCTCCATCTAAACTACATTACAACAGTCCCAAATCAACTCAATATTACCAATTTATTCATCTCAACCAAGTCAAAAAAATGTGACCAAGAACTTCAAATCTAACAAGCATCACTCCTAACTCCAAAATCAACAAAACCACTTACTAAACAAAGCTCTATCATGAGTACACACTCATTACACTAACCCATCATCTAACATTAGAAAATCCAAACCAACAAAACTTAATACTAAGGGTTTGAGAAGTTATACCTTCGTTGGAGAGTGGAGAATCAAGAGAATGGCTTGGAATCACCTTTAAAGTCCTTATCCAAGCTTAATCTAAACAAAACTTCAAGAACACAAATTTTAGTTCTTGAAAACACTATTCACCATCTTCTTTCATGATTTATAGAAAAAGATTGGCTTGGAATTAGAAGCTTAAACTTATAGGAAGTATGTAACTATCCATGGGGAAGCTTAGATAATTACCTTGCTAAATAGTAAGTGGAGGAGCTTGGACTTTCATTTTTTAAGAAAAGCACCCGAGAGCATGAAGAAGAAGAAGAGAGATTTTTGTGTTTTGGCTTGATTTGCTTTTGGTTGGTTGATTTTTGTTGTTTGTTTTAGTGAATTACCTAGTTGCCCTTGGTTTTGTGTGGTTAAAAAGTCACCACATCTCCTTCCTTCCCATGTCATGCTTGGGTCATCCTCATGATGTCATCCTCCCCTCCTTGTCCTCTTCTCATTGGTTGGGTGACATCATCCTCTATAATCCCTTTGATTAACTTCCTAATTGTTTGCCTAATGACCGCTGATCTGTTATACGGTTCGCTTAACTTTCGTTTTCGTTTATCGTTTGAGGGATCATACCCGGGATCTTATCACTTAGGTTCCCTTAACCTATCTCAATACATTATATTCCTTTTTATGATCCTCTCTTATAATCCTTTAATTTAAATCCTTTTTATCCTGTTACCTTTTTTTTCAATTCTTTCCGTATCTAGTGGATTTCCGGGAAAAATCAAAGTGTTCGGAAATTGGATTCTGACGATCTTTACATACACTTATATACCACATAGAGTACTAATAATATCCCATAAGATCAATAACAGAACCCCTACATAGTGTGGCATGAAAATTTTTCTCATTCAGCAAAAACACTATTCATAAGGGTTTCAAAAATTTCCCAAAAATTGGGGTTATTACACAAGCTTTTAAATTGCCTTATTGATCCTTACAAGGATTGAAACCCTTTCAGTGTTAAACATTTATTGTTGTTAATGATTTCGGTAAATTGTTTATTATTGCATATTCTGTTATTATGTTAGAATTGGATTGGTTTTTATAAAATTGTAGACGAGATTCGTGGTCAGACCATATAATGGTCAAGTTAGGCTAATGTGTGCCTTGGATCCAGTAGTTAGAGCAATGTTGTATGCCTTGCTCGGGGTTAGTGTGTGACTGATCAGCAGCCTAACCTTGGTTTTTAAATTAAAAGTATAATATCCAATTCTAAATCATAATCCATTGTTCACTTGATATCATAATCATATTCACCTGATGATCATTATTCTCAGTTTTGTCATTGTGACTTGCTGAGCTAGTTAGCTCATTTGTGCGATGTTGTTTATATTCTTTCCAGTTAAAAAGGAACCAGTTGGTAGCAAGGATCCCCAGTCCAGCGCAAGAGCTAGGGGTTCAGATTGAGAAAGCTGAGCTAGTAGGCTTCTTTTGGGATAATTTAAGTTTGTAAAAGTTTATAATAATGTTTAATACTCAGTTTGAGTTTAAAAAAGTTGGGATTTGAACGGTTTGTAATATATTAGTGTGTTTGGCTTGTGTGCATACTTTAACCTGTTGCGGTCCGTGGTGGTTGGTAAGTAGGGTCACTGCATATATTATTATTATCTTTATTATTGTTATAAGCAGGTTATAATTAAGATGTGTGTGTGGACCCCAAACTTCTGACCCGGGTTCGGAGGGCGCCACAGGTTTGGTATCAAAGCTACAGGTTATAAGTCACTGACACAAGCCTAGGTTGACGGGAATGGGTAGAGGGATAGCATTAGAAGTAAGGTATAGGATGATAGAACGATGAGAGGTTGAGTGTTATGGTATAACCGGTATTAGTATAGTTTGCGTCGTGGTACGAGATTCTTATATTACGATATGATTTCAGATAGTAGAGATGGCCGACTCTTTTATTCTCGTATCAGTTGATCACTCAGAGCCTTCAGTTGGAGCACCAGCATCGGATCCACGTCCTGTTATTCTACCAGCATTGGCTATTCTACCTCCACCGGTGTTGCAGCCCGTACCATTGCAGGCTATTCCACCTCCAGGCATGAGGCCACCTGTTAGAGGACCCCCACCTGCTGATTCAGGCTTTACTAGTCATTCAGTCACAGGAGTACCTTTCCAGTTCTCTTCCTATCATGTCCCATATCATCAGTTTGAGGCTTGCCTTATGGAGCAGCGATTCCTACAGGGTCAGATCCAGGAGTTATTGCATATCATGCGTACCAGAGTGATGGGGAGTGGTGAAAGGCGACTTAGGGAGAGGCTCCAGGCGTTTTATAGAGCAGCTGCTGTGAGGATTGCTGAGGCTACACATGAGGACATCACCCCTGATTTCCTAGTGGAGTGGGCTAAGTGGGTTCTAGAGGAGCTTGAGGAGATAGGAGGTCCAGATTTGCCATGAGCCAGAGATTTTGAGATGGAGATGCTGAGCAGTGTTGTTATGGTCATGTAGTATGTACAGTACTGTGTAGTGTGTATCAGTAGACTCTTGAGTTGTATTTATAGACTAGCGATGCTGACTAGTGAGTGGGTTGTTGTACCCTTTTTTCTTTTACTTTCGAAGCGTCTTTACGCTTGTACTACCTAAAACTTTTGATCTATATATATCAGTACCTTTTTCCTTTCCAACACTGTCATTTACTTTATTGCACCTGTTTTACTTTACCTTATTTATTGCACCAGTATACCCTGTGATACCATGTACCCTGTTTTCCATAACTGTTTATATTCTGTAAAGAAGCATGCAATTTACTTAGTTACCACTGTTTTTAAAAAGAGATATTCCTATTTTACAAAACTTTTCTTTTATACAAAGATTTGATTCAAAAGCTAAATAAATTGATTGATTCTTTACAGAAAATGCCTCCCAGAAGAAATACCCGCACCCACACCCAGAATGAAGAAACCAACAACAAAAACAATAACAACCAAGATGATACAAACCAGAATGTGAACCTAGGACCCATGGACCCAGCAATAGCCCAGATTCTTCAAATCTTGGCCCAACAAACAGTTCACCTGGCACAACAACATCAGAGACATACCAATCCCCAGGTAACTTTCAAAACTTTTCAGGCAGTAAACCCACCAGAATTCAAGGGTTTCTTAGAACCAATTGAAGCAAATGTGTGGTTAAAGGAAATAGAGAAGGCATTTGCCTTGGTAAAAGTAAAAGAGGAGCAGAAGGTTGAATTTGCAAGTTACTATCTGAAGAATGAGGCCACCTATTGGTGGGAGATGGTGAAGACATTGGAAAGCACAGATGTTATTACTTGGGAAAGGTTTAAGGAATTGTTTTTAGAAAAGTATTTTCCTCAGTTTGTTCAGGATCAAATGGAGCTGAAGTTTTTAGAATTAAAGCAAGGGAACATGTCAGTAACAGATTATGAGGGGAAGTTTGAGGAATTGTCAAGGTATGTGCCTTCGTATGTTGATACTGATAGAAAGAAAGCTAAGAGATTCCAGCAAGGCTTGAAGCCATGGATCAGAGGGAAGGTAGCTATTTTTGAATTGGATACCTATGCCGGGGTTGTACAAAAAGCTATGATCGCAGAGAAAGAGAATGAGATGTTCCAGAAAGAAAAGGAAAGCAAGAAAAGGAAAGTTGAGGGAAGTGAGGGTCAGTCACAAACAGGGAAGTTTCTAAATTTTAAGAAGGGCAAGTTTCAGCCAGGGAGAAATTTTAATTTCAGGAGACAAAATGCAGGAGACGGAGGCCAGGGCAATCATCCAGCTAATGTGAATCAGCCGAATCAGTTTAGATTAACTTTTCCAGATTGTCAAGTATGTGGAAAGAAGCATGGAGGAGTTTGTAACAAGTTGAATGTGGTATGTTTTAAATGCAACCAGAAAGGGCACTACTCGAGGGAGTGCCGAAATCAGCCAGCAAGAGAGCCAGCAAATAAGGATCAACCTTCCGAAATCCAGCAGTGAAGGTTCCAGCCATTGGATTCACATGCTTTAAATGTGGAAAGCCAGGATATATGGCCAGGGATTGCAAGACACCAGCCCCAGTCAGTAATGCATTAAGGATTATGGGATCTACCCCAACAGTGAATGAGACTCCGAGGGCTAGAGTTTTTGACATGTCGGTGAAGGATGCGATCCAGGATACGGATGTCGTGGCAGGTACGCTTAATGTAAATTCTTTATGTGCCAAAGTGTTAATAGATTCGGGAGCAACTCGATCGTTTGTTTCACAAGATTTTGTTAGTAAGTTAAATTGTCCAGTTGGGTATTTAAATGAAATAATGACTGTGGAGTTAGCAAATCAAGAACGTGTAACTGTGAATCAAGTTTGTGGAAATTGTGAGGTTGAGATTTCTGGTAGTAAGTTTTGTGTAGATTTGATACCATTTAAGTTAGAAGAATTTGACGTTATATTAGGGATGGATTGGTTATCTAAGCATGATGCTCAGATAGATTGTCGAAATAAGAAAGTAATGGTGAAAATGCCAGACGAAAGAATAGTAACGTTCAAGGGACAGAAGCAGGTAAAAAAGTTCTTAACGATGATTCAAGCCAAGAAGTTACTACGACAAGGATGTGAGCATTTCGTAGTATATGTGATTGACAGAAGTCAGGAGCCAACAAAACTTGAAGATATTCCAGTTGTGAAGGAATTTCCAGACGTGTTTCCCGACGAGTTACCAGGACTTCCTCCAGATAGAGAAATTGAATTTGCAATCGACTTAGCACCTGGAACCGAACCAATATCCAAGGCCCCGTATAGAATGGCGCCCGTTGAGATGAAAGAGTTAGCAAAGTAATTACAAGAGCTGTTAGAGAAAGGAGTAATCAGACCCAGCGTATCCCCGTGGGGTGCACCGGTATTATTTGTCAAGAAGAAGGATGGAAGCATGAGACTGTGCATCGACTATAGGGAGCTCAACAAGTTGACAATCAAGAATAAGTATCCGTTACCCAGAATTGATGATTTGTTTGACCAATTGAAGGGAGCCAAGTATTTCTCCAAAATCGATTTAAGATCGGGATATCATCAACTGAGGATCAAATCAGAAGATATACCAAAGACAGCTTTCAGAACAAGGTATGGACATTACGAGTTTTTAGTGATGTCTTTTGGATTGACCAACGCCCCAGCAGCGTTTATGGATCTGATGAACAGAATTTTCAAGGAATATTTGGACAAGTTCGTTATAGTATTTATAGACGATATTTTGATCTATTCAAAGACGGAGGAGGATCATGCGGAACATTTAAGGACAACTTTGGAGATTTTAAGGAAAAATAAGTTATATGCTAAATTGTCGAAGTGTGAGTTTTGGCTACAGGAAGTTCAGTTCTTAGGACATATAGTCAGTAATGAAGGGATCAAAGTGGACCCAGCAAAGATCGAGGCAATTACGAATTGGGAAAGACCGAGAACACCCACTGAGGTAAGAAGTTTATTGGGATTGGCAGGATATTATCGACGATTCGTTCAGAATTTCTCAAGAATTGCAACACCATTGACAAAGCTTACATGAAAGAATGAAAAGTTTATATGGAATGACAAGTGCGAAGAAAGTTTTCAGGATTTGAAGCGGAGATTAATCACAACACCTATTTTGTCACTTCCAGACGATCAAGGGAATTTCATAATTTATAGCGATGCTTCTTACAAACGATTAGGATGTGTTCTTATGCAGCACGATAAGGTGATTGCGTATGCGTCAAGGCAATTGAAACCACACGAACAGAAGTACCCTACTCATGATTTGGAGTTAGCAGCCATAGTATTTGCTTTGAAGATTTGGAGACATTATTTGTATGGAGAAAAATGTGAGATTTTCACGGATCACAAAAGTTTGAAATATATATTTACCCAGAAGGAACTTAATATGAGACAAAGGAGATGGTTAGAATTGATCAAGGATTATGATTGCTCGATTAATTATCATCTGGGTAAGACGAACGTTGTAGCAGATGCGTTAAGTCGGAAGGAAAAGTTAAATGTGTTATCCGTACCTGAAGAGATATGTAAAGAATTTCAAAAATTGGAATTGGAGATTAGAATTTGCAAGCCTGAGGAAGCAAAAGTGTACGGTATGATTTTCCAACCGGAGTTATTGGAGAAAATAAAGAAATGCCAGAAAAAGGTAATGGATCAAGATATAAATAGTTTGGTAGGTGAGGAATTATGCATGCAACAAGATGATCAAGGTATTCTTAGGTTTTCTTCACGAATTTGGATTCCACCAGTAACGGAGCTGAAAAATGAAATTTTACAAGAGGCACATAGTTCAAGATATTCCATCCATCCAGGGAGTACCAAAATGTACAGAGATTTAAAGAAGAATTATTGGTGGCCAGAGATGAAGAGGGAAATTGCGGAATGGATTAGCAAATGCTATACCTGTCAGAGAGTTAAAGCAGAGCATCAGAGACCAAGCGGATTTCTACAGCCATTGGAGATTCCAGAATGGAAGTGGGAACATATTACCATGGATTTCATAGTTGGATTACCAAGGACAAGGACTAATCATGATACCATTTGGGTTATAGTAGATAGACTTACCAAGTCAGCTCTTTTTTGCCTATAAATGAAAGATTTTCGCTCGACAAGTTAGTTCATATGTACTTGAAAGAGATCGTAGTTCGTCATGGAGTTCCAGTGTCTATTGTATCTGATCGAGATCCAAGATTTAATTCAAGATTTTGGAAGAGTTTTTAAGAATATTTGGGAACAAGATTGAATATGAGTACAGCCTATCACCCCCAAACGGATGGCCAAAGTGAAAGAACGATCCAGACAATCGAGGACATGCTACGTGTTTGTGCTATTGATTTCAAAGGAAGTTGGGACGAACATTTACCCCTGGTAGAGTTTGCTTATAACAACAGTTAGCATGCTAGTATTGGGATGCCACCTTATGAAGCCTTTTATGGGCGCAAATGTAGATCTCCAGTATATTGGGACGAAGTAGGAGAACGCAAAATACTCGGACCTGAATTGGTGCAGCAGACAAAGGAAGTTGTTGAAATTATCCAGAAAAGATTAATAGCCGCACAAGATCGTCAAAGGAAATATGCAGACCAGCCAAGAAAAGACATGGAATTTGAAGATGGAAGCTTGGTATTATTGAAAGTATCACCGTGGAAAGGACTAACGAGGTTTGGGAAGAAAGGGAAGCTAAACCCAAGATATGTCGGACCTTTTGAAATCCTAAAGCGTATTGGAAAAGTACCTTACGAATTGGCGTTACCTCCGCACATGGAGCACATTCACAATGTTTTTCATATATCAATGCTTAAGAAATATAATCCAGACTCCAGGCATGTAATAGAATATGAGCCAATAGAACTTCAAGCAGATTTATCATATGTAGAGAATCCGATAGAGATTCTAGAGGAAAGAGAGAAAGTATTGAGAAATAAAGTGGTAAAGTTAGTAAGAGTATTGTGGAGAAACCCAAAGGTTGAAGAGTCAACCTGGGAGTTAGAAAGTGATATGAGAGAAAAGTACCCTCATTTGTTTTCTTAGAGATTCTGAGGACAGAATCCTTTTAAGGGGGGAAGGATGTAATATCCGGGATATATCGTGTAATTATTTTTATTATATAATTATTATGTGTGTTCAGTATCTATTCTGTGTGCTAATTGTTAAGTGTTATCTGTACCTGAATATTCAAAAATAATATTAATTGAGTATTTTAATTTTTTTATGTCCAAAATAAAATATAGATAATTGTCATATCTTCCTAATTATTTTTATATTGGTTTATGGATTTATAAGAATCATATGAAATTTCTAAAATCTTTTTCCGGGTAATTAAAATCTATTTTATAAAAACGGGAACCAACCGACGTCACCCATTATTATGTTTTTGGAACCCGAAACTCTTTCGAGAACTCCTTCCTAACCTAATTGTAATATTTTGAGCATTTTCCATGTTTCGACTTTTTCGATCCGGCATCCGGTTTGTCCTGCGCGGGTCCCGACGCAACATTTTCGATACAATATTCGTTTCGGTAAATCAATAAATCCCGTATTTTCGATAAACGGGAGCTTTTTATTTAACTATCACAATTATCACTTCGTAATACGTGTAACCAGGCGCTGAGACCAAGACCGCAGTACAAATTGTACTGATTTGGATAATTATCCCGAAAACCGATACCGTTTGGATCAGTTTTTACAAATAAACGGACCGTTTTATATCCGGAATGATCCAACGGGATACAAATTTTCCGTAATTATAAATAGCCTTTTACCGTATTTTATTTCGTATCAAAATCATTTACAGACAGATAATTATATAATTTTCAGAGAAAAACCCTAATTTCCTAGAACTGTTCAAAGAATCAAACAAGCATTTGGAGGTGTTATTGAATTCGGTTTGGAAAGCTCGAGTAACCAATCTGAAGGTCTTGAAGAGCTCTACCAGATTCTGTAATCCATACACCTGCAGAAATCAAGGTTATTTTTCTAAAATTTATATATTTTCGAATTTATTTTATTAAAAATATGAATTTTTGTTCGGATGATTGTTTGTTTGATTTGATGATTGCATGTTGTTTGTTTTCCTGATGATTTTCATATGTCATACGTCTGATTTGGAGTTCAATAACATGTTCAAATTTGAGTTTGATTTTCGAATTTTAAAATTAGGGTTTATAACCCGTATGAATGTTCTTAATTGAAATTTGGGGGTTTCTTATTCTGTGATAGATTGATGTTGTGTTATAGTGGGTTGTGTTCTCTGTGAAATTTGCAATCTAGTCGTATAAGTTTCATGAACCAACGAGGTCTGTAGAGAAGGGAGTTGTGTTTTGAAGTTTTCCGATGTTCGCCGGAAACTGGAAAATTTCACGGCCAAATTTCGGCCAACTCAGGGATTGTTAGGATGAATTGATTGCATGGTTGTGTTCCTGGTGTTGTGTAGATGTGATCTGGAGGTGTTGGTGGGGTGAGGACGCCGGGAACGTGTTCTCAGGCCGTCCCCGACTTTTTCCGGCGACTGGACTGCAAAATTGCAGTTTGGTCCCTGCAGTTTTGAAAACGATGCGGTTTGGTCCCTGTAGTTTCCAAACTTTGCAAAAATTGGATTTCTGTTTTAAAAATATTTAAAAATCATATTTCCTATTTATTTTTATTATAAAAATTCATTTTTAATTTCTGAAAATTCTAAAAATTATTATTTTAATTCTGAAAATTATTTTTAATTCGCAAATAAATCTAAATTAATTAGTTAATTAATTTCAGTTAATTTCTAATTGATTAATTGGTCAATTAATTCGAAAATTAATTGATTAATTGATTTAATTAATTATTAATTGATTTTAATTAATTATTTAATTAGATTTAATTATTTAAAAATGATTTAAAAATTCCAAAAAATAGTTTCGAGCTTTAAAATATTATTTTAAATTATTTCCAAGGCTCGATAATTATTCTAAAATTATTTTGGAGCCATAATTGGCCAACCGAACCCTGTTTATTAACCCGAAATTGATCCAACGACCCGTTTTAATTTCGAAAAATGTTTTAAAAATCATTTTAAATACCAGAAAGTCTATTTATGACCCGAGACTTCTTTATAAATAATATATCATTGATTACGTGATATATTATGTGCTATATGTGACTTGTTAATTGACTATCGGTCTATATATTCAGTGTTTACTTGATTATTGCATAACTTTCAATCCGTTAATCGGATTTGGGTAAAACGAAGGGTAGATAGAAGTATGTGTTGAATAGAATTCCATGAGTAAATTATTGATAGATGCTTATGATATGTGAGCAGAAGAGGCAAGACGTAGGAAAGGGAAACAGATAGTGGAAGAGTAAGACGCTTGTGATTGGAAATGAGTGCAGTGTAGTAAGCTAATATCAGGCAAGTGTTCTGAACTTTCTCGAGATATTGTAGTATTTGATAGTCAGATTGATATTGCAAGTGCTTTGAAGCACTGAAACCTAAACTCTGATTCCGGTTATTGTTCTTGAGCCATAAACCTTATTCTTTCTAGACCATTGATTTTTGTATACCTAAACACAAATCTCAAGTATACGATATTACTCTACAAATACATGCAAACAAAATCCCAAACACTGAACTGAATTACTTGTACATTCAATCCTTGTATCCTATGCTTTGAAAGCCTAAATCTTTGAAACCCTGAAATGTTGATTCCTTTGTTATCCAATTCTTTCATTACCCAACATCCAAGCTTTTAAATTGCCTTATTGATCCTTACAAGGATTGAAACCCTTTCAGTGTTAAACATTTATTATTGTTAATGATTTCGGTAAATTGTTTATTATTGCATATTCTGTTATTATGTTAGAATTGGATTGGTTTTTATAAAATTGTAGACCAGATTCGTGGTCAGACCATATAATGGTCAAGTTAGGCCAATGTGTGCCTTGGATCCAGTAGTTAGAGCAATGCTGTGTGCCTTGCTCGGGGTTAGTGCGTGACTGATCAGCAGCCTAACCTTGGTTTTTAAATTAAAAGTATAATATCCAATTCTAAATCATAATCCATTGTTCACTTGATATTATAATCATATTCACCTGATGATCATTATTCTCAGTTTTGTCATTGTGACTTGCTGAGCTAGTTAGCTCATTTGTGCGATGTTGTTTATATTCTTTCCAGTTAAAAAGGAACCAGTTGGTAGCAAGGATCCCCAATCCAGCGCAAGAGCTAGGGGTTCAGATTGAGAAAGCTGAGCTAGTAGGCTTCTTTTGGGATAATTTAAGTTTGTAAAAGTTTGTAATAATGTTTAATACTCAGTTTGAGTTTGAAAACGTTGGGATTTGAACGGTTTGTAATATATTAGTGTGTTTGGCTTGTGTGCATACTTTAACCTATTGTGGTCCGTGGTGGTTGGTAAGTAGGGTCACTGCATATATTATTATTATCTTTATTATTGTTATAAGTAGGTTATAATTAAGATGTGTGTGTGGACCCCAAACTTCTGACCCGGGTTTGGAGGGCGCCACACGGTTCCCTCGGCTACTCAAGGTATGAATCCTCAAGTTCAACAAGTACATGCACCTATGAATTCTCGACCCATTGGGTATGAATATTCGACTGTTGTTACTATTAACCCCCTTATGGGATTCCCCTTTGCCCCGAGGTTGGAGGAAGTGGACATGCTGACGTAGTGAAGCACGAGGGCGTTCGCCCCCATTCATACGAGGTTTGGCTCCTATCCCTGAGGATCAAGAATTTTCTGGTCCTTACACTAGGAGAGACTCCGAATCTTCAGATGATGAAGTAGCCCCAAGAAGGAGACGTGCTGGCAAATAGACGATGGCTGATGGTAGCCAACGCCCTCAAAGGACCCAAGGGACGAATCCCCAAGAAGTGCAGGAAAGAATCAGGGCTCACGAGGCTGAAATTCAAAGGCTGAGGCGCAACTTGGAGGCGCACCAAACCACCAGACCCCCAGTAACTCCTAGGGGGAGAAATCCTCCTATCATAGACCTGGATGGTCTAGTGCAGAGAAGGGCTGATCCAAGCAATCTTCTTCCCCTTGGAGATCCTGATGATCTTACTCCACCCTTCACTGAAGATATAATGAATGCCCATATCTCAAGGAAGTTCAAGATGCCAACTATAAAAGCTTATGACGGCACGGGAGATCCCGTTAAATAATGTTAGAACATTCTCTAATGCGCTGCTATTGCAGCCCGTGAATGATGCTATTAAGTGTCGGGCCTTTCCTCAAACCCTGTCGGATATGGCTCAAAGGTGGTATAGTCGTCTACCCCCAAACTCTATTGGGTCGTTTAGAGGATTAAGTCAGGCTTTTATTAAGCAATTTATCAGCGAGAGAGTACATGAGAAAAGTTCAGCATCTCTTATGAGCATTGTGCAGGGAGCAAAGGAATCCTTGAGAGACTACCTGAATCGTTTCACCAAGGAGGCTTTAAAAGTCCCAGACCTTGATGATAAGGTAGCCATGATAGCACTGCAACAAGGAACTAGGGATGAGTTTTTCAAGATGTCCTTAGCCAAATGCCCCCCTAAAAGCATGTTGCAGCTCCAGGATAGGGCATGGAAGTACATCAAGGTGGAAGAAAGCATGAGGAAGACCGTAGTGAGTAATGAGCCCACTGGAGGCAAGAAGCGGAAAACTGATCTGGAGTATATTTCTAAGGACAAATATCCTAGAACCGAGCAAAACCATGATTCAACCCCCAAGAAGGGAGGACCCGGGCAAAAGTTCAGTGAATATGCTAAGCTGAATGCTCCTAGAAGCCAGATCTTGATGGAAATCGAGAAAGATCGAGATATTCGTTGGCCTAAGCCTTTAAAGGCTGATCCTGCCAAGCTAGATAAGAACAAGTATTGTAGATTTCATAAAGATGTCGTTCATGATACCGATGAGTGTAGACAACTGAAAGATGAAATTGAGTTCCTCATTCGAAAAGGAAGACTGAATAAATACACTGGAGATGGAGGGGATAGGAATAACAATGGAAGAAAGAACTTTGAAGATCATAGGAGGGACCAAGATAATCAGGGGAGGAATCCCCAGCCTATGGGACCTGTGATAAATACGATCTTCTGAGGATCACGACCCCGAGGGCCTGTGATAAACACAATCTTTGGAGGACCAATTGCTGCTGGGTTATCTAAGAACTCCAGGAAAGCGTATGCCCGAGAAGTTATGCATATTGTTGGGGAAGCCCCGAGGAGGGCCAGGACAGGAGTAACAATGTCTTTTGAAGATTCTGATCTGGGGGTGTGAAATTTCCCCATGACGATCCATTGGTTATAACCCCGATAATAGGGAACAGCCCAGTGAGAAGGGTCCTTGTGGATAATGGTGCTTCAGCGGATATCTTGCTCCATGACATCTTTTTGAGGATGGGATATAATGACTCCCAATTGACCCCAACCGACATGCCAATATATGGGTTCACGGGAGTGGAGTGCCCCGTAGAGAGGATAATCAAGTTGCCAAAAACCATAGGACAGGAACCAAGGCAAGCCACTCAGATGTTGGACTTTGTGGTGGTAAAGGCTAGTTCGACTTACAACGCTATTATGGGAAGAACAGGGATACACGCCTTTAAGGCAGTCCCTTCTTCCTACCATTCAGTTATGAAGTTTCCAACCCGGGATGGTATCGGAGAGAGAGAGGATACCAAAAAATGGCTAGAAGCTGTTATGTAGCCTCTTTGAGGGCAAATGGAGTTGGGGGAAGGTTCTTCCTATTGAAGATCTGGATATCCGAGAGAATGATGAGAAAAGAGAAAAGTCAGCAGAAGACTTGGTTTCAATTCCTTTAGCCCCCGAAGATCCTGAGAAGGTGACTTTTATTGGAGCAACGCTCGAGGAGGCCCTTAGAGGGAAGTTGGTGAAATTTTAGCAAGAAAATAGTGACGTATTTGCATGGTCAGCAACTGATATGCCAGGCATAGACCAGGAACTGATTACTCACAAGCTGAATGTGGACCCAAATCGGAAGACAGTAAAACAAAAGAAAAGAAGTTTTGCTCCAGAAAGGCAAGAAGCTATAAAACAGGAAGTGGAGAAGCTCTTGGAGGCTGGTTTCATTGAGGAGATTCAATTTCTAGAGTGGTTAGCAAACCCTATAATGGTAAAGAAGGCCATTGGAAAATGGAAAATGTGTGTGGACTTTACTGATCTAAATGATGCCTATCATAAGGACTATTTCCCGTTACCAAGGATCGATACTTTGATAGATGCCACTGCTGGGTATGAAATGCTGAGATTCATGAATGGATTCAGTGGATATAATCAAATCAAGATGCACAATGATGACATTCCAAAGGTATCATTCATCACTAACTTTGGTGTTTATTGTTATCTAGTTATGGCATTTGGTCTTAAGAATACAGGAGCCACCTATCAAAGGTTGGTAAATAAAATTTTTAAGAATCTTATTGGCAAGACTATGGAAGTTTACGTCGATGACATATTAGTCAAGAGTCTGGTAAAGACTGACCATATAACCCATTTGAGGGAAGCTTTTGAGGTCCTGAGGTACCACAAGATGATGTTAAATCCTACAAAGTGTGCTTTCGGAGTAGGGTCTGGAAAATTTTTGGGATTAATGGTCTCCAAGAGGGGGATCGAGGCTAACCCCGATAAAATAAAGGCAATCCTGGACATGGAACCACCAAAAACTGTCAAGGATGTTCAGAAGCTCACAGGAAGGGTTGTTGCGCTGGGACGATTCATCTCCAAGTCAGGAGACAAATGCTTGTCATTCTTCAAGTCACTAAAAAACATTAAGGATGTATGGAGTGAGGAAAACCAGAAGGCTTTCGAGGAATTAAAGAAATATATGGCCCAGGACCCGTTGTTGGCCAAACCAGCTTTGAATGAAGTTTTATACTTGTACTTGACCGTTTCAGAGAGTGCTTTGAGCGTTGTGTTGGTTAAGGAGGAACTGAAAATCCAGAAACCCGTAAACTATGTCAGCAAAATTCTGCATGGTGCTGAGTTGAATTATTCAACTATTGAGAAATTTGCTCTAGCCTTGGTAATGGCTTCAAGAAAATTATGTCCTTACTTTCAAGCTCATCAAATTGAGGTACTAATAAATCAGCCCCTGAGAAATATCATTCATAGTCCTAAGGCTAGTGGGACGTTGATCAAATGGGCAATAGAGCTGGGAGAGTTCGACATCAAGTATAAGCCACGGACGACAATAAAAGCCCAGGCATTAGCTGACTTCATGGTGGAATGTACCATACCCAACCCAGAAGTAGGGGGCATGAAGATTGCATACCTCGGGATCAGGAAGATAAGGGGGATAAAGAGACGGTTAATAAGGAAAAAGAATATTGGGTTCTCTATTTTGATGGAGCATCAAAAACGAATTCAAGTGGAGCAGGTTTGGTTCTACAAAGCCCTGATGCATTCTTAATTGAGTATGCCATGAAGTTAGACTTCCCAACCAAAAATAATGAGGCAGAATATGAAGCTCTGATAGCTGGTCTTGGCTTAGCAGGGACACTTAGAGTCAAGAACTTAAAAGTCTGTGGAGACTCGAAGTTGGTCATATCCCAGGTGAAGGGAGAGTTTAAGGCGAGGGATGATACGATGGCTAAGTATGTCCGCCTAGTAAGGGCCGTGATGACCCAATTTGATGAATGCCATGTTGAGCACATTCCAAGGGAGGAAAATGCTAAGGCAGATGCATTGTCAAAGTTTGTTTCATCTGAGATGGAAGAAAGTTCTGGAAGTGTATACTATCGCGTTTTGAAAACACGGAGCATTGATGTTAAGCTTGTGGCTCCTATAGGCCTGGGGACATCATGGATTGACCCCATTAAGGCTCACATTCAAACTGGCTGGTTACCAAACGATGATACTGAAGCACAAAAATTGGCTGTTCGAGCACTAAGATACTCTTTGATAGATGGAATTCTGTATAAAAGATCCTTCGTGGTTCCCTACTTAAGATGTCTCAGGCCCGATGAGGCTCGCTTGGCTCTTGAAGAAGTACATGAAGGCATATGCGGGCAACACTTGGGGGGCAGGGCCTTGGCTCATAAGATAACCCGTTTAGGCTTCTATTGGCCAGAAATGATGGCCGATGCCAAAGAATATGTGAAAAAATGTGACCGTTGTCAGAAGCACGCACTAGTTGTTAGACAACCCCCCGAGATGCTGACCTCTATCAACTCGCCCATCCCCTTTGCTATGTGGGGAATGGATATACTAGGGACTTTCCCCATGGCCACGGCACAAAGGAAGTTTCTGATAGTAGCCATTGATTATTTCACCAAGTGGATTGAAGCCAAACCCTTGGCCAAGATCACAACTAAGCAGGTTGCACAATTTCTATAGGAAAGTATTATGTGTCGGTATGGAATTCCCCGCATCGTAGTCACTGACAATGGAACACAGTTCAACAACGAGGAATTTAAGAAGTATTGTGAGGAAAATGAAATTGAGTTATGATTCACATCTGTGGCTCATCCGCAAGCCAATGGGCAAGCCGAAGTGGCAAATCGAATAATCCTGGATGGACTAAAGAAGAGGATCAAGAAGTCAAGGAATAACTGGGTGGATGAAATACTCCCCATACTATGGGCCTTTAGGACTACCTGTAGAGTCACGACTGGAACAACTCCCTTCATGTTAGCATATGGTGCAGAAGTAGTTGTTCATGTAGAGATATCACATTCCTCCCCGAGGATTCAAGCTTTCAATGTTGAGGAAAATGAAGAAGGGAAAAGGTTAGCCCTGGATCTAATTGATGAAGTACGAGATGAGGCACATGCGAAGATAGTGGAATATCAGAAAAAAGCTTCGTTCTACTACAACCTAAGGGTTAAAGAAAGGTTCTCCAAACAAGGTGACTTAGTCTTAAGGAAAGTGGAAGCTTCTTGTGTAGGACAGAAAGGGAAACTTGCCCCAAATTGGGAAGGGCCGTACAAAGTCAAGAGCGTTCAGGGTAGAGGAACCTACAAGCTGGAGACTATGGATGGTTTTGAAGTCTCGAGGACTTGGCATGCGTAAAACCTGAAGGTTTACTATGTGTAAAACAGTTGAAGCACGATTCTTGAAAGGAATATGTCCCAAGTCCAATCATGTATTAGGATTTAGGAATAACTTTTATGTAATCTGTTTTGATTTCATTGATATTAATAAAGACTTGTTTTGTTTTTATTACGGGCTTTATCTATTTAAGTGTTTAAATAAGATATACCATAGTTTAGAGTAAAGCTTTTTATGGATTATGATGAGATCATAATAGTGAGACCTAAAAAGATGATAACTCTAAACTTAAATAGTTCCTGGTCATAGGATTACTAACTGGTAATTAATAATCCGCAAAGATCGGTACATACTATGCTTGCTTCATTATGAAGGATGTCTGTTCTCATAGACATTTGTGTGGTGACACTATAGCTAGTATGTAGGTGCTTATTATAGAATAAGTTCACTGAACATGACTCGCACAGCTGAACAACTGATGGAGTTCACTCACGTGTCAGCAGTTGTTCACATAGTGATAGTTGTACAAGTATCCTTAGACTTGAGGTCATCATAGTCATCTTGTGTACACTGAACTATGTTTTGCTTTAGTTCTTAGTCTCCAAGGACAATTATTAGGGCTCTTCTGGGTATAGGAATTTGTACACGAAGATAGTGTATGATCAATAAAGGATCTACCCCTTCCAGTGAAGGAAGCGAATGTTAAAGGCTGATCCACTTATGCTAGTTTAGGAATCTCTGGCCAGAGTGAATGAAATTAGAAAGGAGTTTCTAATTTGCATAGAACTAAGCATAGTAAATGGTAAGCAAGTGATTAAATTAGATAGGCTTGACACGAGATTCATGCCTTGTATTTAATCGGGACATTGTAGGGTAGAAGGAGTTTATTATACGGTAACTATTCACTGACAGGTTCTTGGTATTCTAAGCAGTGAATTCATATTATCCGGATAGTCGCGATATGTTGAGAAGCATCCCTCGCGATGTAGAATAAATGTGATTAATTAATTAATTATATTTAATAAATTAGAGAATTTATATAAATAATGATAAACTAGTTTTATTATTATTTATTTCTACTACCGGCTTAATATTGAACCTACAGGGTCACACCATAAAAAGAGAATGATTTAATGGTGGAGGAATTAATTAATAATGGCAGATAATTATTTATTTATGAAATAAATAATTAATTGGAAAATTTAATAATTAATTAAATGAGATTTAATTGATTATAAATTAATTAAGAAAAGTTCTTAATATTATTAATTAAAGGATTTAATTTTTGGAAATTAAATCAAGAGAGAGAATTATTTCTAAAGTGTTTAGAAAAAGAATTAATGATTAAAAGGTGTTTTAATTATTAATGAGAATAATAAATGGGATAATAATAATATTATTTATGGGAAAATTTCAGCTAAAAATTTTGCCTATAAATACACTATTATAGACCCTATTTTATTCTAACCCACATCAAACCCGAAAACCCAAAAAGTTTGGAAAACCCAATTCTCTCCACCTCCTTCCTCCTCCTTAACATCGTTTTCTTGGTGGATACCGGTGGAGTGCTTCACACTTGAGGAGTAACTGTTATGGATCTCTGATCGTTGTCTCCGAATTATTTTAAAAGGTTAGATTCGATCCCTCGAATTTTTATTCACGATTTATATGCTTTTATTTGGATTTTGTATGTGTAAAAGTGTTTTGCCATGCCCCGCTGCGTTAAAAATCCAACAATTCTCACTTATCAGAATGACAAGTAGGTTTAAAAGCACCTTGAAGCTTTGCTTGCTTAGGATTTTTTCTATATAGAAGATATGTTTAGATTTTATCAGGGTTGAACCCATTTCATGTAAGGTACCAAGAATACCAAGTTATAATATAAAGCCTTCGACTTAATTTTAGCCTATTAGATTGATGCATTGTGAAAGATAAAACCAAGTTATAAACTTGAGTTCGAAAAATCGAAAGAAAAATACGACGATACTTGGGCAAAATATGACTGAAAACAATAAAAGTCAATTACAAAGTTCAATATTGTTTAAGAAAGAAGAAATACATAAAAAAAACTTAGGCCTTGGAAGGATGGGATTCTTCGGAACCACTATCCGAAGTCTCCTCAGATGTCTCTTCAGTCGGTACCTCAGAATTCCCCTCGGAAGTCTCCGCAGAGGTTCCCTCGGAATTATCTTCGGACGCTTTGGATGTTGCAGGAGACACTGGTTTAGGAGATGCTGCCTTTGGAGGCTCTTCTACCCTGTCCTTCTTTATAACGGGCTCAGGCTCCTCCTCAAAAGAAGATTCCTCCTCTTTAGAGCTGGACTCGAGCTCCTTCCTCTTTTGGCCTTGGCCTTGACTCCCCGATGGGCCGTCTTTGATCAAATCGGCAAGCTTGTCTGCAATGCCCCCAAGTGCTGGAACCCGCACAGGATAAGGGAAGGAAGACTGTTCAAGGACTTCTGGAAACTCGTCCTGAATAGCCTCCACAGCGGCGTCCCAGCCTTCCTTATAACTGACTGGATGAAGGAGGGTATCATGCTCCACCATTAAATCCTTGAATCCAGCCGTCAAAGGCTTTATCCTTTTGAGCCTTGAGGATAACATTTTCAGCCCGGGTCGTTTCCAAATCAGAAGTAGATGAGGCAAGTTGGGCTTTAAGGGCCTCTATTCTTTGGTTGGCCTCCTCCAGCTTCTTGCTCGCATCCTCGAGGCTAACCTTCCAAGCCTTGGCTTGATAAATCGCCCCTTGAAAATGGGCGTTCACCTACAAGAAACACAGCAAAAGTAAGAAATGGGAAAAATCAAAAAGGCAACTATGAACGGCTAAGGAAAAAGACGTACCGTCGCCAAAGCCTGAGCTCCGAAAAGCTCGTTACCCTTCAAGTCCTGTTGAAGGACAAAGTCTTGATAGTCGACCGGGGAAATGGAATGCTTAGACCATTCCTTGGCAAGCGTTGTGTTGTCGACAATCGAATCCTTCCCCCGGATTACCCAAGCAGGTTGGAAGTAAGACCCTAGTTTTTCCTTGGTACGTAAAACTTGGCTGGGGCCTTCTTCTCCTGGTTCCATTGCCTGGAGTAGGAACTCCGGGAAACGATCCCCAAGGCGCGGGTCTTTAAAGACCTTTACAGCATGCTTCATCCTGGTCATTTCCAGGTCTTTAGGCTTTGTAGCCTCTTCAATTTTCACAGCCACTCCAACAAATAAGATAAGTGAGTTGAGAAGTTAGCAAAGTAGAAGATAGAAGGAACGGACATAACTAGACAAGGAAGGAAACATACTCTTCTTAAGGACGGGAAAAAGGCCACGTTCTACAAGAACGGTCTCCTTAATAAGATCCCAAGAATGGGAAGTCCCATTATCTTGCGTAAGGAGGTTGAAAGCTTTGGTCTCCTCCTCAGACAAAATTATATCATTTGGGCTCCCATCTACGGCTAGCCCAAAAGATGAGCGAAATAGGGTGCCCCAATCGCCACCCTCCCAGACGACAAACAAAAAATCTTTCTTCCACCCCAAATTGTTGTCAGGGATGGACTTCCCGTTCACTATGTGGGGAACGGTTGGGCGCTAGTTTAAAGAAACCAACCCCGGATTCTTGTCAGGACTGTTCTTGAACTGGAAAATCTTTCTAAAAATAGCAACAGAGGTAGAGACATTGTGCTTGGCGCATTGCGACAGATAGCACAGAATCAACCTCTAAGAGTTAGGAAGGAGTTGGCAAGGGTTGATGCCCACATCAGCTAGCAGAACAGTGATGAATGGGTGAAAAGGGAGTCTAATACCTGCCCTTAAAGTATCCCTGTAGACGCATAGTACGTCTTTCCTCCACTGACAGGCCCTGTCGGCCGGACCTGCAAGAACTAGCTTGAAAGGATCTTTAATTCTGAAACAACCGCTCAACTTGTCCAGCTCCTTTGGATCCCGCAAGGCACTGATATGGTCGTGCGCATCTAGATGCGCATCTGACGGGTACTCGTCCCCTCGGGTGTGATCATATCAATCAAGGAAGTGTACCTTGACCGAATGGGGAATTCATTGGACTTTCTGGCCATATTCATCTTGGCCAAACGGGTCATTTTCTTATCAGCCATTTGAAAAAAAAAGGGGCACATAAGGAGACAATTTTAAAAACACAAACTATGCAAAAATAAGCACAAAAGGAAAAGGGAGAAATCTTACCTGAAGTAATGCTCCTAAAAAAGGCTTTGGGGCTTAAGATACTCCGACTTACTGTTATTGCTCTGAGATTCTTAACAGAAGAAGAAAGAAGAAGAATTTAGAAATGAGAAAGTGAGGAGCAGTAGAATCTACTCACTCCTTTATATAGGAGAAAAGGTGAAGTTGAAAGGACAAAAAGCCCAGTAAGGATAAAGGCCCAAAGAAAAAAGCCCAGAGAATGGAACATTCCAGAATATTCCAAGTGTCCCGCCCTCAATCTCGGGGTTAGGAAATGAGGACTCACACACCTTTACTCTAATGATTAAATAAGCATAAATCCCGATTAACTACTAACAGGATCAACAGGATAAAGTATGAGACAAGATTACAACTACCAATCATAAGATATAACTTACAACCCCAAAATATTATTAAATAAACAATATCGATTCCGGCTGGAAATCGACACATAACCCATTGTATCTTTAAACATTTCCTTCTAGGCGCGTGCTCACTCAAAAATACCACTACCTGCTCTAGAAATCGGAAGCCCTCAACGCGGTAGGGACAACCAGGTACGCTCTTACGAGCAGTGCGTCTAAGCCTGACCATCTTCTTGCTTAACTGCCATGGTTAGATTAAAATAAAACATATGAGTATAAAACTCAGCAAGTTACTATAAGCAGTTCTACGATATCAAATCACAATATACTTTACCAAACTCAGGGCATTCTACTTTATTTGTTCTAGGTGGCAGATTTCCAGCTTTTGGGTTAAGGAAAGGTTTTGAAGGATCAATATGGAGCTTTTAAGGAACAAGGCTCAACGTAGGTCGAAAGCCGACATTCATCACAAATCATTAAAGGATCAGAATAGATCTTTAAAAAAAAGAGGAAAGCAACAGTATTTCATTATATGGAATCAATCATATGATCAACAGGTTTAAGAATCAGGGTTCTCGAGCTTTAAGCTTCACATCAACTCTTTCAAAACAGTATAAACCATTTTCATTTTCAAGAATCAATTTACTGAACAAAAAGTTTCAGTTCCCTTTTAAATAATCATTTAGAACATTTGATTGGATCACTTTCTCTTTCCATTTCATTATAATACGGGTGATCAGCCCGTACCGACATCCATCCGGTCTTTAAGGTACCAATCGGCATAATTTCAGCCTTAATATGGACTAGCCCCGCTAGCCTCTTACCATGACTGGACTAGTCCCGCTAGCCTCTTATGTCCCAATCCAATCCATCAGGAATTCGTTTGGAAAACCTTAAGTTGGAAAAATAAATAGGTTTTCAAAAATCCATTTTATCATTACCAAGAATATGAAATCATTTGGACTCTTTCAAGTCGAAACTCATTCTTAAGTCAGATTTTAAGATAAACAAAGTTCAGGGAGTGATTCAAAGATAATCAAGGAACAATTCTTAAGGATTCTGTATCAAGGATAAGCACATTACACATAGCACATAGCACATTCCTTTCTCATAACTTTTATATCCTTATATACTTAATACTCGAAGCGTACTTGCTTAACCTTAGCTATTTCTCAAATCACAGTAATATAACTCTTACGAGTACATGACTTATTCACAACCAAACCTTTACGACCATAACTATCATTTATAGCTCTTTTTAATAACAAACGATTTAATTCCCTTTTTCTTTTATTCCTTAATTCGAACCATACACATAAAACACAACCATGTATATTCAATTTCAATCTCATATAATTTAACACAACTAATGCAAATCACAAGAGTCATTTACGCACTTAAACTTCATCCTTTTTAATCAAAAATCCGAATCATAATTACATTAAGAATCGAAATCAACACTTTCTTTTAATTATCAAAATTCGAACATAAACACCACCCAATCTTTGTCATGCAATCAAGTTCTCACTAGCCATTAAGATAATTGGCAAAACCAACTTAATTCCTCTTTTTAATCCTAAGACCCATTCGGGTTTTTCAATAAATCATACATACAAGGATCAATTTTGATATGCAAGGTTATATATCACATTTCCCACTTGTTTTAGTCCTTAATTTAGTCATTCAATCCATTAAACACCAAAACCAAGCATCACCTAGTGACTCCAACTTTAATTAACTCATTTAATCAACATGCATTCACTTAATCATCAAGAAAATCTCTTCTAAATCAATTTTCTATTCGGCAAAAACATAATTTACAATTTCAAGGATCCAACAATGGCATGCACTACTTGTTTTTCTCTAAAACTAACATGCAATCACTTTTTATGCTAAATAAGCTTAGTGTTCACTAAGATCAACTCATCAAATCAAATTCCTCTTTTTAATTAGCACAAAGCTGAATTATAAACTCAACATGCAACCTTAAATTTTAATCTCATAATCATCAAACAACTTATACACACATAAATAATCAAAACAATCCATTTTCAATCACATACTCAAGTTTTAAAAGAAATACCAAAAACTCTTTTGATCTTTTCAAAAAGCAAACATGCAAGGCTTTAAAATTCTAATCAACATATCGTAAAAACTCTACCGGCTCTCCTTGGATCATAGCCGGTGGTGGTCGAACTTAATAGATCCCACAACGGGTCTTCTCTCGAGTTTTTAACCCCAAAAATCTCCTTGAATTCACTTTTATAGTTTTGTAGCAAGAAATCAATTTTCTTGAACACAACTATAGAGATCAACATCAAAACACTTACACAACACTTACATGTAAATGGCAATTGAGATGTATACCGAAAATAGAGACTAAAGAGAACAATATCTTTGAGTTTGAGTGAGGTTTGAGTGTTGCATGCAAGAGAGAGAGATGAGAGATGAGAGAGCCGAGAGAGAGAGAGTGTGTGTAGCCGAGAGAGAGTGAAGTAAAGAAAGAAAAGAAAGAGAGAAGGGGAAATGGGGTGCTCGGGAAAAGAAAGGAAAAAGGGGGGTGAATGCATTTATACACCACCAAAACAAGGGCAAATTTGTACATTACTAAATCCCTTTTTATGCATATTTGTTCATTTCTTTTTACTCAAATGTAACAAAAATCAAATATAAAGTATATCTCTCTCGATAAATCAAAAATTATTGCAAATGACAATTTTAACACGTAGATCTCGAAATTAGTTTTTCAACCGTTACTCATAATAGATTTTTGAGTGGACGGTTGATTTTATATGAATTTCGCAAGCTCGTCTTAATAATATCATTTCTCACATAAAAATCACTTTAAAATGCAAGGACCAATAAATAAATCCACTCATCATTTTTAAAAAGTCTCTAGGACAACTATGAAGATAACAAAATAAATCCCATGCTCTTATCGTACTCAGATAATTTTATAATAATGTGCGAAGGTTAAATAAACCTTTATTTAAATCACATAATTCCTTTAAATTCATAAAAATGTCACAAGGCACACAGTCATGCACACAGACAAGCAATCACACATATACAATCACATAACAACTCAGGTCTGATCATAGAATTTATCCCTTTTTAATCTTTATCCTTTTTTACACGTACCGGGTCACGTTCAGCCTGATGGCCCGACGCTCAGCGTTTCGATTACGCTTCTCATTATCTTTACCAATCGACACGTCACTTAGGACGAAATACTTTATTTTAACGTTCATTTCATTCAATTACACATAATTCACATTTTATATTCTGTAATTCCTTATTAAGACGGGTTCCGTTCTACCTGACGGCCCGACAACACAGCTCAACTCCTAAGCTGACTCTTTAAATTGGAATGTTTTTATTTACGCTCCTATATTCTTATATACAGAAAAGTCAATTAATAAGCACTTAGTCACATAATTATAATCATATCACATAAAGCATACTTTATTCACTTAACTACGCCGCAAAATTCTCAGTCGTCACAATCTACCCTCCTTAAAAGGATTCTGTCCCCGGAATCTAAGCAAATAGATGGGGATACTTTTCTTTCATTTCGCTTTCTAATTCTCAAGTCGATTTTTCGACTAATGGATTTCTCCATAACACTCTAACTAGAGGTACAACTTTATTTCTAAGCGTCCTTTCTTTTCGGTCCTAAATTCGAACTGGCTGTTCCACATAGGACAAATTTGGTTGGATTTCCACTAGTTCCAACTCGATCACATGGCTCACATCAGCATTATACTTCTTCAGAAGAGATACATGAAATATATTGTGCAGATGTTACATTTACGGAGGTAGCGCCAGCTCATATGCCGCTTTCCCAACTTGACGCAATACTTCAAATGGTCCAATGTACCTAGGACTCAACTTTCCTTTCTTTCTGAATCGGGTTAAACCTTTCCAAGGTGATATCTTTAATAAGACTTTGTCTCCAGTTTCGAATTGCACATCTTTACGTTCTTGATTTGCGTACTTTGCTTGTCGATCTTGAGCTGCAATTAATCTCTTTCGAATCATTTCGACCTTTTCCTTCATTTGTTGAACTAGCTCTGGGCCAATTAATTTGCGCTCACCAACTTCATCCCAATAGGTAGGGGACCTACACTTTCTTCCATACAACGCTTCATAAGGCGGTATGCCAATACTCGCGTGATAACTGTTGTTGTAGGAAAACTCAATTAAGGGCAAATGATCGTCCCAATTTCCTTTGAAATTTATTGTACAGGTTCGCAACATATTTTCAATTGTCTGAATTGTCCTTTCACTTTGTCCGTCTGTCTGCGGATGATATGCCGTACTCATTTTCAACTTAGTTCCCAAATGATCATGGAATTGTCGCCAAAATCTCGAATTAAACCTTGGGTCTCTATCAGACATGATAGATACAGGAACTCCATGACGCATCACAATCTCATCCAAATTCAATTTTACCAACTTTTCCAACAAAAACCTTTCATTTATCGGCAAGAAATGTGCTGACTTGGTCAATCGATCGATTACCACCCAAATCGCATCATGATTTAACTTGGTTTTAGGTAATCCTACCACGAAATCCATCGCTATATGTTCCCATTTCCATTCGGTATATCCAGTGGCTGAATCAATCCGTTCGGCCTTTGATGTTTTGCTTTGACTCTTTGGCACATATAACATCTACTTATCCATTCTGCAATTTCCTTCTTCATGTTTGGCCACCAATAACTTCCTTTTAAATCCTGGTACATTTTCATACTTCCAGGGTGAATTGAAAATCTCGAGTTATGCGCTTCTTGCAAAATCTCGTGCTTTAGTTCCACGACATTAGGTATCCAAATACGTGAGTTAACACGGTATATTCCTTTCCCATCTTTTTGAGCTTTAATTTCTTCTCCCGTCAACTTATCCCTTTCACGATTCATCAATTGCTCTTGACAGCATCGAATCTTTTCCAAAATTTTGGGTTGAAACGACATTGCATATATAGCTTCACCTCCAAATTCTGGAGTCTGCACCTCTATTTCCATCCTTTCAAAGTCCTTGATCAATTCTTCCGATGACGTTAACATATTCAACCTTTCCTTGCGACTTAAAGCATCTGCTACCACATTTGCCTTTCCAGGATGATAATTTATCGCACAGTCATAATCTTTGATCAATTCCATCCACCTTCTTTGTCGCATATTCAATTCTTTCTAAGTAAAGATATACTTTAAACTCTTATGATCTGTGTAAATCTTGCACTTTTCCCCGTACAAATAATGCCTCCAAATTTTAAGGGCAAACACAATTGCTGCCAATTCCAAATCGTGTGTTGGATGTTTTTGCTCATGCGGCTTGAGTTGCCTTGACGCATATGCTATTACCTTCCTGTGTTCCATTAACACACATCTGAGTCCTTTATATGAAGCATCACTGAATATCACAAATTCCCCTTTGTCATCTGGTAATACCAACACTAGGGCGGTTACCAACCTCTTCTTTAACTCTTGAAAACTATCCTCGCACTTTTCTGTCCAAACAAACTTCTCATTCTTTCTTGTCAACTTTGTTAACGGAACGACAATCTTAGAGAAATCTTGCACAAATCTCCTGTAATATTCGGCTAATCCCAGAAAACTTCTGACTTCCGTAGGAGTCTTGGGTCTTTCTCAATTCATTACAGCTTCTATCTTGGTTGGGTCCACTTTGATTCCTTCTTTGTTAACTACATGACCAAGAAATTGCACTTCCTTTAGCCAAAATTCGCACTTTGAAAACTTAGCATACAGCTTCTCTTTCCTCAGAATTTCCAAGGAAATCCTCAAATGCTCCTTATGATCTTCTTCCGTCTTGGAGTAAATCAGTATATCGTTGATAAATACAATAATGAACTTATCCAAATATTGCTTGAACACTCTGTTCATAAGATCCATAAATGCGGTTGGCGCATTCGTCAAGCCAAATGCCATTACCAAAAACTCATAGTGTCCATATCTCGTTCGAAATGTTGTCTTGGGTATATCTTCTCCTTTAATCTTTAACTGATGATACCCAGATCTTAAATCAATCTTGGAGAAACACGAAGCTCCTTTCAGCTGATCAAACAAGTCATCGATTCGCGGTAGAGGGTACTTATTCTTGATTGTCAATTTATTCAGTTCGCGATAATCAATGCATAACCTCAAACTTCCATCCTTTTTCTTTATAAATAAAATCGGTGCGCCCCACGGGGATACACTCGGTCGGATCACTCCTTTGTCTAACAATTCTTGCTACTGAGCTGCCAATTCCTTCATCTCGACTGGCGCCATGCGATAAGGAGCTTTTGATACTGGTTCCATTCCAGGAGCCAAATCAATCATAAACTCGATCTCTCTGTCTGGAGGTAGTCCAGGAAATTCATCAGGAAACACATCGGAAAAATCTCTTACTATCGGAATATCCTCGATTCTTGAAGATTCCTTCTCCAAATCTATGACATGAGCCAAATATACTTCGCATCCATGACGTATTAATCTTCTCGCCTCAATAGTTGTTAGGAATTTCTTCTCTTGCCTCTTTCCTTTAAATATCACCTCTTCACCATCCTTGGTTCTTAACTTCACCTTTTTACTTTTACATTCTATTTGCGCTTCATGGTTTGACAACCAATCCATTCCTAGTATAACCTCAAATTCTCCTAACTTAAAGGGAATTAAGTCAAGAGAAAAGTGCCGACCTTCTATAGTCACCTCAAAATCGGGACAAATCTCGCTAGCAATAACTTTATCTTGATTTGCTACCTCTATAATAAAATTAGGTTCTAGAGGGTACGCAACACAATTTAACTTATCAAGAATACTTTCAGAGATAAAGGATCTAGTTGCTCCAGAATCCATCAAAACTTTTACTTCTACTGAGTTAATAACGAGCATAACTGCTACCACGTCCACATCCTGCACCGCATCTTTTATCGACATGTTAAAGGTTCTAGCTCTGGGTTGAGCTGATGGTGCTGGGAGAGACAGCGGTCCAGCAATCCTGAGAACATTAGCCTTCTGAACAGGCTCTTTACAATTCCTGGCCATATGGCCCACTTTACCACACTTGAAACAAGCCAAATCAGGCTTCCTCGCTCCGCTTGGGCATTCTGAAGAGTAATGCCCCTTCTGGTTGCACTTGAAACATGTTACATCCAACTTATTACACCTTCCCGGGTGTCTCTTTCCATAATTCTTGTATTCTTGAATCTGGGGTATGTTGTCCTTCCCCGGTTGTCCTGCTTTCTTGAAATGGTTCTTCTAAGCTCCGTTATCGGGTTTAAACTTCTGGAATTTTTGGTTCTGACCTCCACCATTCTTTCCAAACCTTCCTCTAAACTTTGAGCTCCCTTGATCTTGCTCAGAGCTTTCAAATTTCCTTTTTCTTCCTTCATTTTCTCTTCTTGCAGCTCTTCGCTCACCTTCCACTATCATCGCCTTTTGAACTAAGGCAGCATAATTCTTAATCTCCAATATTGCTATTTGACTCCTAATCCATGGCTTAAGTCCCTGTTGGAACCTCTTGGCCTTCTTCGCTTCCGTATTCACGTACTCAGGTACGAATCTAGACAACTCCGAGAATTTCACTTCATACTCCGCTACGGACATATCCTCCTGTCTAAGGTCCAGAAATTTCATTTCCAACGGATCTTGCATATAACTTGGCAAATACTTCTCCAGAAACATCTCAGTGAACTTTTCCCATGTTAAGTCTTTGCCTTCCAACAACGCCTTAGAAGACTCCCACCAAAAACTTGCTTCGTCTTTCAGATAATAACTTGCATACGGAGCTTTCTTGTCGTCCTTAACTTCTGCTAACTCAAAAGCTTTTTCCATTTCTCTCAACCACGACTGCGCTTTAATCGGGTTTGGCAAACCTAAGAACTCTGGGGGATGAATAGATTGAAAGTGTTTGAAGTTTCCAACTTTGGGGGCCACAGATTGTTGCAAAAGCTGAGCAAGTCTGCTCATCATGGTGGTTTCTGGGTTTATTTCTGGGTCTTGGGTGGGAATTTCTTCTTCTTGGTGATCTGGTGAGTTGGCCATTTCTTACAAACCTGATTGAGCAATTATTTAGCAATACGATGGCATGGCATATATATAACAACAGTTTCTATAAAATCTCTTTTGTGGGTTTTAAGTTTTACCCAATTTGCACACGCAATCCTATTACTACATAATTCTCATATTAGTGTTGTTTTATCATGGCACAGAATAGGGTTTTACGATCTTTAAACATGGTTTTACGAAAACATGGTTGTATAGAAACATGATATTGAGAACAATTTATGAGATATTTAAGGTACACAATGGAAAACAAGACAATGGACTCATTTAAACAAGGGTACATAAAGATAGTTCTGGCTATCACAGGTTCTGAAATAAGGTACAATAATATAGCAGGGTTAAACAGAGGAAAAACTGGAAAATATCCCCCTATATACCCCTAATTTCTAACAACTACTACTACAACACAGATCTGAAATACAACAAGATAAATGAAAAGGGATCCCGGCATCTGACCAAGTATCCCAAAGGCTACCGGCACTGAAAAACAACAATCTACGGGCTCAACCAACAGTCCCGTTTAATCATCTAGAATCTCTCTCAACACAACCAACATCCAGCAAATGATCTTATGCAGCCTCCGGGCCTCAGCATCAGCATCACTAGTGGACGGTCCCTCATCCAATCTCCTCCTGGCAACCTGCTCTACCAACTGAATCCTAGCTCTCCACTCCTCCATCACTACTGAAGTCATCTGCCTAGAATCTCGAATCAACCTATCCACCAAAGCTCCCAACTCAGGAATGCGGGAGTAAACAAAGTCTTGATCCTGGGCTAACTTGCCACCAACACTGATAGGTACAGTCTTAGGTATCTCGGACTCTGGCTCAGGGGCAGGGGTCTCTGAATCTGGCCTCAAGGGTGAAATCTGCATAGGGATCTCACTTCTCACAGAAGGGTCCTCCTCTGGGTCTGAACTAACATACACAGGCTCCTCTAGAGAGGGTGGAATGGGGTCCACTGGGGTACCAGTCAAACTAATCTTTGAGTCTGAGTCACTACCACTACTAGGATCCTAAGAGAAAACACAAAACAGCAACCAAGAAACAATGTTAGGGTTAAATAAAGCTTCCAGCTAGCTCACACCCTAACTCTAGTTTCCACTTCACCAATAAACACTTTCTTTAGACTATACCTAATAGTCTAACTCAACTCTATATGAGTCGAACTCTCTTGCGATATACATATATTCCCAAAATACCCTTTTTTATTCCTAACTTGTCTCAGGGACTAGATCATGTAGCTCTGATCCCAACTTGTGATGTCCTCAATCTCAGGGTTAGGAAATGAGGACTCACACACCTTTACTCTAATGATTAAATAAGCATAAACCCCAATTAACTACTAACATGATCAACAGGATAAAGTATGAAACAAGATTATAACTACCAATCATAAGATATAACTTACAACCCCAAAATATTATTAAATAAACAATATCGATTCCGGCTGGGAACCGACAGATAACCCATTGTATCTTTAAACATTTCCTTCTAGGCGCGTGCTCACTCAAAAATACCACTACCTGCTCTGGCAACCGGAAGCCCTCAACGCGGTAGGGACCACCAGGTACGCTCTTACGAGCAGTGCGTCTAAGTCTGGCCATCTTCTTGCTTAACTGCCATGGTTAGATTAAAACAAAATATATGAGTAAAAAAACTCAGCAAGTAACTATAAGCTGTTCTACGATATCAAATCACAATATACTTTACCAAACTCAGGGCATTCTACTTTATTTGTTCTAGGTGGCAGATTTCCAGCTTTTGGTTTAAGGAAAGGTTTTGAAAGATCAATATGGAGCTTTTAAGGAACAAGGCTCAACGTAGGTCGAAAGTCGACATTCATAACAAATCATTAAAGGATCAGAATAGATCTTTAAAAAAAAGAGGAAAGCAACAGTATTTCATTATATGGAATCAATCATATGATCAACAGGTTTAAGAATCAGGGTTCTCGAGCTTTAAGCTTCACATCAACTCTTTCAAAACAATATAAACCATTTTCATTTTCAAGAATCAATTTACTGAACAAAAGGTTTCAGTTCCCTTTTAAATAATCATTTAGAACCCTTGATTGGATCACTTTATATTTCCATTTGATTATAATACGGGTGATCAGCCTGTACCGACCTCCATCCGGTCTTTAAGGTACCAATCAACATAATTTCAGCCTTAAGTTGGACTAGCCCCGCTAGCCTCTTACCATGACTGGACTAGTCCCACTAGCCTCTTACGTCCCAATCCATTCCATCAGGAATTCATTTGGAAAACCTTAAGTTGGAAAAACAAATAGGTTTTTAAAAATCCATTTTATCATTACCAAGAATATAAAATCATTCGAACTCTTTCAGGTCGAAACTCATTCTTAAGTAAGATTTTAAGATAAACAAAGTTCAGGGAGTGATTCAAAGATAATCAAGGAACAATTCTTAAGGATTCTGTATCAAGGATAACAAGGTATTTAAGTTAGAAAGATCAACATCTGTCTAGGGATCAATAGGGTGATCAGGAATAAAGTATTATTAAATAGGGTTCATAAGGATAATTATAAGGTTCAATACAATTCATGGCTTAATAAATAACTTGAACAGAAAGGACAGATTATCAAAGGGTTGAATCAGTAAGCTTATCAATAACAGTTTATCAAGATCAAAGGCAGGGTATCTCAAACCAATATCAGGGTTTCACAAGTTAAACAATTCCATATTTTACATGGTATGAACAACATTCTCTTTATAATCATTTACACAAGTAATCATAGTTACTTGCCTGAAATTGCTTTCCTGAAGGATGAACTAATGCCACCTAGTATATCCTTTCCTTTCCTAGCCTGAATGCCCTCACGCTCTGAATCTACAATAAAACCAAAACCTTAATCAGCTTCTCAACTCTCGTTCCCAGAACGATCACTTAGTACGATAACTCGATTATATCCTTGACTCGAGTATACGAATATAGCTTATACACATAAGCACATTACACATAGCACATAGCACATTCCTTTCTCATAACTTTTATATCCTTATATACTTAATACTCGAAGCGTACTTGCTTAACCTTAGCTATTTCTCAAATCACAGTAATATAACTCTTACGAGTACATGACTTATTCACAACCAAACCTTTACGACCATAACTATCATTTATAGCTCTTTTTAATAATAAACGATTTAATTCCCTTTTTCTTTTATTCCTTAATTCGAACCATACACATAAAACACAACCATGTATATTCAATTTCAATCTCATATAATTTAACACAACTAATGCAAATCACAAGAGTCATTTACGCACTTAAATTTCATCCTTTTTAATCAAAAATCCGAATCATAATTACATTAAGAATCAAAATCACCAATTTCTTTTAATTATCAAAATTCGAACATAAACACCACTCAATCTTTGTCATGCAATCAAGTTCTCACTATCCATTAAGATAATTGGCAAAACCAACTTAATTCCTCTTTTTAATCCTAAGACCCATTCGGGTTTTTCAATAAATCATACATGCAAGGATCAATTTTGACATGCAAGGTTATATATCATATTTCCCACTTGTCATTCAATCCATTAAACACCAAAACCAAGCATCACCTAGTGACTCCAACTTTAATTAACTCATTTAATCAACATGCATTAACTTAATCATCAAGCAAATCTCTTCTAAATCTATTTTCTATTCGGCAAAAACATAATTTACAATTTCAAGGATCCAACAATGGCATGTACTACTTGTTTTTCTCTAAAACTAACATACAATCACTTTTTATGCTAAATAAGCTTAGTGTTCACTAAGATCAACTCATCAAATCAAATTCCTCTTTTTAATTAGCACAAAGCCGAATTATAAACTCAACATGCAACCTTAAATTTTAATCTCCTAATCATCAAACAACTTATACACACATCAATAATCAAAACAATCCATTTTCAATCACATACTCAAGTTTTAAAGGAAATACCAAAAACTCTTTTGATCTTTTCAAAAACCAAACATGCAAGGCTTTAAAATTCAAATCAACATATCATAAAAACTCTACCGGCTCTCCTTGGATCATAGCCGGTGGTGGTCGAACTTAAGAGAGCCCACAACGGGTCTTCTCTCGAGTTTTTAACCCCAAAATCTCCTTGAATTCACTCTTATAGTTTATAGCAAGAAATCAATTTTCTTGAACACAACCATAGAGATCAACATCAAAACACTTACACAACACTTACATGCAAATGGCAATTGAGATGTATATCGAAAATATAGACTAAAGAGAGCAATATCTTTGAGTTTGAGTGAGGTTTGAGTGTTGCATGCAAGAGAGAGAGATGAGAGATGAGAGAGCCGAGAGAGAGAGAGAGAGAGAGTAGCCGAGAGAGAGTGAAGGAAAGAAAGAAAAGAAAGAGAGAAGGGGAAATGGGGTGCTTGGGAAAAGAAAGGAAAAGGGGGGGAGAATGAATTTATACACCACCAAAACAAGGGCAAATTTGTACTTTACTAAATCCCTTTTTATGCTTATTTGTTCCTTTCTTTTTACTCAAATGTAACAAAAATAAAATATAAAATATATCTCTCTCGGAAAATCGAAAATTATTGCAAATAACAATTTTAACACGTAGATCTCGAAATTAGCTTTTCAACCGTTACTCATAATAGATTTTTGAGCGGACGGTTGATTTTATATAAATTTCGCAAGCTCGTCTTAATAATATCATTTTCTCACATAAAAATCACTTTAAAATGCAAGGACCATCAAATAAATCCACTCATCATTAAAAAGTCTCTTGGACTACTATGAAAATAACAAAACAAATCCCATGCTTTTATCGTACTCGGATAATTTTATAATAATGCGCGAAGGTTAAATAAACCTTTATTTAAATCACATAATTCCTTTAAATTCATAAAAATGTCACCAGGCACAAAGTCATGCACACAGACAAGCAATCATACATATAAAATCACATAACGACTCAGGTCTGATCATAGAATTTATCCCTTTTTAATCTTTATCCTTTTCTACGCGTACCGGGTCACGTTCGGCCTGACGGCCCGACGCTCAGCGTTTCGATTACGCTTCTCATTATCTTTACCAATCGACACGTCACTTCGGACGAAATACTTTATTTTAACGTTCATTTAATTCAATTACACATAATTCACATTTTATATTCTATAATTCCTTATTAGGGCGGGTTCCGTTCTACTTGATGGCCCGACAACACAGCTCAACTCCTAAGCTGACTCTTTAAATTGGAATGTTTTTATTTACGCTCCTATATTCTTATATACAGAAAAGTCAATTAATCAGCACTTAGTCACATAATTATAATCATATCACATAAAGCATACTTTATTCACTTAAATACGCCGCAAAATTCTCAGTCGTCACACCAAGGAATTCCAAAGAAATTAAATAAAAATTCCCGAGGATTCTAGAGAATTCTAAAGAGGATGTTTTGATATATTAAGCCCAGATTAATAAGGGGCCCAATGGGAGCTAAAAAGCCCAAATCCAATTAAGATTTGGAAAAATAAAAAGCCCAAATCCAATTAAGATTTGGAAAAATAAAAAGCCCAAATCCAATTAGGATTCAGAAAAATAAAAAGCCCAAGTCCAATTAAGATTTGGAAAATAAAAGGCCCAAATCCAATTAAGATTTGGAAAAATAGAAGGCCTAAATCAAAGCCTTAAAAAAAGATAAGACCCAATCCAAATTGGATAAGAAGGAAGCCCAATAAGAGACCAGGATTAAGGTCGAGTTTCAAGTCGTGAATTCTGCTCGAATTCTTTCGAACAGACACCCGAAAATTACGGGTATAAGAGACCAGGATTCAGGTCGAATTTCAGCTCGTGAATTCTATTCGAATTCTTTCGAAAAGGTCGAAAGTCGGACCAGGATCGAGGTCGAATTCCTGAATCAAGCATTATATTTTTCAAGAATGGGATGCAAAAACCTAGACTAAAATTCAGGTCGAAGCATCGACTAGGATCCTGGTCGAAAACCAGGTCGAGAATCCTAGTCAAAATCTAACGACCAGGAAGCAAATGAGCACAAGAGTCTCAACGAAGATCTAGGTCGAAGTTTCGACTAGGATCCTGGTCGAAACCCAGGTCGTGGATCCTAGTCGAAACCAAACGACCAGGAAGCAAAGAAAGACACTAGATTTCGACCAAAATCCAGGTCGAAGGTTCGACTAGGATCCTGGTCGAAATCCAGGTCGTGGATCCTAGTCGAAGTCCTTCGACCAGGATTGGAAAGCTGGCCCAAAATTCGACTAGGATCCAGGTCGAAATTTCGACTAGGATCCTGGTCGAAAAAGGGCTGAAAATTTGAGAATATTTGTAAAAAATGTGAAAAAATTTCGGAAAAAAGGGAAAATTCCTGAAAAATACCAGAAAATTCCTAAAAATAGGGAGAAGGTAAGAAAATAGAAGGGGAAGTTTTTAAACGACTCTGAAGCCACGTACAAGGCAAATCGTTGTAACCGTGTAGGTCGCTCCACACTTTACGCAAAACGATACCCTGAAAGGGAATGAACGATCTTAACTTTTGCGAAATCTTATACGGTTTCCCAAAAGTTGGGGGGCAAATGATAGGGATAAATAAATCCTGATTATGTAATTAAATATTACAGAAATATTACATTATAATGTTTGTAGTTTCTATTTATCTCCTTTGATTGTAAAATTTGCAATCTGGAGTTAGTCATCAGTCATATATGTTAGTCATCAGTCATGTGTTAATCTTTTCCTCGCAGAATCATTGCAGCAATGGAGCAGGACCGCAGGAGCTCTGGAGTAACAGAAGTAGTATCCGGGTAACTTATCTCTGCAGAATCAATATTGAGATACGTAGTCCTTGATAGTAGAGGCATAGTATGTAGTAAGCCTGGACTGAAGTGAAAGTTTCACTTTCTCTTTTTCTCTTTATACGTGGATGACAAAAAATTGCTTGTTTAAAGTAGAAACCACCAAAAAACTAAGATTTCTGACTCCTAAAGTGCAATTATCATCTACAAAAATCTGACCATCTACTGGAAAGGTCTGTACACTTGTAAATAGACCAATATCTTTTGCTGGTAGAAACATTAATACTTTCATATGTAGCAGTTAGGATATGTAAATATGTTATTTTCTTTTACCAGGTATACTTCTTAATGCTAGCTTCTGATACAAAGGATTTGGGTAAAGCCCTCACTTTTGTATCTGCTCTCCTCTTTTCCAGTATTTTTGGTAAACCATTTAATTTCACGTACTTCTGGGTTAAGAATATCTTTTATTGCAGGGAATGCATACCGCAGCTATCAAGCATTTTGTCAATCACTTAATCCTATTTGTAATTGTTGATGCACCGTCTAGTAATTATTTTTCTGTATAAAGGTATACGATTGGAAGCTACAAGGAAGATAGTTCCAGCAGGCCCTGTGCTAGCTCTTTCTTTAGGTGCACTAGTTCTGTTTTTGTTGGCATATCTTCAAGAGACTGCCTTATTATATCCTATATATAATTGGAGGTAGAGGGTTTGGATAGTATGGTTTGGTCATCCTAGAGTTGGGTTGTAGTGCTAAAGTATAGTATAATAAATACTATATTTATTCATTTATTATATTATTATACCATAATATCTAATAATATGTATAACAAACACAATAGTTATTTAATTAAAAAATGAACTATAATTATATATTCCTAAATGATATAAATAATATTAGAAGTATTATATTATATATATAATACAAGTAACAATTATCTTAATAAAAATAAATATAAGTAATAAATAAAAAATCATTTATAATCGGTTTAAAGTAGTACCATTTTTTTAAAAAAATATTGAAATGGGTATATTTGATTTAAAATATTTTTAAATGGATAATTTTCATTAATTTCTTATAAAATAAGGAAAATATTTAGATTATATTTAAGTACAAATATTATATTTTTTTGTTTCATTTTGTAAAAGGGAAAAATTACGGATTGTCTTCTAAAAAATTTAGAGCACATGACTCCTATAAAACATAAAAATGAGGAATAAATATAATCATAATAAATATAAAAAAAATCAAAATTAAAATACATATCTAATAAAATACATTATACATTATATTTATTTCATTTATTCTATTATTCTATTATAATATTTAATAATATGTATAACAAACACAATAGGTAATTAATTAAGAAATTGAACTACAATTATATATTCTTAAATGAAATAATGTTAAAAATGTTATATATATATATATATATTTATATAATAAGAGAAAAAATTATCTTAATAAAAAATAAATATAAGTAACAATAAACAAATCAATTGTAATTGTTAATCAGGTTAAAGTAGTACTCCCTCATTCCCTTCCAATAATTTACATTTGTGAGTAAGTGTTCGGCATGTATTTTAAGGTGTATAAAAAGTATATTATTTAACTTATTTTTACAATTTTATTCAGAAAAACAAAATTGTAAAAAAATATTACAGAACTATGCTATGCACCTTAAAATGCGTGTCGGACACTCTTTAAAAAATGTAAACAATTGAAAGGGACGGAGGGAGTATCATTTTTTTTAAATAAAATGGCCAATTTTGATTTAAAATATTTTTAATAGATAATTTTAATTTTTATCTTATAAAAATGATAAACACATTTACATTGTATTTAGGGATAAATAATTATATATGTATTGTTTCATTTTATAAAATAAGAAACCTACGTATTGACTTTTACAAAATTTAGAGTATATAAATCCTATAAAACATAAAAATTAGGAATATAATAATAATAAAATTAGGAATATAATAATAATAATATTAATAATAATAATAAATTACAAAAATTCAAAACTGAAATATAAATCTTAAAAAATACATTTAAAAGTATTATGACAAATAAATGTAGTATTTTTTTTCAAAATCACTACACAAATATTTCCAATATTTAAGCTAAAAAAATTAAACAAATATCAACAAATAGAATGTAAAATTATACAAATTGATATTTAGATTTATTGAAGTTAATATTTATCAAAAATATAGTTGTAAACAAGTTTTAAAAAATTAATTTCACTAAAATAAACCAAAAAATTATTGTATACAGCATAACAATGATATTAAGAAAGAAAAAAACTACAAATTTTGTTAATTTCACAATTACAAAATACAAAAATATATTAAATTCACATTATAAAATAACTAAACAAAATTATATATATATATATTACCGCCACTAAAAGTAAATTAACAAACATAATAATTTTTAAAAGAAAATTAAAAATTATAAAAATATTATAATTTTTTTAAATCACCCGTGCATCGCACGGGTATAAAGCTAGTCTTATTTTAATATACACAATGCTGATATTTCCCAACGAGATTAGAATATAATGTTCATAGTTCAACGCCCCTACGTTTATAAAAACTACTATATTTTTTTTATAATTTTACTAGCTCAAGTCGCTTCTGGAATTTTTTTCTATCGTTGTTGCATAACAAAATCTGTCGCCTACATTTGAAGTTAAGAGTTTTCTATGTTCTTATAATAATTAAAATAATAAAAGTTAGTTAAGTTATTCTCGATACTCTATCTTATCGAATTTTTATCGCTACAAAATCTTCAGATTACGAGTTCAATTAGGAGTAAACAGGACAGCTCAGGCAAATCATAAGTTTCAACGAGATGGTGGAAATGCCTTTGAAGTTAAAGTTTTCGAGTTTTATGATGTAGTTCTATATTTTGTCATACTTGGAATAGTTTTCTTTCTTTTGATTGCATGTTGTCATATATTGTAGCTAGTGGACAATTAGAATAGATGAATGAATATGTGTAGTACTTGATGTTTGGATTAGATGAAAGTGTTGTACCTGGTGTTTTGAATATTATTATTGGATATATAGAAAATTGATCTCATGCCCGCAAGGGTTGGCTCAGTTGGTTAAAGAGAGGAAAACTAATCTCTTGGTCACATGTTCGAATCCCACGGGAGGAGAATTTATGATTATGCCTCCTGAGCCAGAGCCTGTCGCTTAAATGCGGTTTACCTTGGTTCACGTGGTTTGCAGGCTATTACGTGAACCCGTAGGGTTTACCCAGTGCGCACCCGAAGGGTAGCGGCTGCAAGTTACCTACGATAAAAAAAAAATTGATATCATGCAGTAATTAATTTTGGTAGTTTATTTGTTTGGAAAAATTTTAGCATCTATTTTTAAAATGTGCATTATTAAAACAGGTAATGAAACATGAATATAATAGAAACTAATGTTAATTTAACACTATAACATATGTTATAAAATGAAAATTTGATGTCTATCAAAACTTAATACATCTGTTTTAGTGGTACATTAACATCAATTTATCAAATGCCACGATAAATAAAGGTTTAATAATATAATCAATGTTAAAGAGTACTTTAGACAATGTTTGATTTAAATGAAATGATGTTACTAATTCTTATAGATATCGATTTTTCTCGAAAATTGATGTTAAAGGTATTACTAACATCAGTTTTTTTTTAAAATTAATGTTAAAGATATTAGTAACATTAGTTTACTGGGTAAGGGAAAAATTATTAATGCTTATCTGGCATATGTTTAAATTGATAGAAATATTATATCATAACAATAAATAATGATAGATGTTTATTAAAAATTTAATATCAAGAAATATGTATCGGTTCTTATATAAAAATGATGTTATATATATATATGTTCTGTTTCACATCAGTTTAAAACTGATATTAAATGGGGGGTCTTTAACATCACCCACAAAGATATCAGTTCTTTTTTGTCATAAACATCGGTTTTCAACTGATGTTTATTAATATTTTTCTTGTAGTGAAAATACAAATAGAACTGTACTAGATAGATTGATAATTGAAGCAGAAACTCAAACTATAAAATTATAAAAGTCTGTCCTAATAATGTCTTCCAAACTAAAAGAATATGAAAAAAATACAGAGAATGGTGAACCAAAAATTTTCAATTTTTTTTCGCAGGATTATATAACTTTTTAGACATCTCGAAGAATGTCATCCGCTTTTGCACAAGTTCCAACTTTGCGAAAAAATGAAACACGTAATATTTTTACATTGCTTCCACCAAACACAAATTAAAAACTCCACTTCCTGTCAAATGAGAACTTGCAACTGGGACTGCATAATATAACCTAAGGTCTCAAAAAATGCAACATGAAGGTAATGCATTTTCTCAAGTTTCATATGATATTTTTTTCATAAACTCATCAATGTTGTTCCTTGTATGATCTCTTTGATTTCATGTACAATCCTTTCTCGTGAATTCTTGATGAGAAAATAAAAGAATCATGAAAGAGTATTTGATGTAGTATACCCCTTCCGTCCTACTGCATTTTTTACATAGTTTTACATGATGTTTGTCACGCACTTTAAAACTACTATAAAATATAGTTCTATATATTTTTTTAAAATTTTATACAAATAAAATTTTAAATATTATATTTTTATTTAAAAGAAAAAATATTTAAAATTATTTAGAGAATCATGTTTTACGGAATATATCTTTTCCCGCAAGTAAAAAATTCTGAATTATATCCCGTAGGTATTGATCAATCATTTTCTCTAGATATTTCTTACTCTCAATCAGAAACTCTGAAAGTAAATCCTCATTGTGATTCTAACAAACATCGGATCATAATTTTATTAATAATTTAGATATGAAAATAAGAAGTCTCCACATACAAATATTCAAGTAGGTACGAAAATTTCAAATTGTAAACGAATAGCATTCCCTTACATTTTCTTGCAAAGTAGAAAACACAATCGTATATATCATAAAAAATATCATAAAAAACAATCATCCTTTTTAAAATAACAACCGGGACACGGGCACTATGCAGCAAACACTCAATAAAATTACAAGTAATGATGAATATACTTGTTAGAAACTTACTCATTATTGTTCAAGAGATGGCTTCGGAGGTCCACAGTTAGTATACATCAAGTTAATCCTATGAATCAAACTGGCATTATGTTAGTATGAAAACTATTTACGCCTTTATATACTACTCTCCCTCTGTTTTTTTCCTGTGTTTTTTTTATATGTGTTTGACTTTTGTGCACACATTTCTAAGTGCATTGATCACATAATTAAAATAATAATTTTTAAAAATTTCTTTTTCTGAATTTAAAGTTTTAGTTATATATTTTTATTAACAAAAAAAAATTTAAAAATTATTATTTTAACTATATAATCAAAACACTTAAAAATGTGTGCACAAAAAACAAATGTCATATAAAAGAAAACAGAGAGATTATAATTTTTAAAAAGGTAAATTTATGCCTTGCTAAATTCAAGGACTCCATCTTTCATCGCCATAGAATTAAAACTACACCTTGTTCATCATAAGCACACCTGATAAAGCCAGACAAACATTAAAGAATAAATCAATTTGTAACAATTGGCATAACTGGGTTTTTATGACAATCAACATAAAATCATTTTCATTTTAAATCAATTTGCAACGATTGACTATCAGTATAAAACATTTTCATTTTGACTGCTGATTTATTGGCTGCCATCTTTTGAGTGAAACTCACATCAATTCTCAACTTTATCTAAAAATTAAAAATCAAATAAATTAATGCAAATAACACAAAACACTTACAATTAAAATAAAAATGTAATACAGAACATTGTTGAAGATACTTATGATACGTACACAAAAAAGAACCCGAGAAAAGATCATATGTCAATCAAATATCGAATGACCACAACTATGTAGGATACCTTGATGAAGCAAAATCACATATATTATATATAATGTCATGATGTAGGTAGAAGCATAAAGGTAATGTCATGATTGCTGAGTCAGACTTCAACATTTGTAAAAGCTGGATGCCTAGATACTATCTCATTTAAAAAATCTAAACTAAAAAAAGTGATACATGATAAAATTTATATTTTGCAATTAACATGACATCAGAACAATACAAAACATAATACAGAATGAAGGTCTCGTGTACTGATTTAGAGAGGGATTGTACCTCATTCAGAATACCACTAATGACCCCCAAGCTCATTAACCTTAAACACTAGAATGGCTTGGCAGTTTCCACATTCCTTAAAGAGGCTATAGGTAACAATATATCTATACTGCAAGGACATAAGTAAATTAATACAAATTTTTCTACGATTTACATTATCTAGCTCCTTATTCATCCCGTTAAAATTAGTTAATCATAATAACCATATAGCTTCTGCATTACTGAGTATGTACGGCATTGAAGAGGAGATTCTTGATGAACTGAATATTAGTTTCTTAAAGAAGAGGATAATTAACCAAGAGTTCATGAGTATATAGACTTTGAACATTTAAAAGTGAATTATACGAAAGTACACATAAAAAAATTTCCAGCCTAAAACCTTAATATCTAGCCCTTCTATGATTTTAACATGAGGTTGGGTCATATATTTATTTTCTGAAATCTGAAATTTAATTATCTAAAAGATAATATGGTCATGGGTTTTATCTATCTTTTTCTCTTAAACAAATCATCTAACACTTGGTGAATCAAATAAATACAAAAAAGGACTGCAAAATGTCATTTATATTGATAAATATAGTTTTCGAAATCATACTAATATCAATATAAAAACAGCCAAAACTATATATAATTGTACAAATAAATCCTAAAACAAAAAATTAAACACTAACACAAATTAACATAAACATAATGTGAGTCTTGAAAATTAGAAAGTTAAAAGTGATTTAGAAACTTGAAGATATGTGGCACTTCAGAAAGGTAGTATTAGATCTAAGAAATTGTATCTGCAAAAAATGAAAACTAAGAAAGTATATGAGAATTAAAATGATAAAATAATAGAAAGAGCGGTAGAGACTCTACTAGAGAGTAAATATATGAGAATTAAAAAGATAGAAAATGAGAACATTGGAGAATTTAAAATTTGAATCCTCCAATTTAAAGAGAGAAAGGGAAGAAAAGAGCATTAAAAGTATTCGAATTTGAAATTTGAATTGAATATGAAGAAAAAACTATTATTTACGTTCGGGGAAAATACAAAACCTTTTGATGGAAGATTGAGCCCATCGGTTGCAAACAAATACATGTAGCATACATATTCTATAATATCTATACTGAATTATAATAATCGGAATGAGACATAATTTGGTATATCCCTTATTTTGGTTGGTTTGTTTATCCATTCAATCACGAATCATGATCGTTAAATTCAAATATTGAAGGAAAACATAGTTTATGGTTCAAATCCCGCAAACGACAAACATTTAGATTATTATAGATTTATGAAGCAACAAATAAGGTCCCAAGTTCGAATCTTACCAACAACAATCATTTATATCAAATCAATTATAGATTATTTTAAAATATTTGATCTTCACTGAAAATTATACACATTCATAATTAAAATTCTCATAATACGGTTATATAATATAAATGAAAAAATATATAATATATTTTTTAAAACCCGTGCATCGCATGAGTTGTAAAGCTAGTATTAGTATAATACGATAAAGTAATGGCAAAGTACTGTAAAATGGTAAAAGTTTTTTTTTTCAGTATAGATAATTCAGAAAAAAAAAATCCTTTATCCATTATACTCTTCAGTAGATTAGTCACAAAAATGCAACAGAAAATGAAAATAAACAAGCGTTAGGTAGGGTAATATGGATTTTTGTGTTTTAGCTGTTTGTATCATTGTTTGCGATTTCGCGATAATTGAGTCGTGCATGTCCTATTTGTAACACATTTTTTTGTCAACTTTTTTTAAAAAAAAAGGTTATCTTCTTTCATTTATTTTAAGAAGTAAAAAACTATATTTAAAAAATAATTTATGGAATTAATTTTTATTTGCTTCGTGAAGTACATGCAAAGAAATTGAGCAATACGAGAGCGGGAACATTTTAGTCTCAAGTCATCACTTAATTAATTTAACATAAAAATAGTTAACTTACTATAAGAGTATTTCTGAAAATTTTTATGGATTTGAACATTTAATTCTCAAAATCGTCAACTAATTAATTTAGCGTAAAATTAACTAACTTACGACAAGGATATCTCTGAAAAATTATACGTGTTTGTACCACACATGTGAATTTTGAAATATGAGTAAAAAGGTTCAAGATCTGGGGGTATCATGGGGTATCATGTAGATGCACACACATATACCGAGCAACACCAGTACCTTTATTATTGCAGGTGAGTGTGTGTTCTTTCTTAGTTGAAATTCAAAACAGAGCTGTAAACGAACCGAACTCGGATGAACTTGGACGAACTTTTAATGAACTCGGACAAAATCTTAACGAACCGAACACTGTTTGATAAGCTTATCGGACAAAATTTCTTGTCCGAACTCGAATTTGGTAATATTCGAACCGAACACGAACAATTCGCGAACATATCGAACCGAACCGAAGGCTCCGTCACTTTTTTGGTATAGTTGAATGAAAAAGTCATTTATTTGGTATACCTGTTGAGAAATTTTAATTTATGGTACAGAACGCCTCTTCTTTTGGGAAACACCAACTAACCCCCAGAACAAGTGACGTTCTGGGGTAATTTTAATTTTTTTTTCTTTTTCTTTTTCTCTTTTTCCCGTGATAAAGTTGTGTTACTGTGTTTTTGAACGAAATAAAAGTAGTTGAAGGGCTGTTTTTGGACTTCCATATTACATAAATGGGAAATGTTTTCACTAATTTTTTTTTGTTGGCTTGTAATGTAAACCTAATTTATGTGTGTATTTTTTAATTTAAATAAAAATTCGTCTAAATATGAATTTTGTAACTCCAAAAAGGGTGTCGTGCAATATGAGATCAAAATATTTAGATGAGGGAATGTTTTGGCATGGGCGTATGTAAATAACCGTAGAATTTGTGGGTTCCAAATTTTTTGGTTGTGTTGTAATGCAAAGCTATATTCTGTGCAAATATTTTATTTTTATTAAAAACTAATATCACTAACACTTTTGTAGCCTCGAAAATGGTGTATTGAGCGGCGACTGCGTAATTGTAAGCGAGGGCATGTTTGTGCGTAATTGGCAGAAAATTTGTATATGTTACATTTTAGATTTTAATTTGAAATTGGAGGAGAAATGGTGTCATGTGGGAACATGAATTTAAAAGTAAGTTGTAACGGAAAGTGGGATAATGAAAATGATAAAGTAGGAAGTACATTGCAACTGAAAAAGGGATAATTAAAGAACTCTCAAATTCTTTAGTCATCCGCAAGATTAATTACGTAATTATCAAAATCTTGATCTTCAATCTTGTTAGCTTTCTCATCATTTTCTTCGTCATCCCCTTGAATGTGATGGGAGGTATGCTTATGACCTCCCTCCCCATTTTTGTGGTCGATGCGTGCCTACTCGACCGATTTTGACGCGGTGGCCATGGGTCGGGGTCGGGACGAGTATAACAGATGTTTATAGCCATACCAGCATCATCGTGACCTTGAGAAAAATCCCCAAGTTTGACAATATATTTAGCATATTTATTGTCCCACTGCTGTTCCTCTTCACGTATCTTTTCACTCCTACACCTTGCGAGTACATCCTCGGCCTCCCTTTTCCTCATTTCAAGCTCGTCCTCCATGAAGTGGTAGTATCGAGACATTTCTTTTAATTCATAATCATGTTCTTCCTTTGAAATGTTACCAGCGCTGAAATTGTTAACAATGTTATCTTCGTACCGGATCGATGATTTCATAAAGTCGAAGTGCATTTCCCCGTACCCAAGAAACTGTTCATTATCACGGACGGCGAATCCTTGTGTAGCGCGTATAGCTCGCATTCTTTGGACAAATTTCTTGACCTCACTGATTTTTGCTCCGTGAGAATCAGTAGGTGCCTAAGATTCGGTCCATTTATACCAATTAACTTCCCCGTTATTATGCATTTCCGACGTTGCTCGTCCCTTACCCTTGTTCATGACCTCAGTGTATGAATCTAAAAATGTGGAGAATGTTAAATTAGATAGGGGTGAAATGGAGATGATGAATTATAGATTCGCAGATATTTATAGTCAAAAAAAAGAACTGGTAAAACTTTAAACTTTGAACTGGGGCAATAATTTCGAAGGTGAATTTAATAGTTTGAGTTGTCAAATTATTTAAAACATTTACACGTGACTAAAGTTCTGAATTATTAAATGTGCAATACCTTCGAAAAGCACACAGTACTTGTTTCAACTTATACTAATTCCGAGGAGATTCGGCAAATGGGGTGTTTAATGCAGTGATGGACAAGAAGAAGATATTTGAGGGAAGAACCTATTACAATGAGGCAAAGAAATTACATTATTTGCTAAAAATTAGCAAGGTTAACGACATATTCATCAGACTCTTCACCAGACTCTTCACCAGACTCTTCATCCTCAGCCTCCATCTATAGGTGTTGCTGATGAGCCACAACGTACCTTGCTATTAAGTTATCGTCTTGTTCGATAAGGTTGATTTCCATTATGTCATATTTTTTGTAAACCTCATCCACCTGACGGATACGTTCCTCCTCTGTTTGGGACATATCGTTATAGGCCCTTTCAATCTTTATTTTATCAGCTTTTATTTCGTCCAATATTTTCTGATTAACCTTACCATACGATTTCTTCGTGGTTTTGGATGCTTTCTTTTTCCTTCCACGTTCAATGGATTCAGCTAAACTTAGTTGACGCATACTTCTCTTAACATTTGTAGGCATTGTCAGCCCTTTGCCCTTATCCATTTTATGTGTAATAAGATGCCTACAGTTTGAACATATGGTTTAAAGTTATGAAGTATGATGTATTTATAGAGCAAAATGAGGCTTGTAGTGGTACAACGTAAAGGTTATTTTGCATGCTTACAGTAAACTCCCCAACAAATATAATTTTAAAATGTTATCCAACAACCACTGTAATCTTATCAGCAACAGCAACCAACAATTAATTTGTAAATATGTGATTTGAGTTGTCATTGCTGTTTTCTATACTGCCTTTAATGAAGACAGTCAGTTGTCATATTTTCACATGCAATTATCTTCAATTATTCTGAAATGACTACTCGCTGTAGTGAAAGTAGGAAAAATTTACTGTTATTGTGTAACAACTGTAGAGCGTGAATAAAGATTGAAAAGACTACTCGTTGTAGTGAGATTGTCATTATTAGTCCATTGCGTGTCTGAATTACTTTTATCAGTGGGTTGTATAGTGTATTACTGTCATTCAATGTAGCTTTACAGTAACATTATAGAAATCTATCATTGCGTGTCTGAATTATTATTGATGTATCATTCAATGTAGCTTTACTGTCATTCAATTACTGTCATTGCGTGGTTGAATTATTATTGATGTATCATTTTAGTTTTCCAATGCTTCCCTTGTAACATTAATTTCATTTGGCTCAAGTTTTAAATTGTTTAAGTTTAGAAAGCATTTTGAATACTAATACCGGGAACGGAACTAACTTGATTGTGGCATAATAAAATACAACAAGTCTGAAAGTAACCATAATTAATAAAGTAAAGTCTAAACTGCATACAAACTGAAAACATGGCATAATGAAGACGAGAACATGGGGCAATTTCATATTGGTTGTTCAAATTTCATTCACGAGCTACAGTAACTATACAATTACAATAATTTATTGAAAACTTCAATATACGCAGTGAGTAGTCATCTCAAATTAATACAATCACAATGCATGTGATTTCTGTTTTATTTCAGATCACATGTTGAAAATTGAATTAAAAGGGATAAGATGCCAATCAAAAGTCATGACCACAAAATCTGCTGGGATAAGATATGAATCCAAAAGGATAAGGTTGCTTTACATTTTTTCCTATAAATAGCAGTTTCTATTTTTCTTACCATGCATAAGTTTATATTCTCAAACATATTTATCTTAGCAGTTGTTGTGATGGAGAGGCAAAAAATGTGTTTCTATGGGGTGGAACCTGAGATAGGTAATATGTGGACCGGTGAAGTTGCCGGTAGGCGTTGGGAGCGGTGTGCTAGCTGGAAGTGTGCTTACTTTGTTTGGCTCGATGAGCCTCTTACAGACCGTGCTTTGGAAGCTGTTCACCAGCTTTACAAGGAGATGGACAGGAAACACTATGACATAAAAATGGAATTGTGGGCATATTATCAGGAGAAGTTGGCTGTGATTCGTGCTCAGGTGATTGAGAAGGTCCGGGAAGTGGAAACCATATCTTTTATTGAGCAACAGTACTGATCAGCCACAGAACATGAGCAACAGTACTGATCAGCCACAGAACCTCCCGCCGGTGTGGCATAACCTCCCTTTCCCTTTTACTGCTCTACGGGGCTACTGCCTCACTTGCACATAAGTATCAGCTTCCTCACCAGCGTTATCCTACTCATCACTGTCATCCCCCATATCTTCCTCCTGCATGTGATGGGGTGTATGCACCTGACGCCCCTGCTCGAAACTCTGTGTGGAGGTGTCATGTACCAACCACGGGTCGAACCCTCTAGTCGGGGTCTGAAAAGAAAATCCCGAACCACTTGTCTCGGGTGGAAAACTGTATGTAGTCTGTGGAAAATAACTCTGAGTAGAATGGCCCCAAGTGGATCCAGCAGCCCAAGCACTAGGAACATCATAAGGGCTCTGAGTACTGTGGCCAAAAGTAGATGTAACAGCAGCATGGCTCTGAGATATCTGCCCCCACGAGGAGCAGATATAGTAATAATATTTCTTTTTCTCTTTACTTTTCCCTTATTGTTTCCTTCTTGTTTTTTATCTGAACTCTTCTTCCTCTTTTTCTTTAAATTGCCTAAACAAAACATTCTTCTCCTAATACTTTGTATTTATATTACTACTAAGTTAAAAAAAATATGTAATATTACTTAGTAAAATATTTTACTTATTAATATTTATTTTATTTTATTTTTATTATTAATATAGTTATTGAAATCTATATTTCATTTAAAATATTTTTTAAAATCTATATTACTAAATCTATATAGTTAAAATTTTATTAAATTTTTTATTAAAACAATTTACAATTTTATTAAAAGTTTTTTTATTAATAATATAGTTAGTAAAATCTAAATTACTTTGTATTTATAATATTACTAAGTTAAAAAAATATGTAATATTACTTAGTAAAATATTTTACTTAGTAATATATTTTTTAATTTTTTTTATTAATAATATAGTTATTAAAATCTATATTTCATTTATAACATATATTAGGTTAGTTGGAACTAATAAGGTAATATTCGAAGTGTCAAAATGTGGTAGAGGGCTATTTTGAGGCTTATTATGAAATTGATAAAAATATATTTTGCTGAAAATGAATACTTAACTTGAAACACAATTCCATCACATAAAATAAGGTACATAATATAACACAGTTGAAAAAATGTGCCTGGTTCGATACATAATAAAAACTCTGTCAATCATCGAACATATAATCATCGGAAAGGTAGTTCTCATTTTGTAATAGTCTATATTGCTCATCTTCTGTAAGCACTCTCCCAATGCCGCGGACAGAATCTCGCGCCAGTTCATACATGTACTGACGACTCCTACACAATAACATTCGGTTATTTTCCTTTCTAATACTTGTCACGACCCTAATAACTTTCTTCCTAAATCCTGCCCAAGTTGGACTATCCCCTGCTTCAGAATATATGTCAATAGAATGTCGAGTTGGAACTCTTAGACCCATAGAAAGCAGGGCATCTCTCAACCGGTCAGATTATTCACGTCGATAAGCCCATTCACGACGTACACCAGCAAAGTACTCTGTAGCATCAATAACTCTAAGACTACGGTAATCATCATCTCTTTCTATGAGCAACCAGTTGCGATTTGTGTTAGAAGACATGCTATTCATTGTTATAATTTGTTTCACATCTTGATTAATAGGTTATATAGAAAAATTCTGATTTTTTAGTCATTCATTTTCATTCCGTATTCCTATCAGAAGTCACATGCATTCTGCATCAATTATTTAGAAATGACTAGTTACTGTACGAAATACACTGCAGCACGTGAATGATGAATTATTAGCAATTTGAAAGTGTCATGAATAGTCAAATGCTTGGCTGCATTACTTTCATCAGTGACGTTTACTGTAGCAAGAAGATAAGGAATGGTGGATAGCCTGCAAAAAAAAATGAAACAGTATTTGACATGACATAAAGTTATGCACCACTGCATCTCATTACTGGGAAGCGTAAAGAGCTGTATCTTTGCACCTACTTTTATGTTATAAATAGAGTGTGTTATACCCCTTGTGATATTTAATTTTCACGATATACTAACAAACAACATAATGAGTTATACCCCTGGTGATATTAACCGAGCAATTAGTAGGAAATGGTTTTGTGATGACAATTTTAGGTACTCAATGGATCCAAATGAACGTTACGCAGGAAGTTCAATAATCACGATGCAGAGGGAATGGGAATGGTGTGTTGGGTGTCTCAATAGTTGAATGGGCCAATGTGTCCAGGAAGGAGTGCGAATACCAAAACAACGCGCCATACACATGCAGCGAGACACGCCTCATGAGCTGGAATTAGCATTATTTCGTGCTAGAGAGGAAGAGAATCGTATGAGGATGCGCTTAAACCGTAAAGACCTACAAAGAAGAAGTCAGGAGTATGCTGAAGACGGCGACCACCACACTGCAATGATGTATCATCATTTTGCTATAGGTCCTGATTATGTTTCTGATTGTTTTCTGTCTGACGATGAGTAAGACAATTACTTATGCCAAGTAGTTTTGTAAAACATAATTATTAATCACGGACTCAAATAAAATTAAACAAAAAAACATAAATAACTTAATACAGCATTTGCTTTTGTTGTAAATTTCAAGAATCTTATCTTCTCTTTCCTATCTTCCAAGTGGGACATAAATAGTAGATTTCTCTTTGACAAATATCCTATCCGAAATCTCCATTGGATTCTATCAATAATGCATTCCTATCCGAATTCTCAAAATGTTTAGCTATCTCTAGCCTACAGCTTCTATTCCTATTTATATGTGTCCTCCAACATTGCATGTATTCAAAACATACTGCAATTCTAAGTTCCTAAATCTTTAGGAAAATAATATTGTTCATACTGCAATTCTAAGGTATGTCAGCATTACATGTATGTTTGTTTACATGTACAATCTTGACTTTTGTTTCCTAACTGTTAATGTTGTCTTCAACGCAGGGAGATGGAAGGCCACGTAAACGTCAAATTTTTTTGGGGCGAAGTAGTTATTCGAGATGGTAGTAATATCAATTACTCTATCGATCCAAAAAAAATGATGTTTATTAGGTTTGGTACCACTTACAATGAGCTTAAAAGTGTCGTGTATAATTTAATGAACATTAGTTCGTATCAGTGGAATTTAAAATTGAGTTTAAAGTACCCATATCTTGGTCAGTACAACCTAGTTGAAGGTTTTTATCAAATGGATATTTTATGTGATGATGATGTTACACGCATCTGCCATGTTGCTAAACGTTCAAGGAGATGTTTTTTTGTTCATCGAAACAGAAGAAATCGTTGTTGATGACCCGTACTCATTCCAGCTCAATTTCTGGTCACAACCAACAACAATAACATACGGTGGTGATGTACAACCACTGTGGCCAAATGTACTTTTTGATCAAGGTGTAGGGTATGGAGGGAAGACTACTCAACATGGTGGAGGGTCTGGTAGGGGGGCTAGTGAACATGGTGGATGGTATGAAGGGGGTAGTAGTCAATATGTTGGAGGGTATGGAGGGGGAGTATACAATATGATGGACGCTATGGAGGGGGAAGTAGTCAATATGGTGCAGGGTATGGAGGGGGGAGTAGTCAATATGGTGAGGGGTATGGAGGGGGGAGTAGTCAATATGGTGAGGGGTATGGAGGGGGGACTACTGAACATGGTGGGGGTAACGGAGGGTGGAGTAGTCAATATGGTGGAGGCTATGGAGGGGGGACTACTGAACATGGTAGAGGGTATGGAGGGGAAAACAGTCAATACAGTGGCGGGTTTCAGGGGGGCTAGTTATGAAAGTGATGTGGTGGGAAGAGGTTCAGGTCAGCGGTTAGCGCTGCTGGCAGATGGAGTTGTAGCCAATTCATCAAGTGAGGAGAATTTTCACCTTCACGATGATGACGACGAGGAATCTTCTGCCACCGAAGATGGTGAAGGACATTCAGAGAGAAATGAAGAAATTTCCAATACATGGCCGGTAGTTGGAGAAGAACATCATGTTCCAAGGGTTCCATGGTTTCGCACAGAGCAATACACTCCACCAATCATAGATAACCCTAATGATATATATGCTGATGAAGACCTCGACAAGGGGGAACTGGGTGAGGGAATGTGTTACCATGACAAAGCAACGCTCTTGGGAGCAGTGAGGCGTGCACATATTAACACTGATCGTACATATAAAACTACAAGGATTAACAAAGAACAACTCATTGTATAGTGCCGGGCTGAGGGGTGTAACTGGAGGATGAGGGCTGCTTTCGTGCATGATTCCGGGTACTGGCGGATTAATGTTAATAGAGAGGAACACAAATGCATGGTCGATCAGCCGTTACAAGATCACAAGAAGTTATCTACAAGGATGATTGCACAGCTTGTAAAACCACTTGTAAGTAAATCTTTAGCAAACGCCACTTATTAAAGCCGAATTTTGTTTGACATTTACTGTTTTATGTGAAACAGGTAATAGATACACCAGAAATTCTTATTAAAACCATTATCCCGCTGATCAAAAACGAGCACAACCACATAGTGGGGTACAAGAAAGCATGGAGAGGGAAGCAAATAGCAATTGAGGAAGTGTGTGGCAGTTGGGCTACAACATACCAAGCTCTACCCATGTTCCTGATAGCCATTATGAAGACAAATCCTGGAACTATTGATGAGATCGATGTTGTCCCACATGCTAAGGAGCGGGGCACGTCCGTCTGCAAGCGGATTTTTTGGTCTTTAAAGGCAATGATGGACGGGTGGCAACATGCACGTCCTATGATTTCAATAGATGGGACATTCTTGAAAGGAAGATATAGGGGCAAGCTGCTTATTGCTATGGGTGTTGATTCAAACAACCACACGGTTCCCTCTCTGTTATGGCTTCGTTGATAAGGAGACGTACGAGAACTGGTCTTGGTTTTTGCAGTGTCTTCGAAGACATGTCTGTCGGCAACGAACCGGCGTCTGCATCATTTCTGACCGTGCTACCAGCATTATCTCCGCCCTACGAGACCCGCAAAATGGTTTTGCTGAGCCACTCAACATCCATAGGTTATGTCTCCTCTATGTAAAAAGTAACTTTTGCAGTCATCACCCAGGTGGTGAACTAAAAAAATTAATGTGGAAAGCTGGAAGAACCACACAAGTCTCAAAGCACGACGCATATATGTCAAGGATTGGTGAAATTTCCCCCACCGCCCTTAATATCTTGCTACAATACCCGTGGAGAGGTGGACACTTTCCCACGATAGTGGTGTTTGCTACGGTCAAACAACCACAAACAGCTTGAGGGCTTCAACGGCAACATAAGGAGGGCTCGTTTTCTTCCAGTAACAACAATGATGGAGTACCTCTTCTACAAGGTGGTCACAATTATAGATAAACGTCGAAACATAGTGGATGATGGTCTACAAGAGGGGCAACAGTTATGTGCACGTTCTGCCACTATGTTAGCAAAAATTCGGAGGAAGGCAACATGACAAATGGTTATTACTTTCCATCATCTCCGCGGGATTATGAAAATAGTAACACATCAGTACACAACAGCTAATGGGACGGTAAAGGGAGGTAAAACCCAGGTTGTCAACCTCACTGACCGTACGTGCACCTGTGGAAAATGGTCGACCCATCATATGTTGTGCTCCCATGCAATGGTAGGTTGTATAACACATGGATTGAATTGAGAGCATTTCATCGAACATTTCCATAAGAACCAAACAGTGCAGAACTTGTACAGGCCAATAATTTATCCGTTGGAATCAACTGAATACTGGAACTACGACTTACCCGTACCTTTGCAGGGGTATGGAAAGTTAGTGCCGGAAGAGTCCTTGAAGAAATTAAAGAAAAAACGCGGGGATAAGGGACAATCGGTGCGGATCCGAACGGAGATTGATGGTCCGCGGTCTGGAAAGAAATGTAGTTTATTTAACCAAGAAGGTCACACCAAGCATAGTAAGAAATGCCCAGGGCGCCCACACTAAAACACGTGATCTTGTTGTCAAACATATGCACTACTGCTATTACAAGCTGTCTACTTGTAATATGGTTCTGTTTCCTTGTTTTCCATTTCATTATTTACTTGTTCTATCATAATATTTTGGTTTCAAATGCTCATTGCACATTCATTTTATATAACAGTTAACGTTTTTAAATTTAACATTATGACACCCTCTCTCCAATAAATAAAATTATTATTTAATCATACAGACTCCAAATGTTTTTACATACCTACAAAACAAAAGAAAAATGGACCTAAACAAATTTCCGGTTATCTAAATATGTCGTGCACAAATTTGCCGTCCCGTGACAATTACGCACTCGCCGCTCATGACACCATTTTCGAAGCTACAAAAGTGTTGGTCATATAAATTTTTAATTCAAAATTAAAATTTTTCCAAAATATAGGTTTACATTACAACACAACAAAAAAATTTGGAAGCCAAAAAATCTACGGTTATTTACATACTCACGTGCCAAAACATGCACTCACCTACACTTTTTACACTCACATTTCACGACACCCTTTTTGGAGCTACAAAATTAATATTTAGACATTTTTTATTTCAATTAAAAAATACACACATAAATTAGGTTTACATTACAAGCCAACAAAAAAAAATTTAGTGAAAACGTTTTCCATTTATTTAATATGGAAGTCCAAAAACAGCCCTTCACCTATTTTAATTTCGTTCAAAAACACACTAACACAACTTCATCACGGGAAAAAGATAAAAAAAAACTACCCCAAAACGCCACTTGTTCTGGGGGTTAGTTGGTGTTTCCCAAAAGAAGAGGCGTTCTGTACCATAAATGAAAATTTCTGAACAGCTATACCAAAAAAGGGACGGAGCCCCGAACTGAACATGAACTGTTCATGAATATCATTTGTATTTTTTAAAAAAAATAATTTTAAATATTATTTTAAGTAAAAAATTATATCAAACTATTAATTATATATTTTTTTATAAATAAAATATTTAATTGAAATAATTATAAAATATATTTAATAAATATTATTAATAATATATATTATTTATACATATAATATTATAAATATACTATTTTTTTCGAACCGAACACGAACCGAACTCGAGTCGAACACCTTAAAAGTTTGGTTCGGTTCGTTAAGATTATCGGACAAGAAATGTTCTTCGAACTCGAGTTCGATTAGCTTATCGGACGAGCTTATCGAGCTCGAACTCGAACGAACCGGACGAGCTTAACGAACAGCTCGGTTCATTTACAGCTCTAATTCAAAATAACTGTTTTTACTTTTTACGGGTATACGACCACTGTATGGTTCCAAATTACAACTGATGTGTAAAATAATAAGAAATATAAGCGCACAGTGTTTAATTGTAACAATTACAGTTCGATCCATAGAGACTATGAATTTCAAAACCCTAACAATTTAAATCAGGTGAACTAGACAAATATATTTGAGATAAGATTTGCTTAACCTAATTAGCAAGTAATAAATAATATGAAAAACCTAGGAATCCGAATCCGTGAATTAATCACAATTAATATCAACTTGCCCTAAAATCAATTCTCTATTCTTCATAAATATAACATACATCGATTAACGAGACAAACATATACTACGAAACTTGTTATCTAACAATAACCCATCAAAATTTCATTGAGCAAACATAGGCTATGTAAAATAAATCCGGTAACAATAATATATCAAAATCACTTTGTCAATTGAACAATTAAGCACCAAGAAAAATTATGTGAATGAAATAATAAGAGCGAGAAGATATTAAAGCAATTAAATTAATTTCATCTTCATCATAGGGACAAATTTAGCTACACATGATAAAAAGATTAACAAAACAAATAACTAGTAAAATCTAGCTCTAGATTGGTGATCTAGATGTTGGGTGTTCGGTGTCTTGGGGTGTGTAAAATAAAAGAGGGGAGACCCATATATATAGGGGAAATATGAGGGTTTGTGTTTTGGAATGTCAAAACTTGATTATGATATATTTCCTTCTTTTCCTTCTTCTTCTCTAATAAGTATTTGAATTTCTTTAGCTTCAAGTATTCTCCACCTCCTTGCCCTTTTCACCTTTTCCTGCTCAAATTTTGATTTTATTTATTTTCTACAAAATAAAGTAAAATAATTTATTTATTAAAAAATTATAATAATGGACATAAAATAAGTATTAATAATATGTAATAATATGGACCTATCAAATGCCCACATACCTATCTTTTGCTCATCACCGAGAAAAATAAAAAAGAAATGCTAACTAAGAAAAGTCATATGCTCCTTTTTGTAGGAGTGACGACAAATTTAAGGTTTACCAACCCGTTAAACTCATAGACAATCTCTACAAGAGGAGTGTTGTCTCCTAACGGTTTGCAGAAGATATGCCCATAAATATGTGAAATACTTTAGTAAGTGTCAAAACTCTGTCAGTATTACCATTTATTAGTGTCAGCACAATAAGTTTTGGGAAAAAATATGCCTTTAAGATTCTTCTAATAATAGCCAAGATGTAGATATCAACAATACACTTATATCGACTCTAAACGTTCACATAAAATCCCAAGTTGTGTCGTGAATGTAGGTCTCTGCAAAACAAGTATCTAGCCAAAACTCACTATTTTTTTCTTCTTTTTTTAAATTGACTGTGCAACGTCTGTTTTCATAGGCTTTCTATGTTATCCATGTAGCGAGCTTTGGGCCAATGACTCCCAAACTAGTTGATCTTAGGGCACTAGGTTTTGAAATACCCATATGGACTTAATTACTCGAGTAACATAGGCCACAAAATAAGACTAGTCAATTATACTACTTGTGCCCATCATCTCAATCTTTTTTTATTTGTGAGGAATATTGGGTATTGAAGTAGTTTATTCAAGCATCTCTTATTTTTTTGCTTTTTTTCTTTTTCTTTTCATAAAAATTTGATTCGACATTGTTTCAACATGTGGGCTCTGTCTCAGATATCGAAAACTTCCCTAAACAATCTTTCCTACAACGACCTTGGGAAATTGTGTCGTCTTGGACTCTTAAGCAAAAATTTGTTCGGCACAAGTTTCATGAAGACAACCTTGCTTAACTACGTTCAAATCACCTCAAGGCATTATATATATAAGTTTTGAAAAACTGCTAACACCAACTAGTATGAAAGTAAAAGAGTGGACTGGACAATTTAGCTAAAATATCTCTGATTATTTGGATTTTTTCTTTTTTTCAATTTTTTTGGATTTTATTATTTTATATAAGTACTAATAAACAACTTCCCCATACCTAAATCATGCATTGTCCTCAATGGATGTAAATGAGATAAAAATGATAAAGTCAAAGGATACGAATACTTGATAAGGGCATGACAAAGGAACACAATTACCTATAACACACCCAGAAAGACTCACACACATATAGTTACTCCTCTATACCTACACTTTACTGTGGGACACATACAAAAAATATTTATTAACCAATACCAGATCGTGAAAAAACTACATTCGCAACACAATCAATATATATGTGAAACTCACCCAAAAGAACAACATTATCCACTAAAGAGATAAGATCATGCATCAACATAAAACTCAAAGCACTAACATAATCCATAGACCAACTAGACGCTTCTTTATGTTGTTTATGCAGAGTAATGACTTAAAATTCGTGGTTATGAACTTTGTTACTAGAAATAACAACATCATGAGTTACTTTATCTACTACCAAAGGCTGATTAAGAGTAAAAAATGGTAGAATATGATCAAGAGTAGGTGATGGTAGAATATGATCAAGAGTAGGTGGCTCACCAACAGAAGTCTTAACAATGGCTCTAGGATCAAAAGAACTATCCTCAAGATGGGTTTCATGTTTAGAACAAATTGCATTCAATTCCTCAAATATCTCATCACAAGTGAAATTCCTATACAACTCATGAAGTTCTCTATTGCTCTCATACTCACGTGAAATATCTTTACCAAGAAGAGACTCAATTTCACTATCCCCAAGATTCGACCCATACACAACCTCATTTATCAAATTAACTCCCACAAGTTGTTCAAAAAGCTCATTAGGTTGATTTCCTACATTATAGATATTAAGATCAACTGACATGTTCCCAAAAGTGAGTTTCATCGAACCATTCCTACAATTAATCAAAGCATTAGAGATGGAAAGAAAAGGCCTTCCTAAAATAATGGGGATTTGATTTTTGATATTTTTGACTGGTTCAGTTTCTAGAATAATGAAATTAACTATCTTAATCAACACATCTTCAACTATACCCTTAGGAGTTTTAACAGAACGGTGAGCTAATTAAAGGGTGTTATAAGTTCACCTAAACCCAAGGCTTCATAGACAGATAATGGAGGAAGATTCACACTAGTACCTAAATCGAGTAAAGTTTTATCAATGAAGGCTACGACATAAGAAATGGTAGGACAACCAGGATCCTTAACTTCACAAAGATTTGATTTGATAATATAGAACTAACATGAGAGGTTAAAAAAGCTTTATTAGGCACATGAGTGGTTCTTTTATGAGTACACAAATCTTTTAAACACTTAGCATAAGAGAGAACTTGTTGAATTGTATCTAAAAGAGGAATGTTGATCTTGACTTGCTTAAAGACTTATCTAACTGAAAAGAATGTTTGTTTGAGATAAATATTTGAGGAAATAGGGCTTTCGGTTTAAAGAATTTTTCACTAGACACATCAGAGAGAGGTTTTGAAGGTGGTTCTTTGGATGGTGATGACTCATTAGATTCATTTTTAAAATTTTCAGGATTTTTAGAAGTCTAGGATTTTAGAGTAGAGGATTTGGTTTAGATGTTAAGTTATCTTACTCGTGAGTAGTAACATTGGAATGATTGTTAAATTTATTACTAAAATGTAGAGAAATGACAGAATTTACATTTTCATGAGACTTTTGGTTTGATGAAATTTAGGATTAATCTCGGGTTGACTAGGGAAACGGTTTTTCTCTCTCACTGATTGTTTTTTCCAGTGGACTAACTTGGACCTCTAGCTTATATATGGCTTCACTACTAGAAAAAAGACATTAGACATCGGGTAAAAACCGATGTCTATGTAAAAAAACAGTGATGTCTTCGCGACTGATGTTAAAGATAATTTTACATAGACATCGATTTTTACCCGATGTCAAAAGGTACCTCAGACATCGTTTATATATGTAACCGTCGTAAAAATATGCAGTTTAACATTGGTTCAAATAGGTAACCGTTCTTATAGGTGTTCTTTAACATCGATTTTGATTAACTATATATTATCAAAAGTCAATTCTAACATCGATTTTTTTGGAACCGTTGTTAATATTCATGTAACAGAGTTCTATAACATCAGTCTTTTTAACAAATATTTGGATTTTTACTGATGTCTTTGGTAATATTAGACAATCCATTAACCAAAATATCAAAAAACTTAATTTTTAAAGCTGAACAAGTACATATTGATATTATTACCCAATTGAATTGAAATCAATAAATAAAATAGCCTAATTTGCACAAATACATCAATTGTTCTAAACAAACTATTACAATAAAGTACTGGCCTTGTTATGAATATTCTGTACTTCACAATATTCAAAAACTCCTTGAATTTTTGTAGCTGCTCACTGTGATATGCCACCACCACTTCCAGGAGGTTCATTCTCAAATATCTAGAACCACAAGTTCAGACAACAATTCAATACTTAATCTCCTATCTAAGATTTTAATATATAAAAGGACAAAATATAGCCTTAGCCATAATATACTCACAATGGATGCTCTGGGCAGCGACCTCCTTGCAAGATTCTTACTCAGCCGGATTCTATACCATGTGCACGCTCAATCCCGACTCTAGATTTAGCAAGGCGTACTCCTTCCAATGAGAGACAACTCATATATCGAAGCATAAAATAGCACCATACCATATCAATTTGTAGTATGGTGACATTATCCACCACCTAAAAGACAGGGAAATAAAATAAATGAAACCAACACATTTTGTTAATAGGAATTTGTGATTCAACTCAAGTACAAAAATATAACTAAATAGACTCAGATGCTATAACAAGTCGCATAATTAGTAATCTTAGGAGCCAATAAAAACAATCTTAGATGCTCTATTTTTTAAACCAGATTTTTCCAGGTGCCTATAATGTTCACAAATGTTTTTCACTTGAACATGTAAACTTGATATCAAGATTTTTATGCAAAGATTACATGCAATATGAAAATATTGCAAGAAACTTATTGCAGAACCGCTATTCTTTTTAGGTATGACAATTCTAAATAAAGTGTTTACGGTAGAAGTGTTAAACTTTTCATAAATGACAACTTTAAGTAAAGAGTAACTAACGCGCCTGAATGAGCTTCGGGTCACAGAAAGATGTTGTCCTCCTGCAGAATGTCCAAACCAATTTTATGTATTAAATAAGTAAAGATGTTGTCCACCCACAGAATGTCCAAACCAATTTTAACATCTCTATGTTTTACCAAAAGCCAACGCAGTAACCTGTCTTCCTTGTTCAAATAATGTAGCTCTTTATTTATGCTAGGTGGAGCCATCATTGTCATCTGCAACGGTTGTCACTTTGAAATAAACATTATGTAAGTGTACTGCAATATTTAAATAACTAGTTCCTCGCCTTGTTATTCCTTTTTTTCTCATTGTGAGGGGTGGTTAAGTAAGTCACCAGATTCATATTAGAATGACAGCATTCATATTACAATAGAGCAAATTGAATATAGACAGTTTCAAAGGTTACATATATAATACATATTAGTGCAAGGTAAGAGTTCCTACCATAATCAATTTTATCTCTTATTCTAGTTTCCATTTGATATCATAACAGTGACATGCAACTATAGACTATAGACTAAATGTAAAAAAATTGAAACACTAAAAGAAAGCATTATTTTAAACTGGTGGTTAAAACTGAAGAACTCTTTAAACATGATAGCTACAGTCAATAACTTCTTTTCTTATTCAAGCCCAGATCGAATACAGTTTGACTACAAAATTGTAAATTTTGTAGACATGAGAAACAGTAGAATGATCTATCTATGAACATAACTCACAAGTTCTCGTGAGTCTGTATTTAAAATGCATCATGTAGCTCTTCTTAAGAAGCTGATTAATTAAACTAATCGAAAATATTATGAAAATAAGGCTTCCACACTGAGAACGGTACATCAGTGCTAAGTCAAATTTTAATATTAAATCTGCTAAACTAAGAAGTAACGGAATAGAACTACAATGTAAAAAGAGCAACCTACCTTTCCTAACACAGCACAACAGTCACTGATCATATAAAGACTTGGAGCATTATCCGTACCATCTAATATGGCATCATATCTAAGAAGCGAAGGAAATGCTATTTCCAGTCTTTTAAATCAAAAATAAAGAAGAACCATCATTATAATACACACAAAAACGTATAAGAACCATCTACAATAGACCATAACAAAATGAAATGATCAAGATAAAAAAACATTTAATTAATGTAGCCGCACCTTACTTGATTCATACAAAATATCAATTAGAAATAGTACACGACCTAGAAATTAAATAAAAGCTCTACCTGTCTGTGCAGATTATTAAGATCCACAACATCGTGATCCTAAATACATAATCGACCTAGAAATAAACGTAACAACAACATGATTACTTTAGGAAAAACATAATGTGGCCGCAAATACAGAGTTAAAACGTCGAAAATAACAATTACAAAACATTACCAACACCACAGGCGGCGAGATACAAAAAAGCAGGCGAGCCCAAACCTCCACCACCAACCACCGATACCAAAGAATTCAACAGATTTGCCTGACCTGTATCCACAAAATAATAAGCAATGCCTTTAAAGCTTTAGAAAGTTCTAGATCTGTTGAAATAAGAACAAACAAACAACACAATCAAACTCGAGTCACTCAAAAAATCAAGTAGAAAACAAATAAAACCTAATCAAAAAAGAAAACCACCAAGATTTGTAAAGAAATTGAAGTTTCTCAATTTCTTTCATAGACACAGTAAGATGGTGATGAAGAATTAAGTATTAGTTACAGGGAGATGGTGAGAGAGAGATGTGAGAGGGGAGAAAGCGCACTAAGAGAGAGTGAGAGTTGTGCAAGAGATAGAAGGGAGTGAGAGGAAAGAGGAAAGGGGGGAATACATTTTTGGTTAAGGGGAACGGGTGAAATAATTGAGAAATAAGCGGGGAAGTGAGCCCGGGTCTTTTTTTCAGTTTTATTAAATTAATCATAGACATCAGCTATTATTTAGACCCATGTTTAAAAAAAATCGACAACGGTTACGTTTCGGACCGATGTCTAATTCATGTGTCTTATATTTTAAAAATAACTATTAACATCGATTATTTTATTGACCGATGTCTATTAAACGCAGTAACATCGCTTTAGAAATAACCGATGTCTAAAATACCTTTGACATCGGTCGTCTGAGCAACCGATGTCTATTGACATAATTCTAGTAGTGCTTGTGTGTTTGAATTTAGCAATTGCCTATCTTGGGTCATAGCTTGCATGAAAGATTGTTGAGATTTGAGTAATGCCTCCAAACTTTTTTCAATGGAATTCAATTTCTTATCAGATTCTCTAAATAAGAAGGATTCAAAGGGACTGAGTTTGAATAATGACCAACATTTTGAGGAGGATATGCGTTAAAATTTTGAATTGGGTATGGACTAGGATTGGGCTTTTGAAAAGCATGTTGAGAATATTGATTAAACTGATTTTATTGACCTTGGTTCCATGAGAAATTTGGGTGATTCTTCCAACCAGGATTTTATGTGGGTGTATAAGAATCATTCCTCAAAATCTTTTAGGTTCAAGATTAGGTTCCGTAGTTGACTCCTATAACATGGTTTTTTCAGCTAACTCCTCAAAATAGTGCGAAGCTTCTTTCACATTTTTATCCATAAACTTACCTTGACACATAGACTCTGACAGAGCAGTGGTTTGACTGTCTAAGTCTTCATAAAGAATTTTACAAAGTCTCCATTTTTCAATACCATGTTGAGGACAATTAGACAAAAGCTATTTAAATCTATCAAAATAATTTCAAAAAAACTCATTTCAATTTTGTTGAAATTGGTTGATTTCATTTCTAAATATGTTTGCCTTATGGTTTGGAAAATATTTTTTAAGAAAGATAGGCACAAATCCCTCCCACGTGGAAATAGAGTTAACGGGTAGACTATACAACCATTGTTTAGCCTCTTCTTTTAAAAACAAAGTTAATAAGTTGTAGCCTAATGGAGTCTTCACTAAGTTGTTGAAGTTTTCGTAAAACACACACTTCCTCAAATTCTCGAATGAAAAGATATGGATCCTCTCCCTCTACCCCAGCAAACCTAGGTAACATGCTAATGTTGTGATATTTGATTTCAAAATTGTTCACGATTACTTGAGGTAGGACTATGCATGAGGATTCAGCAGAACACGCGGGGTAACAACGGTCTTTGAGTGAGACATACATGACTACATGTGGAAATTCTACTTCTTTTGATTCAATTTTAGTGGGTAAAGAGAACTCGAGTTTCCTTACTACTTTAGGAGATGAAAGGTTAGAGTGTCTTATTAATATAGATGAATGGTCTCGAACCCAATTACTTTGCATATAAGACAAGTAAACACGTAGCAGGCAAGAGCTATAAGTAAACACCCAAGAAAAATTGGAAAATCAAAAAGAAAAATATTAGATCAATGTGTAATTCTAAAAAAAAATCTAGATAACTCCTAACTTTTAGACCACCAAAAAGTCTATAAATCTAGATTTATTTAAACTGATTGGCCAGGTAAGCAGGGGCACTTCCTTCTAAACAAGGCGCTAAATTAGAGAACTGCTAGCCTAGTCACCAATCCAAATTTGTCAGGTAAGTGATGCACTTTCCTTGTCACCAAAAGTTTGAATAATTTCAAATTTACTTTCTCTTTTAGGTACCTTCCTAATTGAGCTCGAAATCCTAGGGGCCAACGTCTACTTATTTTTATTAAGGTAGTTGAATGCAAGATGAAAGAATTAATGAATCTGGGTCAAAAAAAGGGAAATGAAATCCCTCACCTTATCTTGAAATTGGGTGGCTCCCTTAAGATTGATTAGATGATGCAACACACAAAGAATGAGATAATAAACACTTATAGAGGCACTATACTACGTGTATTACTCTAAATTGTACGTACCTCTTTCCTCCAGAATTCACCACAGTTATATTAGATGAAAAACAATAATTACAAAAAGAAAATCTAGATGATGTGATTCTATATAAAAGAATGAATGATGCAACAAATTGATTTTTAACAATTAATTAACTAATATATTTGGATTTTTTAAATATTTTTTTGGGATATTTCAATAATAAAAGTGAGAAGAAAAAAATTAAGGGGTGATACGGAATACCGAAAAGCGCTTTCAAAAATTCCAAAAGAGGCCCGCAAAGGTTGGCTCAGTTGGTTAAAGAGGGGATACCTATCCTCTTGGTTACAGGTTCAAATCCCACAGGAGGAGAATTTATGATTATGCCTCCTGAGCCAGAGCCTGTTGCTCAAATGCGGTTTACCTTGGTTCACGTGGTTTGCAGGTTATTGCATGAGCCCATAGGGTTTACCCAGTGCACACTCGAAGGGTAGCGGCTGCGGGTACCTACTATTAAAAAATATTCTAAAAGAGACGGCGAGGCCTTCTAGAGATCTTCTTGTCCAAGCTTTCCTCCGCTTCACGATTTCCTAAAAAAACAAAGAGAAAACAAAAAAAACTAGTCCGTAGAATTAAATATCAAGGAGTAAAAATTAACTATAGTTCCTGGTAGTGGCGCAAAAACTTGATGTGTAAAATAATAAGAACTACAAGTGCACGTGTTTAGTTGTAGTAATTACAGGTCGATCAATAGAGACTAGAATTTTAAAAACCCTAACAATTTAAATCAGACGAACTAGACAAATATATTTGAGATAAGATTTTTTTAACCTAATTAGAAAATAACAAATAATATGGAAAACCTAGCAATCTGAATCCGTTAATCAATCACAATTAATATCAACTCGCCCTAAAATCAATTCTTTTTTCTTCACAAAAATAACGTATATCAATTAACGAGACAAGCAAATACTATGAAACTTGTTATCTAACAATAACCCATCAAAACTTCATTGAGCAAGCATAGACTATGAAAAATTAATCCGGTAACAATAATATATCAAAATTACTTTGTCAATTGAACAATTAAGCACCAAGAAAAATCATGAGAATCAAATAATATGAATGAGAAGATATCAAAGAAATTAAATTAACATCATCTTCATCCAAGGGAACAAAGTTAGCTACACATGATAAAAAGATGAACACAATAAATAACTAATAAAATTCTAACTCTAGATTGGTGTTCTAGATGTTGGGTGTCTTGGAGTGTGTAAAATACAAGAGGAATGGCCCATATATATAGGGGAAATATGAGGGTTTGGGTTTTGGAATGTCAAATCTTTATTAAGATATATTTCATTCTTTTCCAAAAAGTATTCAATTTTTTAGCTTCAAGTATTCTCCATCTTCTTGCCATTTTCATTTTTTTCCGCTCAAATTCTGATTTTAATTATTTTCCTACAAACAAAGTAAAACAATTTATTCATTAAAAAATTATGAAAACAGACATAAAATAGGTATTAATAGTATGCAATAATATGGACCAATCAACAACCTTTAATTTTTTAATTTTATGTAGGGGAAGAGATGTTCTACGAATGAGGCATCCTTTCCAGAGAAGAGAGGTGTAGATGTAATATCCCGTAGTTTTTGAATTAGATTAATAACAGAATAATAAAATAAAAGTATTAAAATTATATAAGGATTGGGATTTAAAATTGAATTAGACTAATAGGCCTAAAATGTGGATCAGATTTTAATACGGATAACTTGATGGCTAAGAAACAGGGTTTTATATCATTATAAATACATTCTATCCGTCTTTCTCATTTTTATTCATAAAATTCGTAGGTCTATTATACACCAAAATCTTGTACAATTCATAGAAAATTCATCGTAAGTTAGAATTTGTTGGTTCCAGCCTTTTTAGAAAGGTCTTTTCATTATCTATAACTTCCGTGTTTTGTGTTTTTTTAAGAAAACGTCGTTTAGAGGGTCAAAATAGTAAATTAAGATATGGTCAATATTTGAGGTAAGTTTTCGAACGGTCTTGCCAGTATTTTCAAAATAGTGTGTTATGCGTGTATATTTGATTATCAAAACTTGGGCTAAGTGATTATGTATTTGAAAGTAGTATGTTTTATAAAATACGTGTCGATGTATATGTGTTGTGTTCAAACGATAATTTTGGATCTCTGATTTATGCCATGGTTTGTGAAAATATCGCATAAGAACTTAGGACCGTAGTTACCGGTTTGTAGTGACAATTTTCGGAAAATTTAGTACCGTTATCATCGGGTTGTAGTGGTCGTGGTATGAGTTATTGATTTTAAATTATTTTTATTCAGGTGGTATGTGTATTGTGTGTATCGAATAAGAATAAGAATAAGAATAGGTATCGAAAGTGCTTGTTTTGTATATCATTATATATATTATCATATTTTGTTATATGTGTATGTGTTACTTGACCTGCTACTTGGATCGATTATTTTGTTGCTGGGATGTATAGCTCATTACTTATAATTTCAGGTTTCGCCTAAAAATTGACTTGGATAGCTTTAGAGTTTTGAGGATCTTAGGTTTGGAGTAGTTTAACTTTTGGACTTCCGTTAGTTGTGGTTTTGTAATAGTCACCATTGTAGTAGAATTTTTGATTAATAGATTGTATTGTATTTCAGTTTCGATTTATATTTAATCATCCAAAAGTGCGGCTTGTCACAATTGGTATCAGAGCAGGCTGTCCTTTAGTGTGTGTTAGTTTTGGGATTAGTACATTTTCTAGGATGCGTTCCTGTGGACCATAGTTTGACCTTTGGTAGATCAGGAGGTAGATGTGCCATGAACTTTTGGATTTTTGTAAATTTGGGGATCAAATTCGTTTTAAGGTGGGTATTATATAATATCTCGTCATTTTTAGAATTTGATTAATAATAGAATAATAGAATAAAAGTATTAAAATTATATAAGGACTAGGATAAAATTGAATTAGACTAATGAGCCTAAAATTTGGATCAGATTTTAAAACATATAACTTGGTGGTTAAGAAATATGGTTTTATATTGTTATAAATACATCATATTCGTCTTCCTCATTTTTATTCATAAAATTCGTAGGTCTATTATACACCAAAATCAACAATATTGTAAAATTCGTAGAAAATTCATTGTAGGTCAGAATTCATTAGTTCCGGACTTTTCAGAAAGATTTTTACGTTATCTTCAACTTTTGTGATCGTGTTTTTCAATAAAACGTGTTTTGGAGGTTCAAACGAGTAAATTTAGACCTGGTCAGTTTTTTAGGTAAGTTTTCGATCGATCTTGCTAGTATTTTTAAAATTATGCGTTATGCGTGTATATTTGATTATTAAAACTTAGGCTAAGTTATTATATATTTGAAAGTAGTATGTTTTGTCGAATATGTATTAATATATATGTGTGGTGTCTAAACGATAATTTTGGAAATCTGATTATGCCATGGTTTGTGAAAATATCGAATACAAACTTAGGACCGTAATTACCGGTTTGTAGTGACATTTTTCAGAAAATTTAGGACCGTTATCACCATGTTGTAGTGATCGTGGAAAGTGTTATTGATTTTAAATTATTGTTATTTATGTGGTATGTGTATTGTGTGTATCGAATAAGAATATGTATCGAAAGTGTTTATTTCGTATATCGTATCATATAGATTATCATATTTTGTTATATGTGTATGTGTTACTTGCCTGCTAGTTGGATCGATTATTTTTTTTTGGGTTGTATAGTACATTATTTATAATTTCAGGTTTCGCCTAAAATTCGAGTTGTATAACATTGGAGTTTCGAGGACCTTAGGTTTGAAGTAGTTTAACTCTTAGAATTCCGTTAGCTGCGCTTTTGTAATAGTCACCATTGTAATAGAATTTTCGATTAATAGATTGTATTGTATTTCAGTTTTGATTTAGATTTAATCATCCAATAAAGTGCGGGCTGTTACAGTAGACATGATGCTCCCCTTGTCCGTTTGCTTCTTGGAAATGGATCGTACACAAGTGACTAAGTGAGCCTATACAGATGTCGTATAAGTTACATATTGGTCTACGGTATTTCTCGCTCTCTTGATTATTTTAAGAACATTAAATTATATCTTCTACACAATTAGTACAAGATAATTTTATAATATATATTTCTATAAATATATACGTTAGTAAGAGAAATTTGGTAACAACATCCCGAGTTCATATCGTGGAAATAATTGATTTTACCTTGGTTTTTGAGTATTAGAATGGATCTGTTTGTTTCAAGCTTCTACATCGTGATCACATCTCCAGGTTCACCTGTCGGAGAGGGTGAAGAGATGTGACAGTTTTTTGGGACTGAGTTTTCAAGGTTTCCGGGCATGGGAGGCGGAGTAAGTCCTACACGGCCGAGAGGATGCCCCAAAATGCGTATTGTTCAACTTTTTACATGATTCTCGTAGAATAAAGTGAGAATCAACAACCTTTACAAAGTGCCTACATATCCTATCTATACTACACTATAATAACCAGAACGGGGTATAATTTGGTTTCACATTTATTCCCTAATTATAGTTATTAAAAAAATAAATAAATAGTGATATATATCCGCTAAACTATTAAATTGATTAAATAATTAAATATTTATACTATACTATAATAACCAGAATGGGGTATAATTTGGTTCAACAGTTATCCCCAAATTTTAGTTATTAATAAATAAATAAATAATGTTATATATCCGCTAAGTTATTAAATTGTTAAAATACTAAAATATAGTCTACTTATCCTACTAAACTACGACCACAACTTATCTTATTATTATAAAAATAAATAAATAGTGTTATATATCCGCTAAACTACTAAATTATTAAACTACTAGATATAATCTACTTATTCTACTATATTACGACCACATATTCTCCAATTATTTTTATTATAAATTTATAATTATTATATTTTTATTATAAATATTTTAAAATTATAATATGATTTTTTTTATAAAAATTGATAGATCCCGTGCATCGCACCGGACTTAAGCTAGTATTTATAGGAATCAAATCTTATGTAGTTCTTAGGGGTTATGCTTCTTTACTCATGAGAAAGTGTTAGGAATATGTGTATTAGTTTGATGATAAGTTCAGCAAAACACTTAAGTAGAAATCTAGTGTTTGTAGCCTCAACGGATAAGACCATCTTGGCTATCCATTGAAGGAGCAGCCTTACTTAGCAATAAGTTTGGTATTGTAGCACATCTCACTCTCTGGTTTCAAGCTGTAATTCTTAGATGTTGTTAGGAGATAATCAGTCATGTTGACTACTAATGGATGTACAAGTAGGAGGGCTAATTGTAAATATTTCATGCCTTGTAATTTTGTATAAGTGAAGAAGTATCAACTGATATTGAAGACCTTCAACGGATAAGAAACTAAGCTTCAACGGATGTCTCTAACGCTTCAACGGATGCACTGCTAGAGCATCAACGGATAAAGCCATCAACGGATGAAAGCTTCAATGGATGCACTGCTAGAGCATCAACGGATAAAGCCATTAACGGATGAAAGCTTCAACGGATGCTCAGTCTCATAGCAGTTGATAGTGACAGTTAACAAAGTTGACAGAGGCACATGGATTGACAGAGATGTGGTAGCCTATTTCAGGAACAGCAGAAAAAGCAGCCATTTTTAGTCTGGTTCAAAATGGAAAGTCAACAGATAATTCCATATTACACTGGATAAAAATGGAACAGAAATAAGTGGAGAACTATTGTCTTATTGTACTTTATCTTTGTCTTCACTTATAAACTTGGTGTTATATAAACCAAGTAGTAGCTAGTAATTAGATATGAATTTTCCCTGAGCTGTTATAAAATATCAAGAGAGAAAATCATCTAGTTTGTACTAGGAAGCAGCTGTGATTTAATTTTGAATCACAGATTTTTTGAAATAACACATCTCTGGTGGAACAACAAATCCACCAGAAAAGTTTTTAAGTTCTTTGTGTTCATTTCATTTGTGTTTAAATATATATATGTCTGCATCAGCTCCAAGCAATTCACACACATTTGATCACTCAAACACTTAGTCTTACAAATTGCTCAAAACTTGAAAAAGTTTTGAGATTTACATTCAACCCCCTTCTGTAAATCTCATTGTTAGTCCACTGGGAATAACAATTGGTATCAGAGCAAGCTCTTAACATACAAAGAGTTTAAAGATCTATTTTGCTAACATCATGAGTAAGAAGGATATTGGTATAAAGATTCCAATCCTGGAAAGAGATAACTTTCATCACTGGAAGGTGAAGATGCATTTACATCTTCTCTCTCAAGATGAAAGCTACATCAACTGCATTGAGAATGGTCCTCACATCCCACACAAGGTGGCCACAGCTGCTACTGCTACAGTTGCTGTTGGACAGTCTATTCCCAAGCCAAAGGCAGAATGGACTGTTGAAGATATTGAAGAGGTCTAGAAGGACAAGAAAGCCATGAACATTTTGTTTAATGGCCTGGATCAAGATATGTTTGACAATGTCATCAATAGCCAAACTGCTAAGGAAATTTGGGATACTGTGCAGCTTATCTGTGAAGGCACGGAGCAAGTTAGAGAAAACAAAATGCAGCTTCTCATTCAACAATATGAATATTTCCACTTTGAAGAAGGAGAATCATTGAATGATACATTCAACAGATTTCAGAAACTATTGAATGGATTAAAGCTGTATGGGAGAGTGTACCAAGTCAAGGACTCCAATCTAAAATTTCTAAGGTCTCTACCAAAGGAATGGAAGCCTATGACTGTTTCTCTAAGAAATTCTCAAGATTATAAGGACTTCACACTTGAAAGATTATATGGAATTTTGAAGACTTATGAACTTGAGATGGAGCAAGATGAGCTGTTGGAAAAGGGAAAGAGAAAAGGAGGATCAGTTGCACTTGTAGCTGACAGTGAAAAAGTTGAAGCCAGAAATGAGGAAAAGACAATGCCAAGTCTCAAAATTGGCACAAGCAAATCAGAATCAAGCAAGGGTAAAAGGCAAGTTGCTGTGGATAAAGACAATTCCAGTCAGGATGAATCTGATGATATTAATGAACATCTGGCCTTCTGTCCAGGAGGTTTGCAAAGATGAAGTTCAGGAAAAACACAAAGTTCACTAAGCCAAACAAAAACATGGTGGACAAATCAAAGTTCAAATGTTACAACTGTGGCATTAGTGGACACTTTGCAAGTGAGTGTAGGAAGCCAAATTCTGAGAAAAAGAAATTTGAGCAAGTTGATTACAAAAGGAAGTATTTTGATTTGCTCAAACAAAAGGAAAGAGCTTTTGTCACTCAAGATGAATGGGCAGCAGATGGGGTAAATGAAGATGATGATGTGGAATATGTCAACCTAGCCCTGATGGCTAATTCTGATGAAAATGAAACTAGTTCATCAAGCAACCAGGTAATTACTACTGATCTCTCTCAGCTTTCTAAACATGAATGCAATGAAGCCATAAATGATATGTCCAATGAATTATATCATTTGCGTGTTTCTCTTAAATCACTAGCTAAAGAAAACACTAGGATCAAAGAAAATAATGTGTTTTTAAGTGATAGGAATGCTGTGTTAGAGAGTCAGGTAATTGAGCTTGAAAAGATTAAACTTAAATGCTTGACTGTCGAGAGTGAACTAGAAGAAGCTGTTAAGAAAGTAGAAATTCTTTCTAAACAGTTAGAAAGTGAGCAAGAGGTAATCAAGGCCTGGAAAACATCTAGGGATGTTGGTGTTCAAATTGCCAAGGTTCAGGGAATTGAATCATTCTGTGAGGATGCCTGGAAGAAAAACAAAAAGAAGTTAGAATTAATTGATGGATTGTCAACGGATGTGGAATCAACGGATGATGAAAGTTATCCGTTGAAGGAAGAAAAGAAGCATCCGTTGAAGGCTCATCAATTAAAACAGGCAAGTTCTTTTAAAAATAAAAAGAATGATTCAACTCTCAAGAACTTTGTCAGAGAAGAAGCTAGCACATCCAGAGATGTCAGTAAGGTGAATATAGGACACATGACTTTAGATCAGTTGAAAGATAGGCTTAAGTTGGTTGAGGATAAGAAGGAAACTAAAAGAAAATCTAAAAGAAATGGGAAGGTAGGGATTAATAAACATAACAATTACACACCTGATAGGTATGCTCCTAGAAAAAGCTGTGTACATTGTAAAAGTGTTAATCACCTATCTGATAATTGCAAATCTGTTAAAAATGCTCCCATGCCTTCAAATCCCTCCATGCCTAACATGTCTATGTCACCTCTGCATGCTATGCCTGTTATGTCTCACCAGAATCCCCATGCACATTTTGCAAACATGCCATACATTAACAATCCTTACTTTACTGTATTTAGTATGCCTCAAATGCCATACAATATGCCTATGTGGAATAACATGTTTGCACAACCTATGCCTTATCAAATTCAATCAAATGTGTTAAATGATTCCGTGACTAACCCTACACTTCAACCAACCACATCTGAGACCAAGGTTGACCCAAAGTTACCTAAGTCAAAAGATGCAGGAGGAATGAAGTCTAGGAAAAAGACTAACAAGGCTGGACCCAAGGAAACTTGGGTACCAAAATCAACTTGATTGATTTTGTTGTGTGCAGGGACAAAGAAGGAATCTATGGTACTTGGACAGTGGTTGTTCAAGACACATGACAGGAGATTTCACCCTGCTCACAGAATTTAAGGAGAGAGCTGGCCCTAGCATAACCTTTGGAGATGACAGCAAAGGATTCACTATGGGATATGGCTTGATTTCAAAAGAAAATGTCATCATTGATGAAGTTGCATTGGTTGATGGTCTCAAACACAATTTATTGAGCATCAGTCAACTATGTGACAGAGGGAATACTGTTTCCTTCAATTCTGAAGCCTGTATTGTCACAAGTAAAAAGGACAATAAAGTGGTTCTAACTGGAGTTAGAAAAGGAAATGTGTACTTAGCTGATTTCAACTCTACAGATGCAGAATCCATTACTTGTCTTCTCAGCAAAGCAAGTCCAGTTGAAAGTTGGCTATGGCATAAGAAGCTGTCCCATTTGAATTTCAAGACAATGAATGATCTGGTCAAAAAGGACTTAGTTAGAGGAATGCCTCTAGTGGAATTCACAAGGGATGGACTGTGTGATGCTTGTCAAAAAGGAAAGCAAAAGAAAGTATCATTCAGTAAGAAGCTTGAATCTGCAATTGATGAACCACTGCAACTTCTACACATGGATCTCTTTGGACCAGTCAATGTATTGTCAATTTCAAGGAAAAGATACTGCCTAGTGATTGTAGATGATTTCTCAAAGTTTTCATGGGTTTATTTTCTTGGATCAAAGGATGAAGCTAGTGAAATCATCATCAATCATATCAAGCAAGTCAACAATCATCCTGATTTCAAAGTAAGGAATATTAGGAGTGACAATGGAACTGAGTTCAAGAATTCAACCATGAAGATGTTCTGTGGAGTAAATGGGATCATGCATGAGTTCTCAGCTCCAAGAACTCCACAACAAAATGGTGTGGTGGAAAGGAAGAACAGATCACTAATTGAAGCTGCAAGGACAATGCTTGAGGAGTCAAAGCTCCCAACTTATTTTTGGGCTGAGGCTATTAACTGTGCATGTTACACTCAGAATATTTCTCTAATCAATCAAGCAAAATGCATGACTCCCTATCAATTATTCAAGAGAAGAAAACCAACTTTAAACTTTCTACATGTCTTTGGTTGCAAATGTTACATCTTAAGGAATCAATCTGATCACAAAGGAAAGTTTGATGCAAAGGCTGATGAAGGAATATTTGTTGGTTATTCTGCTGGAAAATCATATAGGGTCTACAATCTAAGAACCAACATTGTCATGGAATCTGTACATGTTGTGTTTGATGATAAAAAGATTAATGGACTAACAGATGAGGGACATCATGAAGGACTCAAATTTGACAATATTGAGATATATTGTGATGATAGTGAAGATGAAAATGATGAAGAAGACATCTCAAGAAGAAACCAGAGTCTGCCTTTGGATAATGCACAGAATGCTGCATCCGTTGAAAGTCAAAATTCAGCTTCCGTTGAAAGAAGCAATGCAGCATCCGTTGAAAGACAAAGTGCATCATCCGTTGAAGTTCATAACGAAGCATCCGTTGATCACAGTCTGTCAACGGATAATCACTTCACCTCATCAGTTGATAGAACTCCCATTTCCTTTCAAAGGATCAGCAACCCAGGGGGAGTTTCAACAAATCAACATTCTATCTCACATCATGACAATACTGAGGCAACCTCATTAAGGGCTAATCTACCACCTCAAAGGAAATGGACCAAGATTCACCCTTTTGAACTGATCATTGGTGATGCTACATCTAAAGTCCAAACTAGAAGGGCTACTCAAGATGAATGTCTGTATAGTAGCTTTCTATCACAGGAGGAACCTAAGCGAGTGGAAGAAGCTCTTTTGGATCCAGATTGGATTTTAGCTATGCACGAGGAGCTAAACCAATTTGAGAGGAACAAAGTGTGGAAGCTGGTACCCAAGCCAAAACAAGAGTTCTATTGACACAAAATGGGTATTCAGAAACAAGATAGATTAAAATGGCATTGTCATAAGGAATAAAGCCAGATTGGTTGCCAAAGGCTATTCTCAACAAGAGGGAATAGATTTTGATGAAACATTTGCTCCAGTTGCAAGACTTGAAGCCATCAGAATCTTTCTAGCCTATGCAGCTAATGCCAATTTCAAAGTCCATCAGATGGATGTCAAGAGTGCATTTCTAAATGGGGAATTGGAGGAAGAAGTTTATGTAACCCAACCTCCTGGTTTTCAAGATCCAAATTTTCCAGACAATGTGTATTATTTGTTGAAAGAACTCTATGGACTAAAGCAAGCACCTAGAGCCTGGTATGAGACTTTATCAAAGTTCCTTCTAGATAATCACTTCACAAGAGGTACTGTTGACAAAACTCTCTTCTTTAGAAATGTTAATGGCTCTAAGATACTTGTACAAATTTATGTAGATGATATTATATTTGGATCTACAGATGATAAACTTTGTAAAAAGTTTGCTAAATTAATGCAAAGTAAATATGAAATGAGCATGATTGGAGAGCTAACTTACTTTCTTGGTTTACAAGTTAAACAAGTTAGTGGTGGAATTTTCATTAGTCAAACTAAATATATTTATGATCTTTTAAAGAAGTTTGACTTAATGGATTGTTCACCTGCAAAAACTCCCATGGCCACTGCCACCAAGCTTGAATTAAACATGGCTGAAAAGTCTGTGGATATTACAAGTTATAGAGGCATGGTTGGCTCACTTTTATATTTAACTGCCAGTAGATTTGATATTATGTTTTCTACATGTCTCTGTGCTAGATTTCAAGCTGACCCTAAAGAATCTCACTTAGTGGCTATTAAAAGAATTTTCAGATATCTCAAAGGGACTCCAAATCTAGGAATTTGGTACCCTAGAGAGTCTGGTTTTGATCTAATTGGCTACTCAGATGCAGATTATGCAGGTTGCAAATTAGACAGGAAAAGCACAACAGGCACCTGTCAATTTCTAGGAAACAAGCTTATATCATGGTTCAACAAGAAGCAGAATTCTGTTTCCACATCAACAGCTGAAGCTGAATACATTGCAGCTGGTAGTTGTTGTGCACAAATATTGTGGATGAGGAATCAGTTATTTGACTATGGTATAACTGTTGACAAAATTCCAATATTTTGTGACAACACAAGTGCCATTGCCATTACTGAAAATCCAGTGCAGCACTCAAGAACCAAGCACATTGATATCAAGTACCACTTCATTAGGGAACATGTGATGAAAGGTACAGTGGAACTTCATTTTGTTCCAAGTGAAAAGCAGATTGCAGACATATTTACCAAGCCACTTGATGAATCAACATTCACAAGATTAGTAAGTGAGTTAGGTATGCTTAACTATTCATAATCTATGTCATCTATGTAATTTGTCTTGTAGCCAGAAATGAATTTGCTGCAAGAACAAAGTTGGCTTTAATCAAAACTTATCCTATCAACGGATATTCCCTATCCATTGAAAGCCAAAATTGTTCTATCAACAGATATTTATTATCCGTTGAAAGACAAATACATTTCTGGTAATTTTATCCTTCAACGGATAAAATAGTGCTGTTCATCAACGGATAACTATTTACCTTATCCGTTGATGTGTCACGTTAGTGAGTCACAGCCGTTGATTCTTTTACTCAACCGTTGATACAGATATACAGTGTTGTATGTATTTGTATTTACGGTAGTTTTCAGAATTTCTACAGTTTCATTTATTCCTGAACGGCTTTCACTTACTTAAAAGTATCATTTAATTATTTTAATTTGTGTTTAATTCAAGAAAGTATAAAAGCCCAATTGAATTCTTATTTTCACTTTACGCTTTCTTGTAATTATCATTCTTTTTCTCTCTCAATTCTCAAGTTCTTCTCTGCAACCTCTACTCACAACAATGGCACCAGTAGTCAAAATTATGTCTCAAACAGGATTTGTTTATGAAAAGAATAATTTCATAGTCTTGGTTGAAAAGAAGGAAGCCCATTCTGATTATCACAAGATGATGGACTTCATCAAGAACTGCAAACTGAGCTATGCAATGCTGGAAGCCCCAACCATCTACTGTGAAGTGATTGAGGAGATTTGGACAACTGCAGAGTTCAACTCCACTGATATGACTATTGCCTTCTCTCTCAAAGGTAAGGACTATTGCATTAATTGTGATGATTTACAATCTTGCTTTAAGTTGCCTGAGAATAATGCCATGACACCACACACTGATAAAGATGTCTCTGCTATGCTAGATTCCATAGGCTATGCTTTTGATTCTACTAGTTTAGGTAGTATTAGAAGGAAAGGCCTTAGGAAAGAATGGAGTTTTCTTGGAGATGCCATTATTAAGGTTTTCTCTGGGAAGATTAGCAATTTTGATGCTATCACTTCATCTCTTGTTAATATGCTCTATATGCTAGTTTCTGATAGGTACTTTAATTTTAGCAACTGTGTTATGCTAGAATTAGGTTCCAGATTAGGTAACAAAGCTAATAGACCACATAACATCTACTTTGCTAGATTCTTTATGTTATTGGCTAACCATGTTGCTGAAGGTTTGGTTATATCCAATGAGAATAATAAACTCAAATGCTGGGCACAAGAGAAAAGGGTCCTTGCAGACCTTTTGAGAATGAATCTCAACATCCAGGTGCCATTGGTATACTTGCCAATCATGAATGCACCACAGGTAAGTGAGGTAAATGCTTCTATAACTCCTACTATTTCCAACCCCAATGTTTCTTTGCCTTCTAGTGTGGCTATGGAACCTGTGTCATTGTCCAAACAGGCTCCTACCAAAGCCACCAAATCTAAAATCTCCAAAGTCAAGTCAAAGAAACCTACCTCTGTTGTTTTTCAAAAGACAACAGTTGTAACAACTACCATAAACCCTGAAGGGAGTGAACAGGGTGTGAGTGGTGAGGGGAGGGGTGAACATCAAAAAGCCCCCCAGGATAAGGTGGGAGAGGTGAGTGATACCCATTCCAGCCAAGCCACAGTCTCTCAAAAGACTGTAGTGGTTCAAAAGGAGTCCAGCACATCCCTAGTTGCATCCTCCCAAAAGGATGTAACTATTGAAAACAGTCCCCACCCAGGGACACAGAACAAAAGAGGGAGGGACACTGAAGCTAAACATTCACCAATTCAAGCCTTTTCAAGGAAGAAGAAGGCCAAAACCCTAGTTTCCACACAAGGGACACACACAGCACAGATACACCCACCAGTATCTGTGCCTTCTCAAATTCAGCTTGATGTGATTCCAGCAAATGTGGAATCACAACCCCATTCTCTCAATATAGACACACACCATTCCTCAAACTCTCCTACACCCTCTCTGGATGTGGATATGATATTCACATCAATTCCTGATTCTCCCTCATTAAAACTCAGGGAGGAGCCCCACTCAAAACCTGGTGATCATCATCTTTTAGATGATTTGTTGGATCATCAGCCAATTCTTTCAGATGTAGTTGCAGAATCTGTGTCACCTCACTTAAAATCAATCTACACAGATTCAACAATTATATCACTTTCTATCTCTACATCATTTCCTTCTTCAACGGATATCTCTCATCCGTTGACAAGTGGTTGTTCTTCAACGGATAAGCTTAACAGCAGTTATCCGTTGATACCATCAGTTTCTACTTCAACGGATACTCCCTATCCGTTGATGGCCTCTACACACTTAACAGAAACAACTCCAACTGTAGAGGACATGGCAACTGTACAATCACTTTTAGGCTTGAGGGAAGGGAGTGTTTTTTTGAGTGAGAGGCTGGGTTGCTCCCAGGCAAAAGGAGAGGATGAGAGTCACCAAATGCATGCTATTTCTTCCAGCATGGCAAAAGTAAGTGAGAGGAGTGCCACCTTAGAAGGTGAAGGTGAGGGTGTGAGGGTGTGTGTGAGCCAGGGGGAGCCCCTGATGCAAGAAAAGAGAGAAATTGAGAGAAAGGCAGGTACAGAAGCTATAAGGGTGGATCCAGCCATTGCTAGTGAGTTCCTGAAAGTGGATGATGCAGATAAGGGAAGACAATTTCAGCAACACTATAAAGCTGTCATTGATAACATTTCCTTGGATGCTGACACTTTTACTCACCCTGTTTCAGCCTATCAATTATTGGCTGCACAGGGCAATGTGGAGGCAGAACAGACACTACACATTTTACACACTTCAGAATCTCTTCTAAGAGACAAAGCTGCTATCAACAGGCTGCCTTCTCAAGCTGGTGAGCCATCTGAAGAATTTGGAGTAAATTCTAATGATGATGACTCTAATTCTTTGAATGAGAGCATGAACTTAGGGGGAGTAGCAGGCCCAAGTTCTGTTCCTAATCTTCCTGCATGGGCATGGGCAAAACCATCAACACCAGGAGAGTTTGGTGTCACTTTGGTCAAACAAGTCATGACAATTCAGCAGCCCATTCAGGAGACTCAGGATGCTGGCACCAAGGCAATTCTTCAAGCTCATCTGGAATCTCTGCATCTCTTGCAGTTGCAGCATTACCAGCACAATCTAAGTGTGGATGAGCTCAAGCTGGACATTGCTGATCTGAAATCCTACAATGCTGAGAAATTGGATTCAGTTATACCCTATGGTACTATGCAAGATCTGTTGAGGAGACTAAGGAAGGCCTCTGATGCTGATAAGAGGTTGGCCAGATTGGAAGATAGGGTTCAAATAATTTAAGACTCTATGGTCACTATTCTTCAGAATCAACAAACTCAAACAAATCTCCTCATGCAGCTGGCACAAGCACAAGGCTTGACCCCTACCCTTGATGATAACAAAAAGGGGGAGAATAAAGGGGAAGGGGAAGGAGAGCCATCTACAACAGTTCAGATTTCTCAAGTGCTAGTTCCTGTCATCACAACTTCTCCACCAATTCAAGTCAAAGAAAAGCTAGATGGAATTGATCTAATCCAGATAGCAGCAGCTGAATTGCAAGTCAAAGAGCAAAGGAAGAACATTGATGAAAAGATGCAACTAATATTTGGTTCTACAACTTCTCAATCACAATCTGTGAAGCATAGCACAAAAGTGGAATCAATTATTATGGAACTCAAGCCAGTAGGGAGGCATAAGGATGGAGAAACTTCTTCCAAAGATCTGCAACCTATGGTTCTCAAGCCCAACAACAGATCCAATAAGGACTCTACAAAGAATCCTCTAAAAGAGGTGGATTTTCCTCTTCCAAAAGCAGATGAGGACAAGCTTTTAGGAAGAAGTATTGCATATCTCAAAGAGACCATGGATGAGGCTGTAAGGAGAAACATGGCTATTATTTTCAGAGAGGGAAAGAGCATTTGTGTGATGCAAGGACATCCCAAATTCTCAATAGCCAAGAAGGAAGAAGCCAAACAGCTAAAGGCTGACAAAAGAGCACAAGCAAAGCTTGAAAAACAGCTAGAGTCAAGTCAGGCTGAAGATCAGAAAGTAATTGAAGACAAAGGTGAAGATGAAGCTATGGGGGACATGGTTGGTACTGAGATGGAGGAAAGAAGTAAGGAAGAATGGCAGAAAGGGAAAAGAAAGAAGGTCAATGCAAAGAGAAAGAAGGTAGATAAGACTGAAGAAACCCAATCAATATCCAAACCACTACCCTCCATTCCTGAACCCATTGTACCTGACCCCTTCATGAACATTCATGGTGAAACAATCATTCCCAAGGAGGAACCAATTGATTGGGACACCATCAAATTGCCCACCTTCCTAACCTCTTCTCCATCATCAAAGAAGCAGAAAAGAAGAATCAAATCAACACCCTCTAAAGCCTCAATCAAATTCACACAGAAGCCTAAGTCCAAACCTCAAAACTCTAAAGATGATTATGTTCACATCTGTGACATAAAAGAATTTTCAGACATTGAACTCTATCTGGATGAGCTGGAGGATGTAAGGGGAATAGCTGCCTACAGACAGCTACCAGAAAGACTAGTGTTCAAATACAAATGAGCTGGGGAAAGAACATGGCCTCTTCACAGAATTCTGAATGAAGGCTACACTACCTTGATTAGATTCTACTCAGCCATACATAAGGATTCTGGCTTTACCAGAACTGCCAGGACTGAGATTCTCAACAAGATTGCCAACATAAGGAAAACTTGGAGGGAGCCCAATGCTTTGCCTAGAACTTTACTCATTCCAGAGAGAGGTATTACAATTCACAAATCACCTCATTGGTTGATGGAGTTCAGAGACAACAAAGGAGTCAGAAGATTTTTCAGAATTGAAGATCAGGTAAAGATTGCCAGTAATGAAACTCTCAAGGATATGCAATCTAAGTTAGATATCAATGAAGAAGATGAAGCTGAATTCTACAGACAACTTCAACTTCAAATGGAGGAGAATGACAGGAGGCTAGGAAAGAAAACCAGGGATCAAAGGAAAAGAAAGTAATTTGCTCAAGCTAAAGGAGCACCCTTGGAAACAATGTATTTCTTCAATTTCATCTCAGCATATACACTTTTGCAGCACTTTTGAATTTCTGCTTAGTTACAGTTTATATATTTGTTAAGTGTTTTGTTATCATCAAGCTAAACCCAAATTTATGCCTACAGTTCTAGTAGACATAAATAGGGGGAGATTGTTAGGAATATGTGTATTAGTTTGATGATAAGTTCAGCAAAACACTTAAGTAGAAATCTAGTGTTTGTAGCCTCAACGGATAAGACCATCTTGGCTATCCGTTGAAGGAGCAGCCTTACTTAGCAATAAGTTTGGTATTGTAGCACATCTCACTCTCTGGTTTCAAGCTGTAATTCTTAGATATTGTTAGGAGATAATCAGTCATGTTGACTACTAATGGATGTACAAGTAGGAGGGCTAATTGTAAATATTTCATGCCTTGTAATTTTGTATAAGTGAAGAAGTATCAACTGATATTGAAGACCTTCAACGGATAAGAAACTAAGCTTCAACGGATGTCTCTAACGCTTCAACGGATGCACTGCTAGAGCATCAACGGATAAAGCCATCAACGGATGAAAGCTTCAACGGATGCACTGCTAGAGCATCAACGGATAAAGCCATCAACGGATGAAAGCTTCAACGGATGCTCAGTCTCATAGCAGTTGATAGTGACAGTTAACAAAGCTGACAGAGGCACATGGATTGACAGAGATGTGGTAGCCTATTTCAGGAACAGCAGAAAAAGCAGCCGTTTTTAGTCTGGTTCAAAATGGAAGTCAACAGATAATTCCATATTACACTGGATAAAAATGGAACAGAAATAAGTGGAGAACTATTGTCTTATTGTACTTTATCTTTGTCTTCACTTATAAACTTGGTGTTATATAAACCAAGTAGTAGCTAGTAATTAGATATGAATTTTCCCTGAGCTGTTTAGAAATATCAAGAGAGAAAATCATCTAGTTTGTACTAGGAAGCAGTTGTGATTTAATTTTGAATCACAGATTTTCTGAAATAACACATCTCTGGTGGAACAACAAATCCACCAGAAAAGTTTCTAAGTTCTTTGTGTTCATTTCATTTGTGTTTAAATATATATCTGTCTGCATCAGCTCCAACCAATTCACACACATTTGATCACTCAAACACTTAGTCTTACAAATTGCTCAAAACTTGAAAAAGTTTTGAGATTTACATTCAACCCCCCCTTCTGTAAATCTCATTGTTAGTCCACTGGGAATAACAGAAAGCTACATTTTGATAAACTATTTCACGTTTCCAAAGTATATCCAATTATTATCAAGTGAGTTTTTAGTGTCCTAAATCCAGCAGTACACCCAAAACCTGATTAATTCATAATTAAATGTAATGATCTAATAAATCACATATATATATATATCTTTTAATTAAGAGTTATCCCCATGTTTTTTTTGTGGCAGAAATAGATTTGAAAGTCATTCCTTGAAGATATAATTCATTCCCCTTGACTTTAGGAGGTACAATCCTTGTTAAATATTGATTAGGGAGGTACGTAGGTATGCATATACCAACACCTCTCCATCCTAACCAGCTACGACAATTCTTCAAACACTTCACATGCTTAAACAAGGTTTCACCTATTGACAAACAACACATGCCATGACCATGCATGCCTGCCCAAAATATAGTTGAATCTTTATGCTAGTCAGCTTTAATTTCCTTTGATGGCCTGTAGTTTCATATAGATAGGAAAACCTCTTTTAATATGCTGCAATTTCACATGGTACGTTTCAACTTTGTGTAAGTACCTCCGAAATCATAAATCTTTGGGCCAAACTTGCATCCAACCATGTCTTAGTTCACGCCATTTGGACTCACTAATCTTGTAGGTCTTAAATCGAATCCACGTGAGATTTTGTGTACAACAATATGTTTAAAGAAATTTTAATAATTTATTACAAGAACAAAGAAAATACTTTGAAACTTTTCAAGAAAAAGAAATGAAAAAAGTTACAACAAAAGAAAAGTGAATTTATTGAGTTTCGAACATTCAATTTATTTTTTGAACTCTATCTCGAGTTCTAAAAATCCGATTTAACTATTTTATGGAGTGTATAAAGTTTATTAGATACTCTTTAATTTAGTGAATAATTTAATGTTGGTTTGAAAAATATTATTCAATTACAACTATCTAAAAATTGCTCAAAAAAATAATTACGAATTTCTTATTAAACATTATATTTAATTTAGGATAATTACTTATACGTGGTTTAGATTTTAAGTATTATATGTAACGATTCTCATCTATTTGAGAATATATAGTTATACTACTTGATTTAGGTTACTAACATATGAAATATTCCAATATATTAGATTCAACCGTTCTTATTTATTTATTTTGAGATTTAACTATTTTTTTAATTTAATATTGTCGTAATACACCATGACGATCAATATTCCAAACAAAATGTCTTTTAGGACTTTCATATACAAGGATATGGTTAGTAAATATAAATTCTTTTTTTATCGTAGGTAACCCGCATCTGCTACCATTCAGGTTCTTTTAATTATATTAAATACAAATTAAAAAAACCGGTTAAATTATACATCTTATTACAAAACAATATCCGTATTTTGTTAAAACACAAAGAAAATGATCCATATAATCAGCCCCCAAAATAAATAAGTAAAATTATGAAAAGACACAATTACTTTTAATTATCGGGGCTACTGACAGCAAAACTTGGATTCCAATCAAATAATCAATCGATCATACCCAATAATACCGCCTAAGGCAGTGTCTGGGGAGGGTATAGCGTACACAGCCTTACCCTCATTCCAAAAAATGAAGATGTTGTTTCCTCAAAAGACCTCCGGCTTATGTGTGTGCATAAATATGTGTGTCCTAGGTAAATAATGATACATAAAAGTAAGTACCAGTAAGTGAGGCAATAATAAACAATGATACAATACCTCGGCCCATGATTTTCTTCACATTAGACTTACCAATGTCGTAAAAAGCTTCGTTCATTGGTTCATTGTCGTAAGCCCCTTCTATTTCTCATTTCGCGCTCCTTTTAATGCCCCAAACTCAATATTTCCCTTGGAGATCACTCTCCAGACTAAACATTTTGAATTACCACAAACCTGTCCAAAAAACTAAAACAGAACACAACCCATCTACCATATCATGGCTTTAAAAAGTAAAATTGTAGCACCTACACGCAACTAAGACTATTAATAACTATGTAAACAAACTACCAAAATTAGTAAGTATAAGTATTAGACAAAGAAAATTATTACAAGCTACCCAAAAAGTGAACTAAATCAGAGTCTAATGGATTTGGTAGGGAATAAAATAAACCCTGATTGCGTAATTAATATCGCATTAATTATACCAGAATTGAGATGACAGTTAAGCCCATTAGAAAGGGCCCAAAACCCTGAATACTAATTAATTTCATAATTTATTAATAAGGGATAAATCAGCTGACAAATAAAGTCAAAATGAGGAAACAATTCTTCGGAGATTGGCCTCCAAGAAATCTCCTAGGATAAGGAATCAGTTTCCTACCTCCTGGGACTCCAACATCCATTCTAATTTCGAGACTTGTCTACCAAGTCTCCTAACCCTAGTCCAATTCAAGGACTCCCAACATCTATATAAGGGGCCTCAGCCCACAAATCAGAACTATGTTTTTGACTTGATCCTTGGCAATCAGCAAGGTACGTAGACATCTTGTTAAGGCAGATCGAGTCACGAAACACAAGAGCAGTCAAATTGAGCCTCGAAGCTCACGAACCCTGGTAATAAATATAACAATTAATACACCCTAGTTTTTAATCCATAACATTTGGCTCGTTTATGGGAAAGCGTACCAACAACCATGGTGAGAACACGGAGTGGAAACAGCGCCCCTGAAGGAACACCAGCTGGAACAACTCAAACGATTTCGTCGACGGTGGAGATACCCCCACGCTCGTCCTACGCCTCTACCCAAGGAGGAACCCCAATAGGGGGAACCGAGCCTCAGCCACAAGGGATGAGTCCCCCGGCTCCACAAGGGACGAATCCTCCGGCTCTTCAAGGGACGAATTCCCAGTTTCAGCAGCTACATGCACCTGTGAATTCTCGACCCGTTGGGTATGAGTATTCCACTATTGTGACCACTAACCCCCCTTATGGGATGCCCCTATACCCCGAGGTTGGAGGAAGTGGACATGCAAATCTGAATGAATCACAAGGGCAGACGCCCACTACATACGCGGTTTGGCTCCCATTCCATAGGATCAAGAATTCTATGGGCTTTACACTGAGAGAGACTCCGAATCTTCGGATGATGAAATAGCTCCAAGAAGGAGGCGTGTAGGTAAAGAGCCGATGCCTGATGGTAATCAGCGTCCTAGGGGCACCCGAGGGACAAATCCTCAAGAAGTGCAGGAGAGCATCAGGGCTCACGAGGCTGAGATCCAAAGGCTGAAGCATGACCTGAAGGCGCACCTGACCCCAAGATCCCCACTACCTCCAAGGAGAAGAAATCTTCCTCCAATCATAGACCTGGATGGTCCGTTGCAAAGAAGGGTTGTTGTCCCAAGGGCTGACCCAAGTGATCTACTGCCCCTAGGAGATCCTGATGATCCCACTCCACCATTTACTAAAGAGATATTGAATGCCATATCTCAAGGAAGTTTAATATGCTCACCATCAAAGCTTATGATGGCACTGGAGATCCCGCTAATCATGTCAGGACATTCTCTAATGCACTATTGCTGCAGCTCGGCCGTGAACGATGCTATTAAGTGTTGAGCCTTTCCTCAAACCCTGCCGGGAATAGCTCAAAGATGGTATAGTCGTTTGCCTCTGAATTCTATCGGGTCCTTCAGAGAGCTAAATCAAGCTTTTATCAAGCAATTCATCAGTGGGAGAGTGCATGAGAAAAGTTCAGCATCCCTCATGAGCATTGTGCATGGAGCAAAAGAGTCTTTGAGAGACTATCTAAATCGTTGCACCAAGGAAGCTTTGAAGGTCCCAGAACTTGATGACAAGGTAGCTATGATAGCACTACAACAAGGAACTAGGGACGAGTTCTTGAAGATGTCATTAGCTAAGAAACCCCTGAAAGCGTGTTGGAGCTCTAAGATAGGGCCGAGAAGTACATCAAAGTGGATGAGAGCATTAAGAAGACGGTAGTAAATAATGAGCCCGCTGGTGGCAAGAAGCGAAAAACTGATCTGGAATATATTGCTAAGGACAAGTATCCTAGAACTGAGCAAAACAATGATTCAACCTCGAAGAAGGGAGGACCTGGACAAAAGTTCACTGAATATGCTAAGTTGAACACTCCTAGAAGTCAGATCTTGATGGAAATTGAAAAGGATAGAGATGTTCGTTGGCCTAAGCCTTTGAAGACTGATCCTACCAAGCTAGATAAGAGCAAATATTACAGATTTCACAAGGATGATGGTCATGACACTGATGAGTGTAGACAATTGAAGGATAAAATAGAGTTCCTCATTCGAAAAGGAAGGTTGAGAAAGTATACTGGAGATGGAGGAGATAGGAATAACAATAGAAGAAAGAATTTCGATGATCGGGAGGGATCAATAAGATCAGGGGAGAAATCCCCAGCCCAGGGGACCGATGATAAATTCAATCTTTGGAGGGCCACGACCCCGAAGGCCAGTGATAAATATGATTTTTGGAGGACCAACTGCTGCGGGCTCATCCAGAAATTCGAGGAAAGCCTATATTAGAGAAGTTATGCATATTATCTGGGAAGCCCCGAAGAGGGCTAGGACAGGAGTCATAATCACGTTCAATTATTCTGACTTGGAGGGTGTTAAATTTCCACACGACGATCCTCTGGTCATAACACCGATAATAGGGAACAACCCAATGAGCAGGGTCCTTGTAGACAATCGTGCCTTAATGGATATTTTGCTTCATGATACCTTTACAAGGATGGGTTATAATGATTTTTAATTAACCCCAACTGATATGCCGATATATGGATTTGCTGGAGCGGAATACCCCGTGGAAGGGATAATTAAGTTACCGATGACCATAGGTCAGGAACTAAGATAAGCAACAAAGATGTTAGACTTTGTAGTGGTAAAGGTTGGATCAACTTATAATGCAATCATGGGAAGAACGGGAATACATGCTTTCAAAGCACTCCCTTCTTCTTACCATTCAGTGATGAAATTTCCTACCCGGAATGGGATTGGAGAAGATAGAGGAGATCAAAAGATGGCAAGGAGTTGTTATGTAGCCTCTCTTAGGGCTAATGGAGTTGGGGGCAAGGTTCTGCGTATTGAAGATCTGGATATCCATGAGAATGATGAGAAAAGAGGAAAGCCAGCAGAAGATTTGGTTTCGATTCCTTTGGCTACCGAGGATCTTGAGAAAGTAACTTTCATTGGAGCGTCACTAGAGGAGCTCCTTAGAGGGATGTTGGTTTAGTTTTTACAAGAGAATAGTGATGTATTTGTATGGTTAGCAGCTGATATGCCTGGCATAAACCCGAAACTGATAACTCACAAGCTGAACGTAGATCCAAATCGGAAGACTGTGAAATAAAAGAAAAGGAGTTTTGCTCCGGAGAGGCAGAAAGCTATTAAGCAAGAAGTAGAGAAGCTCTTAGAGGTTGGTTTCATTAAAAAGATACAGTTTCCAGAATGGTTAGCAAATCCTGTAATAGTAAAGAAGGCTAATGGAAAGTGGAGAATGTGCGCGGACTTCACTGATCTAAATGATGCATGCCCAAAGGATTGTTTCCCATTGCCGAGGATAGATACATTGATAGATGCAACCGCTGGTCATGAGATGCTAAGTTTCATGGATGAATTTAGTGGATACAATCAGATCAAAATGCATAAAGATGACATCTCTAAGGTATCGATGATCACTAACTTTGGTGTTTTTTGTTATCTTGATATGATGTTTGGTCTCAAGAATGCAGGAGCAACCTATCAAAGATTGGTAAATAAGATTTTCAAGGATCTTATTGTCAAAACTATAGAAGTTTATGTTGACGATATATTAGTCAAGAGTCTGGTGAAGACTGGCCACATAGCCCATTTGTGGGAAGCTTTTGAGATCCTGAGATATCACAAAATGATGCTAAATCCTGCAAAGTGTGCTTTTGGAGTTAGATCCAGAAATTTTTTGGGATTGATGGTCTCCAAGAAGGGAATCGAGGCAAATCTTGATAAAATAAAGGCAATTTTGGACATGGAGCCTCCAAAGACTGTCAAAGATATTAAAAAGCTCACTGGATGGGTTGCTGTATTGGGATGGTTTATCTTCAAATTTGGGGACAAGTGCTTGTCATTCTTCAAATCCTTAAAGAAGGTGAAAGATTTCATATGGACTGAGGAAAGTCAGGAAGCGTTTGAGGGATTAAAGAAGTATATGGCTCAAGCCCCATTGTTGGCCAAACCAGATTTGAATGAAGTTTTTTACTTATATTTGGCCATTTTAGAAAATGCCTTGAGTGCTGTATTGGTTAAGGAGGAACTTAAAGTCCAGAAACCCATACATTATGTCAGTATGATCCTGCACGAAGCTGAATTGAATTATTCAACTATTGAAAAGTTTGTTTTAGCTCTCGTGATGGCTTCAAGGAAGTTGCGACCTTATTTCCAAGCTCATAAAATTAAAGTGCTAATGAATCAACCTTTAAGAAACATTATTCACAGTCCTAAAGCTAGTGGAAGACTGATTAATTGGGCTATTGAGTTGGAAGAATTCGACATAAAGTACAAGCCACGAACAGCGATAAAAGTCCAGGCCTTGGCTGACTTCGTGGTTGAATGTACCATCCCAAAACAAGAAGTCACGGGGAAGGAAAGTACTGAACCTGAGGGTATGGAGAGAAATGAGGATAATAGAGGTAAACAGAAAAAAGAGAAGGAATATTGGGTTCTCTATTTTGATGGAGCATCAAAAACAAATTCGAGTCAGGCAGGGCTTATTTTACAAAGCCCGGAATGGTTCTTGATTGAATATGCCATGAAGTTAGATTTCCCAACCATAAATAATGAAGCTGAGTATGCAGCTCTAATAGCTGGCCTCGGCCTAATAGGAACATTGAGGGTCAAGAACTTGAAAGTTTGTGGGGATTCAAAACTGGTCATATCCCAGGTCAATGGAGAGTTTGAGGCAAGATATGACACAATGGTGAGGTATGTTCGCCTAATAAGGGCTGTGATGACTCAGTTCAATGAATGCCATGTTGAGCACATTCCAAGGGAGGAAAATGCTAAGGAAGATGCATTGTCTAAGTTTGCTTCATCAGAGATAGAGAAGAGCTCCGGAAGTGTGTACTTTCGTGTTTTAAAAACACGGAGCATTGATGTTAAGCTTGTAGCGCCTATAGGGCTGGGGACATCATGGATGGATCCCATTAAGGCCCATATTCAAACTAGTTGGCTGCCAAATGATGTGACCGAAGCACGAAAATTGGTTGTTTGAGCACTGAGATATTCCTTGCTCGATGGGATCCTTTATAAAAGATCTTATGTGGTTCCTTATTTAAGATGTCTCAGACCTGATGAGGCACATTTGGCTCTTGAAGAAGTACACAAAGGTATATGCGGGAAACACTTGGGGGGCAGAGCCCTGGCACATAAGATAACCCGTTTAGACTTTTATTGGCCATAGATATTGGTCGATGCCAAGGACTATGTGAAGAAGTATGAACATTGTCAGAAGCATGCACCGGTTTTTAGGCAACCTCCTGAGATGCTGAATTACATCAATTCTCCCATCCCTTTTGCTATATGGGGATTGGGTATATTTGGGCCTTTTTCCATGGCCACTGCACAAAGGAAGTTCCTGATTGTAGCTATAAATTATTTTACTAAGTGGATCCAAGCTAAACCTTTAGCCAAGATCACAACCAAACAAGTGTTGGATTTTAAACGCAGCGGAGGCATGGTAAAACACTTTCACACATACAAAATCCAAATAAAAGCATATAAATCGTGATTAAAACATAGGGATCAATTACTAACCTTTAATATGCGATCCAAAAGCAACGATCGGAGATCCTTAGTAGCTTCTCCTCAAACGTGAAGCACTCCACCGGTATCCACCAAGAAAACGACGTTAAGGAGGAGGAGGAGGTGGAGAGAATTAGGTTTTATAAAATTTTGGGGTTAGAATAAAAATAGGGTTTATAATAGTATATTTATAGGCAAAATTTTTAGCTGAAATTTTCCCATAAATATTATTATTATTATCCCATTTATTATTCTCATTAATAATTAAAACACCTATTAAATATTAATCCTTTTTCTAAACACTTTAGAAATATTTCTCTCTCTTGATTTAATTTCCAAAAAATTAAATCCTTAATTAATAATATTAAGAAATTTTCTTAATTAATTTATAATCAATTAAATCTCATTTAATCAACTATTAAATTTGCCAATTAATTATTTATTTCACAAATAAATAATTATTAGCCATTATTAATTAATTCCTCCACCATTAAATCATTCTCTTTTTATGGTGTGACCCTGTAGGTTCAATATTAAGCCGGTAGTAGAAATAAATAATAATAAAACTATTTTATCATTATTTATATAAATTCTCTAATTTATTAAATATGATTAATTAATTAATCACATTTATTCTACATCGTGAGAGATATTTCTCAGCATATCGCGACTATCCGGATAATATGAATTCACTGCTTAGAATACCAAGAACCTATTCAGTGAATAGTTACCGTACAGTAAACTCCTTCTACCCTACAATGTCCCGATTAAATACAAGGTATGGATCTCGTGTCAAGCCTATCTAATCTAATCACTTGCTTACCATTTACTATGTTTAGTTCTATGCAAATTAGAAACTCCTTTCTAATTTCATTCACTCTGGCCAGAGATTCCTGAACTAGCATAAGTGGATCAGCCTTAAACATTCGCTTCCTTCACTGGAAGGGGTAGATCCTTTATTGATCATACACTATCTTCGTGTACAAATTCCTATACCCAGTAGAGCCCTAATAATTTTCCCTGGAGACTAAGAACTAAACCAAAGCATAGTTCAGTGTACATAAGATGACTATGATGACCTCAAGTCTAAGGATACTTGTACAACTATCACTATGTGAACAACTGCTGACATGTGAGTGAACTCCATCAGTTGTTCAGCTGGGCGAGTCATGTTCAGTGAACTTATTCTATAATAAGCACCTACATACTAGCTATAGTGTCACCACACAAATGTCTATGAGAACAGACATCCTTCATAATGAAGCAAGCATAGTATGTACTGATCTCTGCGGATTATTAATTACCAGTTAGTAATCCTACGACCAGGAACTATTTAAGTTTAGAGTTATCATCTTTTAGGTCTCACTATTATGATCTCATCATAATCCATAAAAAAGCTTTACTCTAAACTATGGTATATCTTATTTAAACACTTAAATAGATAGAGCCCGTAATAAAAACAAAACAAATCTTTCATTAATATCAATGAAATCAAAACAGATTACATAAAAAGTTATTCCTAAATCCTAATACATGATTGGACTTAGGACATATTCCTTTCAATCTCCCACTTGTACTAAATCCAATCACTCTGGTAACTAATACCCATCTTGTCTTTATGACGATCAAAGTGACTTTCATAAAGTAGCTTTGTGAGTGGGTCTGCTATGTTGTTATGTGTGTCAACTCTAATTCAATACAACACAAGAAATGTTATCGCGCTCCCACTAACCCTTTTATAGACACATGGTTCATCTACATTTTTCATAAAACCAAACTCTTTGATTGTCTCATCAAAACAGATGTTCCATCTACGAGAAGCTTGCTTTAAACCACATATGGTTCGCAGCAGCTTACACACTAGGTTTTCATTTCTCTTGGAAAGAAAACCATCTGGCTAATTGCCAGATCTCATAGTCATAGTAAGCATCAATCGCAAGCAAAATCCGAACTGATTTTAACAGGGCTACAGGTAAAAGGTTTCATCTAAGTCAATCCATTGCCTTTGTTTGAATTCTTTTCCCAAAAGCCTGGCCTTAAAGGTCTCCACCTGGCCATCTGCTCTAATCATTCTTTTGTATCCCGTATACATAGATTTCATTTTGGATTTCATGGTACTATGCCATTTCTCTGAGTCAACACTACTCATAGCCTCATTATAGGTCACAGGGTCGTCATCATCAACGATCGACAACTCATTCTCATTCTCAATGACAAGGCCATATTACCTCTCAGGTTGGGGAGACACTCTCCCTGACCTACAAATGGGCTGTTCCACAGAAGGTTGTTCAGTCAGAACAGGTGTTTCCACTTGATCCGTAGTAGTTTGTGCTTCTTGAACTTTATCAAGTTCAATTTTGCTCCCACTGTTTCCTTCAAGGATAAACTCCTTTTCCAAGAAGCTAGCATGTCTGGAGACAAACACCCGATGATCGGTGTAAAAGTAATACCCTAAAGTCTCTTTAGGATATCCCACAAAACTACATTTTAGGGATCGATATTCCAGCTTATCTGGGTCAACTTACTTGACATAAGCTGGACATCCCCAAATCTTAACGTGTTTAAGACTCGGTTTCCTTTCTTTCCATATCTCATACGGAGTTTGAGGAACAGATTTGGAAGGCACCTTATTCAGTAAATATGCTGAGGTTTCCAATGCATAACCCCATAGGAATACTGGAAGATTTACATAGCTCATCATGGACCGAACTATGTCTAACAAAGTTCGATTTCTCCTTTCAGATACCAATCTGGAGGCGTCCACTGGGAGACTATACCATTTACTTTGAGATAATCCAGAAACTCTCCATTCAAGTATTCACCACCTCGATCTAATCGAAGAATTATAATACTATGTTTGGCTTGTTTCTCCACTTCATACTTATACTCTTTGAACTTTTCAAAGGCTTCAGACTTGTGTTTCATCAAACATATATCCGAATCTAGATCTATCATCTATGAAACTAATGAAGTATGAAAATCCACCCATGGCTTGCGTAGACATTGGTCCACATACATCTGTGTGTACCATTCCTAGCAAATTTGCAGCCCTCTCTCCATGTCTACTAAATGGAGACTACAGTGCCACTATAAAGTGAGATTTTCATCATCCCTTTTCTTTTATTAGTTTGTTCAATCTGAAATAAATTATGTCACATACATACAGACCATTATTTAAAGTACCATGTCCATAAAGAATATTATCTCTAAGAATAGAACATTCATTATTCTCAATAATAAATGAAAATCCAGCCAAGTCTACCATGGGAATAATATTCCTCACAATTGAGGGAACAAAATAACAATTATTTAAAATAATAGTCTTACGCGTAGGCATATGTAAATGAAATGATTCCACATCTATAGCAGCAACTCTTGCTCCATTTCCCATCAGTAGAATCACCTCCTCTTCCTCAAGAGTCCTACTTCTCCTTAGTCCCTGCAACAAATTGCAGATTTGAGAACCACAGGCGGTATCTAATACCCAAGTAGAAATTTGGCTTAATGACATATTCACTTCTATCATGAACATACCTGAATCAGAAGCGGCAGTCTCACTACCCTTCTTCTTCTTCAATTCTGCAAGGTAAACCTTGCAGTTCCTCTTCTAGTGCCCCACCTTGTTACAGTGAAAGCAAACAACTTTGCTCTTGGGGTCTTCAGCTTTTGGTGGAACCGGCGTTTTCTCACCTAATTTCTTCTTCTTGGAAGGGTTCCTCTTCCTTTTCTTAGGATTGGAACCTTCACCAATTAGAAGAACAAAACTCTTCTTAGGGGGAAAATTCGATTCCGCAGTCTTCTACATGTTGTGGAGTTCAGGCAGGCTGACATCCAACTTATTCATGTGAAAGTTCATAACAAACTGCGAGAACGAACTCGGAAGCGATTGCAAGACCATGTCTTGGCTCAGCTCCCTATCCATGGCAAAACCAAGTTGGGCAAGACGTTTAATCAAATTGATCATCTTAAGTACATGGTCATTCACAGATGATCCCTCAGACATCCTACAACCGAACAGCTCCTTCGATATCTCATATCGAGCTGTCCTTCCCGCCACATCATACAACTCTTGTAGATGCATGAGGATAGTGTGAGCATCCATATGCTCATGTTGCTTCTGTAGCTCAATGTTCATGGAAGCTAGCATAATGCATTGAGCAACATTTGCATCATCTATCCACTTACGATACACAACATGTTCATCATTATGCGCATCGCTAGCAGGTTCAGTAGGCTTAGGTGAGTCAATCACGTATTCCAGCTTCTCAATCCAGAGAACAATTCTCAAGTTTCGAAGCCAGTCAGCATAATTAGGACTAGTCAATTTGTGAGCATCCAGTATGCTCCTGAGTGATAGTGCAGAAGACATAATGTATATTATAAATCTGTAAATGATAAACACATAACAACACTTAGCAAATATTCGATTTTATTTTTAAAATACTATATGAATCGGGTCTTTATTCATAAGTGGCTCCCACTATTTTACCTAATTTATTCAATCCCCTACGTGAAAAATTAAGCATTCATAATGCTAGTGGGAATAGGGATCCTACATTCCATTACACAACCCCGGTTGTGGCACAAAACACCATGTAATGTTCACTAGGCAGACAACTCTTGTCAATTACATCTAATGTTATTCCCTAATCAAACTTTAGCCTCTTGAATAATTGAGTCACAACTGTGGCACGACAAACTCAATATTCTAAGTCAAGTCTAACCCAACATTCCGTACAGTTGAATCAGTCCCCAAAGGCCCACGGCTGTGGCACGTACCAACCTTTAGATTCTTATTCAATGTACACACCTCTATGTAATAGACAAGTATTTCTTATTTCGAAATCAAAGCCCTCGGCTGTAGCACGAACCGACAATGATTCAAAAATAAGAACTACTTTTCTATCATGTTGGAAGGCTATGACCGACACAAGCCCGTTGTGTCATTGGCCAATTACTACTTGATATTATTTAATTTTAGAGGGATTATATTACGTTACAATCATAATCATATTATAAAGAGATTCTTCCTTTTAAATTAAATATTTCAAATCAATAATCAATAATCAGATGATTCCCAGATCGGGTGGAGCATTGTCAAGAGGCGTCACTTAATAACCCTTTCTTACAGATAGAAATCTGTTGTTGACAGAATCATCCTATCTCTCATATCGAAAATTCATATTCAATTACGTGTTTCATAAACACAAGAATCTCATGATTGTATTTATAATATTATTATTAAGGTTATGAAACAATTTCACTATACTAGGTTATCTAACAAACGCCTTATGTTCATTTAAGTTCACCTAAATCTATTATCGCATGATAAACTAAGCATATATCACATATATAAACATGAATAAACATCAAGGTAGGCATGTTATATCATCTAGTATATTAGTCTAAGCAATATACATCTCTATGTATCACATGAAGCACTTAAAAGCAATTCAAACGATCAAAAACAGCTTTAAAACATTTATGTTAGCTATAAACAGTTCGAAATAATTTCATAAAATATCATATAATATACCATTAGAAGCGTCTCGAAAAGACGAATCCAACGGCACCAAAATCGCCCAAATCTGAGCTAGCACGCGCCCTCACGCGCCGAAACAAAGTCCCCCACGCACGGCCACGCGCTGTCAGGCGCGTGTCAGAACTTCGCCCACGCGCGCCCACGCGCCCACGAGCTTCACGCGCCCAGAACCCTACGCTGACGTCAGCATGACGTCATCTGATGATGTCAGCATGACGTCACCAGCGCGTGTCAACCACGCGCCGCGCGTGGCATGCCAGCGCGTGAGACCCACGCGCGCGTGGTCGACGCGCGGTCCTTCGTTCTGTTTGCGTTAGTCGCCGTTTTTCGATTGCCGTGCAGCCGTACCTTACTTCTCTGTACCCTGTCTGCTTTTCTCTTTTCCGTGCAGCAGTAAACACACAGCCAACAGAATAGATTTGCAGCCATATATATATACAACAGAATATACATGTATATATACTTATTTAATTACGAATTTTAATTGTAACAACTTCAAAAATTCATAATAAAAAATCTATACATCATAAAATTATGAAAAAAATACCCAGACGATCTACAACACTTGTAGAACCCAGATCAACATTCAAAATTATTATGAGAAACGATTTCTCATCAGACAAAATTAATCCATAATATAACTTGTAAAAATCATAATTAATTCATACAAGCACATAAAATTCTGAAATTTTTACCACAAATCTATATGCATACAACCTAAGCTCTGATACCATTGTTGGATTTTAATCGCAGCGGAGGCATGGTAAAACACTTTCACACATACAAAATCCAAATAAAAGCATATAAATCATGATTAAAACATAAGGATCGATTACTAACCTTTAACATGCGATCCAAAAGCAACGATCGGAGATCCTTAGCAGCTGCTCCTCAAACGTGAAGCATTCCACTGGTATCCACCAAGAAAACGACGTTAAGGAGGAGGAGGAGGTGGGGAGAATTAGGTTTTATAAAATTTTGGGGTTAGAATAAAAATAGGGTTTATAATAGTATATTTATAGGCAAAATTTGCAGTTCAAATTTTCCCATAAATATTATTATTATTATCCCATTTATTATTCTCATTAATAATTAAAACACCTTTTAATTATTAATCCTTTTTCTAAACACTTTAGAAATATTTCTCTCTCTTGATTTAATTTCCAAAAAATTAAATCCTTAATTAATAATATTAAGAATTTTTCTTAATTAATTTATAATCAATTAAATCTCATTTAATCAATTATTAAATTTGTCAATTAATTATTTATTTCACAAATAAATAATTATTAGCCATTATTAATTAATTCCTCCACCATTAAATCATTCTCTTTTTATGGTGTGACCCTGTAGGTTCAATATTAAGCCGGTAGTAGAAATAAATAATAATAAAACTATTTTATCATTATTTATATAAATTCTCTAATTTATTAAATATGATTAATTAATTAATCACATTTATTCTACATCGTGAGGGATACTTCTCAGCATATCGCGACTATCCGGATAATATGAATTCACTGCTTAGAATACCAAGAACCTATTCAGTGAATAGTTACCATACAATAAACTCATTCTACCCTATAATGTCTCGATTAAATACAAAGCATGGATCTCGTGTCAAGCCTATCTAATCTAATCACTTGCTTACCATTTACTATAATTAGTTTTATGCAAATTAGAAACTCCTTTCTAATTTCATTCACTCTGGCCAGAGATTCCTGAACTAGCATAAGTGGATCAGCCTTGAACATTCGCTTCCTTCACTAGAAGGGGTAGATCCTTTATTGATCATACACTATCTTCGTGTACAAATTCCTATACCCAGTAGAGCCCTAATAATTGTCCCTAGAGACTAAAAACTAAACCAAAGCATAGTTCAGTGTACACATGATGACTATGATGACCTCAAGTCTAAGGATACTTGTACAACTATCACTATGTGAACAACTGCTGACACGTGAGTGAACTCCATCAGTTGTTCAGCTGGGCGAGTCATGTTCAGTGAACTTATTCTATAATAAGCACCTACATACTAGCTATAGTGTCACCACACAAATGTCTATGAGAACAGACATCCTTCATAATGAAGCAAACATAGTATGTACTGATCTCTGCGGATTATTAATTACCAGTTAGTAATCCTACGACCAGGAACTATTTAAGTTTAGAGTTATCATCTTTTAGGTCTCAATTTTATGATCTCATCATAATCCATAAAAAAACTTTACTCTAAACTATGGTATATCTTATTTAAACACTTAAATAGATAGAGCCCGTAATAAAAACAAAACAAGTCTTTTATTAATATCAATGAAATCAAAACAGATTACATAAAAAGTTATTCCTAAATCCTAATACATGATTGGACTTAGGACATATTCCTTTCAATAGGTTGCACAATTCCTGTGGGAAAATGTCATGTGCAGATCTGGAATTCCTTGAATCTTGGTCAACGATAATGGAACACAATTCAATTATGAAGAGTTCAGAAAGTATTGTGAAGATAATGAAATCGACTTGAGATTCACCTCTACTGCTCATCCCCAAGCTAATGGGCAGGCGAAGGTTGCAAATCGGATCATTTTAGATGGGCTGAAGAAGAGAATTGATAAATCCAGAATTAATTGGATGGATAAAATAATCCCAATACTTTGGGCCTATCGAACTACTTGCAGAGTTACAACTGGATCAACACCCTTTATGTTGGCATATGGAGCAGAGGCAGTTGTTCCTGTGGAGATATCACACTCGTCTCCCAGAATTCAAGCATACAATGCTGAAGAAAATGAGGAAGGGCAAAGGCTTGCCCTGGATTTAATTGATGAAGTACGAGATGAGGCACATGCGAAGATAATGGAATATCAGAAAAAAGTTTCATTCTATTACAACTTAAGGGTGAAAGAAAGGTTCTTCAAACAAGGAGATTTAGTCCTCAGAAAGGTGGAAGCTTCTAGAGTAGGGCAGAAGGGAAAGCTCGCCCCAAATTAGGAAGGGCCATATAAGGTTAAAAGCGTTCAAGGAAGAGGATCTTAAAAATTGGAGACCATGGATGGAGAAGAAGTACCTCGAACTTGGCATGCTCAAAACCTGAAAGTTTATTACCTATAGCTTGTATTTACTATAGTGGTAACAAGGTTCAAAAGCACCTGGAAGCTTTGCTCGCTTAGGATTTTATATCTCAGTTTAAGTAGGATTTGCATTCTAGTTCATGACTATTAAGGGTTGAACCATGTAGTAGAGGTTTTGGAAACCAAACTATATATTCTTAACTTGAAATTATTTTAAACCTTTCTATTATAGAGTTCAAAAGTTTTTATTATCCCTTTCAAAAATATAACGCTTAAATTTTAAGAGAAGGCTATGGGAAAGCAAGAAAAATAATATTAAGTAAAACCCCGTAGGTAACAAAGTCAGACTTTCATAAAACACTTTACAAGATAAAGGGAATATAAAAGCTAAGTACTAGGTTTATAAGGCTCGGACTCCTCAGACTCCTCGGAGCCATTCTCTGAAGTCTCCTCGGATGATTCCTGAGTTGGCCCATCGGAAGTTTCCTCAGAAGTTTCCGCGGAGGTCTCCTCAGAACTATCCTCAGACACTTTAGATGACTTTGGAGATGCTGGCTTAGGAGGTTCTTCCACCCTGGCCTTCTTCGCAGCAGGCTCGGCCTCTTCCTTAGAGGAGGATCCCTCTTCTCCGGAGCTAGATTCAGACTATTTTCTTTTTTGAGCAACTAGAGCCTTAGACGAAGAAGCTCCGTGATAAGGAGAAGGAACCGGTCGTTCTACTTTACGGATAAGATCCACAACCTTATTTGTTACTCCCCCCAGCCTTAGGATCTTGAGAGGACAAGGGAAGGCAAAATTCTCGAGCATTTTCGGGTACTCAGCCTGAATGACCTCAATTGCGGCATCCCAACCTTCTTTGTAGCTCATGGGGAGAGTAAGGGCGTCGTGCTCCTCCATCAAGTCCTTGAACTCCGGAGTGTCCATCCAGGCATCGAAATTCTTTTCTTTTTGGTCGTTCAAAATGATAGTTTTGGCCCGAGCAATCTCCAAGTCAGAAGTTGAGGAGGCAAGCTGGGCCTTGAAGCTCTCGATTTGTTCATTGGCCTCCTCAAGCTTCTTGTTGGTGTCATCATACGCCACCTTCCAAGCCTTATCTTGATGGAGTGCTCCTTGAAAATGGACGTTGGCCTGAAAGAAAAGGAAAGGAAAGAAATAATAAAGTTTCCGCTAAGAAAAGGAATGAAATAAAAATGAAAAGGAAAAATAAGTTATCGTCGCCATGGCCTGAGCGCTAAACAACTTTGTTGGCTTCCAAGTCCTGTTGAAGGACAAAATCCTGGTAGTCAACTGGGGAGATAGACTAAAATGACCATTCTTTGGCATGCTTTGTATTTCCGATAATGGTATCTTTCCCCCGGATCCCCCATGCTGGTTGAAAGAAGGCCCCTGACTTCTGTTTAGTGCGCAAGGGTTAGCTGGGGCCCTCCTCATCCCCTTCTCGCGTATGAAGGTGAAATTCGGGGAAATGAACACCCAGGAGCGGGTCCTTATAGACTTTCCCAGCCCTCTTCATCCTCGTGGTTTCCAAGTCCTTGGGCTTGGTCGCCTCCACAATTTTTTCAGCCAGTGCATGAAAGGATAAAAATTAGTTGAAACAAAAAAAAACTCTAGCCAAATATGCAAAAAGAAATAAAGAAATAAAGTCAGAAATTACTTTTCATGGAAACAGGAGAGAGGCCGCGTTCGACCAGGACTGTCTCCTTGATGAGGTCCCAGGAATGAGATGTCCCATTATACTGGGTAAGGAGATTAAAAGCCGTCATCTCTTTCTCGGATAACACAATGTCGTTGGGGCTTCCATCGGCCACTTTCCCGAAAGACGAACGGAAGAGCGTGCCCCAGTCGTCGCCTTCGCAAACCAAGTACAAAAACTCTTTTTTCCATCCCACATTGTTGTCAGGGATGGACTTCCCATTAACTATGTGGGGATTTATAGGGCATTGGTTCAAACTGACCCATCCTGGGTTCTTATCAGGGCTATTTTTGAATTGGAAGATCTTTCGGAACACAGCGACTATTGGGGCCACATTATGTTTAGCACATTGTGACAAAAAACAAAGTATCAACCTCCATGCATTCAGAGGGAGTTGACAAGGGTTGATCCCAACATCTACTAAAAGAATAGGAATAAAAGGGTGAAAAGGGAACCTGATTCCAGCCCTGAGTGTGTCTGTATACACACCTAGAGCATCTTTTTTCCAATGACAAGCCCTGTCTACATCACTTGCAAAAACCAACTTGTAGGGCTTTTGTATCTTGAAAACGTTGGTTAGCTTCTCCAGCTCCTTAGTATCTTGGAATGTACTAATATGATCAAACGCATCTAGGTGAGCATCAGAGGGGTACTCATCCCCACGGGTGTTGATCATATCGATCAAGGAGGAATACCTTGATCGAATAGGGAACTCATTTGACTTCTTGGCCACATTCATTTTGGCTAAACGAGTTATTCTCTTATCTGCCATCAAAAAAAAGTGCAAAAGAAACAGATTCAGGCATAAATCTTGGCATAAATCTAGGCATGGGAAGTAAAGAAAATGCAGGAAAAGTAAAAAGAGTACAAGAAATATACTTAGAAGTTCAAAGAGCTGGAAGAAAAACGAGGAAAGGCTTAAAAAGCTCTGAAAAAACCTAGGGTTTTTTAATGAATAGTAGGAGAACAAGAAGCAAGAAATGAGAAGTGAGTGGAAAATGACTCAACTCATTTCCTTATATAGGCAGCCAAAGAGAAGATGAAAAGGTAAAAAAGGCCCATTAAGGTGGAGGCCCAAAGAAAAAAACTCAAGGTCTGGAACATTCCAGAACATACTTGAGAATTCTGGAGGAATTCAAGAAAATGTATATATATATATATATATATATATATATAAATCCAAGTAGAATTTGGAAAATGCCCAATTCAAGGTCAAATCCAAATAGAATTTGGATAATGCCCAATTTAAGGACCAAATCCAAAAAGGATTTGGAAAAATAAAAGGCCCATCAAGGCCCAAATCCCAATAGAATTTGGATAAGGCCCAATTTGTAATAACCCCAATTTTTGGAAAATTTTTGAAACCCTTATGAATAGTATTTTTGCCGAATGAGAAAACTTTTCATGCCACACTATGTAGGGGTTCTGTTATGGATATTCTGAGATTTTATTAGTACTCTATATGGTATATAAGTGTATGTAAAGATCGTCAGAATCCAATTCCGAACACTTTGATTTTTCCCGGAAATCCACTAGATACGGAAAGAATTGAGTATAAGGTAACAGGATAAAAAGGATTTAAATTAAAAGATTATAAGAGAGGATCATAAAAGGATTATAATGTATTGAGAAAGGTTAAGGAAACCCAAGTAATAAGATCCCGGGTATGATCCCTCAAACGATAAACGAAAACGAAAGTTAAGCGAACCGTATAACAGATCAGCGGTCATTAGGCAAACAATTAGGAAGTTAATCAAGGAGGTTATGGATGATGAGGTCATCCAACCAATAAGGAGAGGGCAAGTAAGGGATGATGACATCACAAAGTGACATAAGCATGACATAGGAGGGAAGGAGGTGTGGATGAATGATAACCACACAAAGTTCAAGGTTAATAAGGTAATTAACCAAAATCTAATCAAAAAAACAACCAACAAACAATCATTTCACCCAAAACACAAAGATCATTTCATTCCCTTCATCTTGCTCTCGGCTTTTCTTCTTTTCCAAAGGAAGAAAAATCAAAATCCTAGTTCTAAGCATTGTTAAATCACAAGGTAATTATCTAAGGTTCCTTGTACATAGATATGGATATCCTATAAGTTTAAGCTTCTAATTCCTTCACAATCTCTTCCAATAAATCAAGGAAGAAGATGGTGAATAGTAACCTTCAAGAAATAACTTTGGTTTTCTTGATTTTTTATGAAAGTTCAAGGTAGCTTAAGCATAGATCAAGGCTTCCATGGGCATTCCAGGGATCTTTCATTGATTAAAAGCTTCAAGGAAGGTATAACATCTCCAAACCCTAACTTTACCTTGTATATTAGGATGGTTTTGATTGTTATGGTAAAAGAGTAGCTTGATGCTTGCATAATTAGAGTTTGGGTTGGAGTTGTGGTAAATTGGATGTTGAAATCTTATTGATTGGTTAAAGGACTTAAGTATAGTTTAAATTCAAGCTTAAGAATAAGTATAAATTGTTAATGTTGAGTTGATTGGGGCTGTTATGATGTAGTGTGGATGGATGTTGGTTGTATGAATGAATTGGGATTGATTGGTGGTTGAATTGGAATGGTATAAAATTGGGAAATCGCGTAAACATAGCCGTCATAATGTCCGATTTACATTAGACTGGTTTTGTTCATAACATTAGGACCCGGGAACTCACTGCTAGGTTTTGACCACTGCCATTTTTAGATAGTTCATGTTACGAGCTTCGTTTTGATATGTGGTTCGTTTCATTCCGATGTACGGTTTAGGAGAAACGGCCGTTTTTAAGTAACGACGTTTCGCGAACGAACCATTACCCCTCGCCTTACTTTGAAACCTAGGTTAAAGACCTAAAAGGACTAATTGGAGTATAAAACAATTATGTTAAGTGGATTAGGCAGTTGGTAAGGTACTCGCGAAAGAATCGCCTTAAAACCCTTAATGGTTAATTTATTAAAAATGGTGGAGTCGAGGGTACTCGAGCGACTTAAGTAAATCGTTAAGCGCGAAAGCGAGCGTAGGACTCTAAATGGTTTAAGTCTAGTTTCTTAAGCGACCGGGGTTTAATTCCGACTTATGTTGTTGTTCATAGGATATCAGACCCACTCTAAGCTTAAGTCTATCCGGGAGCACTCAGGCAAGTTTTCTACCCGTTATACTGTTATGTGATGTATATGTGTATATGCATGATCTTGTGATAAATGCATATTTGTTATTTGCAAATTCTTGCGATATATTGGAGCATGTGATATGGTATATATGCATGCCTGTTTCGTATTCTTGATTTATATATCTGTTGGTTCAAATGCTTATTAGTTGCATAATACCTATGCTAGAGATAAGCGGTAATTTGCATATACCCTTAGTAAAGGGGACCCCAAGGTGAACATATTTCTAAACCGGGAGTCGATGTTCCAGAGTATATTATATATATATATTTATATATATATGGATATAGTTTTCAAAACTATTGATCGAATAAGGTTTATTCGATAACTTTATATTATTAATGAATATTACTTGAATATTCATTCGAGGAATTATGACTCACTTTATATTATTAATGAATATTACTTGAATATTCATTCGAGAAATTATGACTCACTTTATATTATTAATGAATATTACTTGAATATTCATTCGAGGAATTATGACTCACTTTATATTATTTAATGAATATTACTTGAATATTCATTCGAGGAATTATGACTCACTTTATATTATTTAATTGAATATTATTTGAATATTCATATGAGGACCTATGACTCCGATTATTTTCTGAAATATATTCTTTATTTTACTAAAGAATAAGGTGTCGATAATCAAACTTATTTTTTTGACTATTCAAATAAAGATAGTACTTTCGTATAAGTATATCTTTGGTTATTTAATACTCATTTCAAGTATGAGTTTTACAACTTCTACTTCAATTATTTGTATAAAGATTATTCTTTATGGGAATATTATTTAAATAATAATATTCAGATATTTCTAATATATCGGGACTGATTTATTTTAATAAATCAGCAGTACTCCAAACATTCTTAAAAATGTTTTCGAGTCTTCAAAATGATTTTTAAAGTTAGAGTGGACCCCAAAACTCATTTTTATATTTAAGATCTTCCTTTCAAAGGGGATTTAAATACTCGCTCAAAACCTGGGGGATCCAGCTCTGTGGTGTATTTTACATTCGCAACGTGGTTGCTGTTTTGAGAAAATAAATGAGTTGATTACTTACCCAACGTTCGGGAAGTAAGCCCATCTAATTGAGTCGGCATAAGCGACAGGCCGGGGTATGGTCTATCAAAGTATAAGTGGCTGGGTGGCAGTCCATCAATGCGTAAGAGGCCGGGTGGCGGTCCAGCACAAGGTCCTTATGTGGTCAGGGTGATGACCGGTGGGGGATTCATCCATCTACTAGTAGAAAAGGTTACTTATTAGTATCTTTGCCTGATCAGCAAGATATCGGGTTTATGCCAAAATTCTTTCCTTTCCAAATTTATTGGATATTGCAACTCTGTTCATACTTTACATGACAGAGGTTTCCAGGAAATGTATGGGAGATATATATGAATATATTTATATATCGGGACTTAATGAAGCATCTCGTAACTTCATTATTTATAATGATATTTTAAGGATTGAATCTATTCAAGTCTTATCTTGTAGTCTCATCTGGGTGATGAACTTTTGAAACTGATTATAACTTGAACGGTGGTAGTTCAAGTAGTATTCGGATATAAGTATATTGGAGTATCTTGTAACTTCATCTTTTAAACTTATATCTAGTTAATGATTCTTATGCATGACAAAGATTTTCACAAAAACGTTGAGACAAGGTTAGATATATGAGATCACCTTGCAACGATAGTTTTATACAGTTATAAACTGGAACTATGTGTATATTATGCATGGAAGAGGACTTCCAAGATTTTGAAAAGTATATCTGTATATATACTGAATATTTTGCGACTTGGTCGCGTTAAGATATCAACTTGGTTCATTTCTTCTTAACCAAGACTTTCATGAGAACTATGAGAAGGCTCATATATTGTTAATCATTATACATATTATTTTGGTGGGCTTGCTGCTCACCCTTGCTTTCTTCTTTCATCACACAACATCAGATAGACAAGATGAACAGGACCAAGCTCCCAATTCGCGAGCGGATAGGAAACGTTCTGCAGTTTCCAATAGGTGTTGATGTCGCTGTAGCTGAGGTAGGAACTACCAATAGGATAGGCTTTTAACTTTTGATGTACCAGATTTATGTATATTTATCAATTGTAATAATGGCAAAGAAATGTAAATTTATTCAGAAACCCTTTTAAGGTGTATTGGCATATAATTGTGGAGTAAAACGACTTGTGTTTATTTTTGGATATTCATCTCTGAGACTATAACTTGTGGTGTGTGTGTTTATGGTGGGGTCACAGTACAGAATAGTTGATTATTTATTAAGATTGGGTGTTATTAAGGGAAATGGAACTCGTGACAACCCGGATCCCCGACCCCGGATTTGGGGGTGTTACAGAAGTGGTATCAGAGATACGCGTTATAAACCTCGAAGATGATGTGACGTTAAGATAATAAGTTCACAACGATAATAAGAACTCTTGCCAAGTTCATAGTCGGGCTACCTCACGTAGTACTGACAGTTAAAACCCTTATGGGAACCCTTATAAATATCATGATAGAAGCGTAGTTCGTTATCATATATGGTAGCGGGACTCTGAACCCTGAGGTTGAGGAGCAACAACGCGATGATGTTTTATTAGTTATTGGAGATCGGATTGTGGATCCGATAGAGCGTCCTAACGCAGGACCGGATGATGTTCATATTGAGGATGTAGTGGTTGAGGATGTTATCCTAGATGGGATTGTTGCTGAGGAGGATCTCGTGGAGGATCCTAACAAGAATGAATAAAGGACCATTGAGGAATTGATGACCATGGTTAGGGAAACTACCAGAGGTAGGATTGGCCGGTCACTACCGGAGGTTCGTTCAAGTTTGTAAAGATAGTAGCCCCTTTAATGCGGCTTAATCGTAAGACTGAGAAGTTTGAATGGACAAAGAAATACGAGAAAAGCTTTTAACAACTGAAGCAAAGGTTGGTGACGGCCCCTATGTTGGCATTGTCGGATGGAAAAAGGAGATTTTGTGATTTGTATTGACGCTTCGCATAAGGAATTAGGGTGCTCTTATACAGCACAACAAGGTACTCGCGTACGGGTCAAGAAAATTAAGGGAATATAAAATTCGATATCCCCACCCATGAGCTTGGGCTCGTGGCAATAGTTTTGCCCTAAAGATTGGAGGCACTACTTGTATGGAGAGAAGTGCGAGATTTACCTAAGCCATAAGTGCTCTAGTACATTTTCACGCAGAAAGAGCTCAACATGCGCCAAATGAGGTGGTTAGAGCTAATCAAGAATTATGATTGGGAGATTTTTTATCATTCAGGGAAAGCCAATGTGGTGGCTGATGCCCTTAGTAAAAAGGAGAGACTCAAGATAATAATGTCTTTGGGAGAGTTTATAAGAGATTTTGAGAAAATGGAAATAGAAGTGAAGGTAACCGGAGCCGGTACCAAAAAGCTGTTTGAGATTGCAATACATACCGAATTTTTGGAAAAGAACATATTGTGCCAGAAAAAGTGATGAATGAAGGCAGAGAGCCAACAAATAGATATGAGGTTAATACTGAGAAAGATGATAAGGGAATAATGAGGTATTCCTATAGAATTTGGGTTCCAAATGTTCAAGAGCTTAAAGATGAGATCTTAGATGAAAGTCATAGTTCAAGGAATAAGATTAAGGGCAAACCCTGAATGTGATAGTCAAGGAGGACGCCATCAAGATAGAAGGAACCCATAATATAATGAAGTGGAAAATGAGGATTTTAACGTGTAAGATAACCCCAAGTATGGGAGAAGGATGAAACATTTCATACTAAGGAAACAGAAAGTCGAGTAAGGAAAGGAGACCCGAGACGGTACTCCTTTACGACAATTCATGGACCTGTCTAAAAAGGACTTAGACTATTATCCCCAACCACCACCTTGAGGAAACAATGCGGCGAGAAATTCTTTCATGACCTTTAAATCGCTAAGCTCTCAGAGTTCCAAGGAACAGGTTGACCCAGTCGGGGCAAGAGCCTGGCTAAAGGAAAAATAGGAATCATTTGAGATTCTAAATGATTGACGAATCACAAAAGACTGTTTTGTCACTTACCCTCCTAAGAGAGAGGCCACCCACTGGTGAAAGGCCAAGGAAGGCACGGAGCAAGAGATTATAATAAACTGATTTAAGTTCAATCAATTGTTTTCAGGAAAGTACTTCCCAAGGTTATGGAGATAGTGTAAAAGCTTTAGAGCCAGAACAAAGGCAGACGAGTATGATGAATTATGAATCTAAGCTGTAAAAGTTATCAAGATTCGTTCTAAGGACACGAATCCAGAATGACGGGATGTTTGAAATCAATGCTTATGTTGTGTTGGTTCATGAAATAATGATAAGAGAAAGGAAAATAAAAAGAAACTGAAGTGGAAAGGAATATAAAGGCAATAGAGTTTGAGGAATGATAAAGGAGTTGGATATGAGGAAACCCTAAAGACTCGTAGTAATAGAAATAGAAAAGTATGTAATCGTCAGGATGAGGGTGATTCACCATGAGTTAAAATTGATGGGTTGAAGGCATAAGAGATACATATATTTTATCCCCTGTAAGTTGGGAGGATTCGAGGAAACCTTGAGATAATTCGAAGGATAAATAATGAGACGCGGATAGACTGAGGAGACAAGGAAGTAAGAAATTAGGAAAATTGGATGAAGGAAGTGACCTTCAAGAATATGAAGTGTAAGACCGGTGGCTTGATACCCAGAAAGGGAGACGCCAGGTATGAAAGATATCCCAACATTGAGATGACTGTTGAGATAAACAACAAAAGTAAATAAGGAATTATTAAGAAGAAGTTCGCGTTGAACATGACCAATATCTTCCAGAACATCCTTGTTATCGTTACCAAACTAGGCAAGAAAAGCGGATAACCGTTGTTATCTTTTGGAGGCCATATCGATTGACCTCATTTTGAATACAAGTGTTATTGTGAAAATTAGGCATATACTATCGAGGTGGGAATAACCGAATAAGATAATCTATCAAGGATATATGACTTGATCTATCCATGGAAGGATGCATGTACCTTTTTAAAGGTAGAAGTAAGGATATAACCTCGATAACTTGAGATGAATCCTAGGGGAATGCATAAAGGTTGGCATTTCGCCCTTAATAGGGACATCATGAGTTTTGACAGTATGAATTGGAAAGGATTAAGGTAATAACAACCTTTAAGGATCAGTGGAGAAATTTTTCAGAAGTATATAGACAATGATTCTGGTATTAATAAATGGTATCTTGATATGCCCTGTATCTAGGGAATACATGAGGAACGATTCAAGGATAACCTTAGAGGTTTTACAAGGAGAAAGGTAATATTCAAAATTCTCAAGAATACAAATGTTGATAAAGGAAATATGACGTAATTATAATGATGCCAAGTGGGGCACGTGTTAAACCACGAGAAAGTATAGATCGAACCAGTAATGGTCGAAATTGTTCAGGACAATTAGGACTTAAGATAAAAGATGTTCTAAGTATGATTGAGAGTCAGTCGTGACAGTGATTAACCTCTAAAGACTGAGGCAATAACTTATGGAAAAATGGTGATATTTTTTTTACTCATCAGATTTTAAGGAAAACATCTTCACATAAGCTGTGATTGAAATGAGGTAGAAAATTTATTTGGAGGTGGGTAAAATGACATTGACTGTAAGGAAATTTTACTATCAGGAAAGGCCAAAGAGGTGGCCGACACTTTAAAGGTAAGAGGATAATTATAGGCGCTTGTGCCAAAGGAATACAGTGATGATGGTTAAAGCTATGAAGGTTGTATTATGGTTTGGAAGATTGACATTCCTTCTGATGACTGTGCAATACCCAACCATAATAGTAGTTGGTAAAGGTTTAATTCGTGTAATCGCCATGAGCGGGCTATCTATCTCAGAAGATACTATCTTGAGATAAGCCAGGACCATGTTTCAAAAAGGACTAGACGAACCCTTGACTTAAGTCTTCAATTTAAGGCATACGATTAAGAATGGTATTAACCTGCTATCGTTGCTTTGACTGAAACTCTTCTGCAATTTTATCTACTTCATGTCATGAAAGTACGTCAGAGTTTGGAGTGTTCTTCATGAATTATGATTGGTGGTTATGTTAACTCCTTAGAAGTATTCTATACGACATGTATGGACTCCGTATGGTTAGATATTAAGATTTCATGGAAAGTGAATGACGACAGTAGGTCAGTGGTGGACCATAGTAATGCAGCAATGATTCTGCGAGCAATGAGTCGATTACAACCGTGAGAGTTGTATTGGAATGAATGTTGAGATTGAGTACCACTAATCGGGTCGTGGTGGTGTATAAGTTACCATTGAATAGACTAATTAAGTAAATTATTTACCTATTGAATATTTATTCCTCCTTATCAATAGAGGGTCGTATGACTATACGAGAAAGGTTGCGATGCAAGCATAGAATTCTAGTAACGATGATATCTAGAATGAAATCTCAGATTCGATTTTCGATGTCGAGGGAGCTTCAAAGGTGATTGTGTATATGCTCGAGGAAGAGCAAGGGTCCATAGAATGATGGACGGAATAGAAAAAATATTTAAGCATGTGAAATGCGATGCGATAATACTTGATATATATACACAAATATTTTGTTCTCCTATGACAAACCTCTATAGTTCAGAGGTAGGTTCCAAGCCAGATATTTTGTGGTAGTATATTTTTTTCATATATACAATTCTCTTCAATTCGTTCTTTTCTCTTCTTTTCATTTCATATAAAATGAGAAGAACAACCCTTCCAGAAGGGGAGGTATTGCCAAATGACTATCTATCTGTGTGATAGAAGCCGAGTAGGATACCATCTATTGTTTAATTGCTTGTCAAGTACTAAAGGCTGGCCACCTTCTGTACTAACTATGCAATATAACAAGTGTTCATGATCATAGTGATCTCTCAATGAATTCTTTTACTTCTATATGATGGTTCAAACTTTCAAAGATAAAAGCAGCTAGAAAGGAGTAGTATCAGTACGGTGGTATTCCGAATCTAACACATTCATGATACTAAGGTTGACGTGGTTATTAAAAGGTTATAGAATGCTAACGAGCAAAAGTATGACCAGTATAGTATTAGGTACGGAAGATAGTAATGACTACGAACTGGAAAAGAATGGGTATTGAGAAGTAAAAGCTATAATGCTAGAAGCTATGATGAGAGTCTGTGCAATAGACTTGAAAGAATTTGAAATGGTCACTTAACACGGATTGAGTTTTCTCACGACAATAGATCATATGTCAGTATTGAGATATCGCCTTATGAGATCCTTGAGGGAAGACAATGTCGATCTCCCTTATGTTATGATGAAGTTGTAAGAGCGCAAGATGCTCGGACCCGCAGTAGTCCAAAGGACCAGGGATATAATAGATCTAATCAGAGGACGACTGGTAGTAACCCAAGATGGACATAAGAGATATGCTGAATTGACTCGAAAGGACAAAGAGTATGAAATAGGGGACCTAGTAATGTTATAGGTATCCCTTGGAAACGATTGATGAGGTTCGGAAAGAAAGGAAAGCTAAGTCTATAATTTGTTGGACCCTTGGATATATTAAGACGTATTGGGAAGCTAGCATATGAGCTAGCCCTACCCCCGAACATGTAGCAAATTCTTAACGTGTTCCACGTATCAATGTTAAGAAAGTGTAATTCGGATGCCAGATAAATAGGGGCATATGAGCGCATAGACATGCAACCCGACGTAACCTATATGGAGCAACCAGGAAGGGTTATAGAGTGAAAAGGAACAAGTGCTTAGGAGAAGGGTTATCAAACTAGGCAGAGTTTGGTGGTAGAACCACAATGTGGGAAAATTTACTCGAGAGTTAGAAAGTGCAATGCTAAGAGAGTATCCCTATTCATTTTCTATCTGATTCCGGGACGGAATCCTTTTAAGGAGGGGAGACTGTAATAACCCCAATTTTTGGAAAAAATTTGAAAGCCTTATGAATAGTGTTTTTGCCGAATGAGAAAACTTTTCATGCCACACTATGTAGGGGTTCTGTTATGGATATTCTGAGATTTTATTAGTACTCTATATGGTATATAAGTGTATGTAAAGATCGTAAGAATCCAATTCCGAACACTTTGATTTTTCCCGGAAATCCACTAGATACGGAAAGAATTGAGTATAAGGTAACAGGATAAAAAGGATTTAAATTAAAGGATTATAAGAGAGGATCATAAAAGGATTATAATGTATTGAGAAAGGTTAAGGAAACCCAAGTAATAAGATCCCGGGTATGATCCCTCAAATGATAAACGAAAACGAAAGTTAAGCGAATCGTATAACAGATCAGCGGTCATTAGGCAAACAATTAGGAAGTTAATCAAGGAGGTTAGGGATGATGAGGTCATCCAACCAATAAGGAGAGGGCAAGTAAGGGATGATGACATCACAAATTGACATAAGCATGACATAGGAGGGAAGGAGGTGTGGATGAATGATAACCACACAAAGTTCAAGGTTAATAAGGTAATTAACCAAAATCTAATCAAAAAAACAACCAACCAACAATCATTTCACCCAAAACACAAAGATCATTTCATTCCCTTCATCTTGCTCTCGGCTTTTCTTCTTTTCCAAAGGAAGAAAAATCAAAATCCTAGTTCCAAGCATTGTTAAATCACAAGGTAATTATCTAAGGTTCCTTGTACATAGATATGGATATCCTATAAGTTTAAGCTTCTAATTCCTTCACAATCTCTTCCAATACATCAAGGAAGAAGATGGTGAATAGTAACCTTCAAGAAATAACTTTGGTTTTCTTGATTTTTTATGAAAGTTCAAGGTAGCTTAAGCATAGATCAAGGCTTCCATGGGCATTCCAGGGATCTTTCATTGATTAAAAGCTTCAAGGAAGGTATGATGTTGGTTGTATGAATGAATTGGGATTGATTGGTGGTTGAATTGGAATGGTATAAAATTGGGAAATCGCGTAAACATAGCCGTCGTAATGTCCGATTTACTTTAGACTGCTTTTGTTCATAACATTAGGACCCGGGAACTCACTTCTAGGTTTTGACCATTGCCATGTTTAGAGAGTTCATGTTACGAGCTTCGTTTTGATATGTGGTTCGTTTGATTCCGATGTACGGTTTAGGAGAAACGGCCGTTTTAAGTAACGACATTTCGCGAACGAACCATTACCCCTCGCCTTACTTTGAAACCTAGGTTAAAGACCTAAAAGGACTAATTGGAGTATGAAACAATTATGTTAAGTGGATTAGGCAGTTGGTAAGGTACTCGCGAAAGAATCTCCTTAAAACCCTTAATGGTTAATTTATTAAAAATGGTGGAGTCGAGGGTACTCGAGCGACTTAATTAAATCGTTAAGCGCAAAAGCGAGCGTAGGACTCTAAATGGTTTAAGTCTAGTTTCTTAAGCGACCGGGGTTTAATTCCGACTTATGTTGTTGTTCATAGGTTATCGGACCCACTCTATGCTTAAGTCTATCCGGGAGCACTCAGGCAAGTTTTCTAACCGTTATACTGTTGTGTGATGTATATGTGTATATGCATGATCTTGTGATAAATGCATATTTATTATTAGCAAATTCTTGCGATATATTGGAGCATGTGATATGGTATATATGCATGTCTGTTTCGTATTCTTGATTTATATATCTGTTGGTTCAAATGCTTATTAGTTGCATAATACCTATGCTAGAGATAAGCGGTAATTTGCATATACCCTTAGTAAAGGGGACCCCAAGGTGAACATATTTCTAAACCGGGAGTCGATGTTCCCGAGTATATTATATATATATATATTTATATATATATGGATATAGTTTCCAAAACTATTGATCGAATAAGGTTTATTCGATAACTTTATATTTTTAATGAATATTACTTGAATATTCATTCGAGGAATTATGACTCACTTTATATTATTAATGAATATTACTTGAATATTCATTCGAGAAATTATGACTCACTTTATATTATTAATGAATATTACTTGAATATTCATTCGAGGAATTATGACTCACTTTATATTATTTAATGAATATTACTTGAATATTCATTCGAGGAATTATGACTCACTTTATATTATTTAATTGAATATTATTTGAATATTCATATGAGGACCTATGACTCCGATTATTTTCTGAAATGTATTCTTTATTTTACTAAAGAATAAGGTGTCGATAATCAAACTTATTTTTTTGACTATTCAAATAAAGATAGTACTTTCGTATAAGTATATCTTTGATTATTTAATACTAATTTCAAGTATGAGTTTTACAACTTCTACTTCAATTATTTGTATAAAGATTATTCTTTATGGGAATATTATTTAAATAATAATATTCAGATATTTCTAATATATCGGGACTGATTTATTTTAATAAATCAGCAGTACTCCAAACATTCTTAAAAATGTTTTCGAGTCTTCAAAATGATTTTTAAAGTTAGAGTGGACCCCAAAACACATTTTTATATTTAAGATCTTCCTTTCAAAGGGGATTTAAATACTCGCTCAAAACCTGGGGGATCCAGCTCTGTGGTGTATTTTACATTCGCAACGTGGTTGCTGTTTTGAGAAAATAAATGAATTGATTACTTACCCAACGTTCGGGAAGTAAGCCCATCTAATTGAGTCGGCATAAGCGACAGGCCGGGGTACGGTCTATCAAAGTATAAGTGGCTGGGTGGCAGTCCATCAACGCGTAAGAGGCCGGGTGGCGGTCCAGCACAAGGTCCTTATGTGGTCAGGGTGATGACTGGTGGGGGATTCATCCATCTACTAGTAGAAAAGGTTACTTATTGGTATCTTTGCCTGATCAGCAAGATATCGGGTTTATGCCAAAATTCTTTCCTTTCCAAATTTATTGGATATTGCAACTCTGTTCATACTTTACATGACAGAGGTTTCCAGGAAATGTATGGGAGATATATATGAATATATTTATATATCGGGACTTAATGAAGCATCTCGTAACTTCATTATTTATAATGATATTTTAAGGATTGAATCTATTCAAGTCTTATCTTGTAGTCTCATCTGGGTGATGAACTTTTGAAACTGATTATAACTTGAACGGTGGTAGTTCAAGTAGTATTCGGATATAAGTATATAGGAGTATCTTGTAACTTCATCTTTTAAACTTATATCTAGTTAATGATTATCTTATGCATGACAAAGATTTTCACAAAAACATTGAGACAAGGTTAGGTATATGAGATCACCTTGCAACGATAGTTTTATACAGTTATAAACTGGAACTCTGTGTATATTATGCATGGAAGAGGACTTCCAAGATTTTGAAAAGTATATATGTATATATACTGAATATTTTGCGACTTGGTCGTGTTAAGATATCAACTTGATTCATTTCTTCTTAACCAAGACTTTCATGAGTACTATGAGAAGGCTCATATACTGTTAATCATTATACATATTATTTTGGTGGGCTTGCTGCTCACCCTTGCTTTCTTCTTTCATCACACAACATCAGATAGACAAGATGAACAGGACCAAGCTCCCAATTCGCGAGCGGATAGGAAACGTTCTGCAGTTTCCTATAGGCGTTGATGTCGTTGTAACTGAGGTAGGAACTACCAATAGGCTAGGCTTTCAACTTTTGATGTACCAGATTTATGTATATTTATCAATTGTAATAATGGCAAAGAAATGTAAATTTATTCAGAAACCCTTTTAAGGTGTATTGGCATATAATTGTGGAATAAAATGACCTGTGTTTATTTTTGGATATTCATCTCTGAGACTATAACTTGTGGTGTGTGTGTTTATGGTGGGGTCACAGTACAGAATAGCTGATTATTTATTAAGATTGGGTGTTATTAAGGGAAATGGAACTCGTGACAACCCGGATCCCCGACCCCGGATTTGGGGGTGTTACACAATTCAAGGCCCAAGACCAATTAGGATTTGGAAAAATTAAACGACTAGGATCAAAGCCCAAATTCTGGTCGTGAATCCTGCTCGTTTATGTTCGAACGAGAGCCAAGAAATGGCCAAAAATCGACCAGAATCCAGGCCGTTAAATCGACTAGGATCCAGGTCGAACTTCTGTCGTGAATCCTGCTCGTTTATGTTCGAACAGGAGCCAATAAATGGCCAAAAAATCGACCAGAATCCAGGTCATTAAATCGACTAGGATCCAGGTCGAACAAGAGCCAAGAAATGGCCAAAAAATCAACCAGAATCCGGGTCCTTAAATCGACTAGGATCCAGGTTGAATTCCTGGTCGTGGATCCTGGACGTTTATATTTGACCAGACTCCAATAGCTGACCAAGACCAGAATCCAGGTCATTTTAAACGACTAGGATCCTGGTCGAAAAGAGTTGAAAAATTGAACAATCCCAGAAATTAAGGAAAAATTCCTGAAAAATAGAGAAAAATACCAGAAATTAAGGAAAAATTCCAGGGAATTAAAGAAAAATGCTAGAAAATTCCTAAATGATAGGAATAAGGTAAGAAAAGTAATAGGCGTTGTAAATGTGTAGATCGTTCCACACTTTGCGCAAAAACAATACCCTGTAAGGGAATAAATAAACTTAACTTATGTGAAATCTTTTACGATTCCGCAGAAGTCGGGGGGCAAATGGTAAGGAATAAAATAAACCCTGATTACGTAATTAATATCGCATTAATTATACCAGAGTTGAGCTGACAGTTAATCCCATTAGAAAGGCCCAAAACCCAGAATATTAATTAATTTCGTAATTAATTAATAAGAGATAAATCAGCTCATAAATAAAGTCCAAATAAGGACACAATTTTTTGGAGATTGGCCTCCAAGAAATATACTAGGATAAGGAATCAGTTTCCTACCTCCCGGGACTCCAAAGTCCATTCTAATTCCGAGACTTGTCCACCAAGTCTTCTAACCCTAATCCAATTTAAGGACTCCCAACATCTATATAAGGGGCCTCACCCCACAAATCGGAATTACGTTTTTGACTTGATCCTTGGCAATCAGCAAGGTACGTAGGTATCTTGTTAAGGCAGATCGAGTAACGAAACACAAGAACAGTCAAATCGAGTCTCGAAACTCACGAACCCTGGTAATAAATATAGCAATTAATGCACCCTAATTTTCAATCCATAACAGAATTGCGTGTTAGTCGATCTAAGACGGAATATTTGTGGTATAACTATAGTAATCAACCAAATATCAGCTTGATTTAGGATCATTATATTTTAGCACAAATATTTGCACTCCTTTATGATACATTTGGAGTCCCGTGTAGAGGCTAGGCTTAAAGTTAAAATATTTTTAGCATAAAAAGCATTTATGCTCTTGAATACAATATTATTATAAAAACCGGTAATCAATAAAGATTCTTATAACAATTAATTGAATAATTTGAGAAATAAGTAAAACGATTAATCAAGTATTATAATTAATAAGTTAATATTTAGTTTACTAACTTAACATACCTAGTTTTCATAAATGTTAATGATTAATTGTATTTTAAATTTTAAATCGACAGAAAGCACCTAGTAAAGTTAATCGATCATGAATTTTCAGAACAATGGCTTGTATGCATATATAGAGATCATAGTGTCTAACTAGAAAATGTGTAAAATGTATGTAATGATTGTTTAGATGTGTTAAAATTTTGGACAAACGAAATATTTAAAAGAAATATAAGAATTATAAAAAAGTAAATGTCAAAGGATAAAAGTTATCTCCGTAACAGCACCAAAAAATATTTTTACCTGCAAAAATGCACTTTAGTACCAATTGCATAATTTGCATTACATTTTGCTTATTAAAACTTTTAAATTTAACCATTATTTTTTAAACTTTTCAACTTTGGTTTAAAGTGAATCATCTTATGCTTCACTTCTTGTTGGTTATAAAATAATTATATTTATCTTTTTACCAGGAGTAGCATTCATTCATTTGTTTAAATGAAGAATGTTATAATCAGGGCCCGTTCTCACCGCTAATAGTCCCAAAATATATTTGTGAACCCTTCCTAATATAATCAATAAAATTTAGAGGGAAAACATTGCTATTTCTTTGAAGTTTTAGAATCCAGGAATATACAACTAGGAAGTAATTAGGCCGTTCAATTACTACAAAATCTTGAAGTAAATAGAGTAAACTTTACATTCATAAAAACAACAAAGGTGAACTTTTGAATTTACAAACTTGGTCTGTTTGAAGATGGACATTGATTTGGATAAATGGGATCAACGGCATCACATTATTTTATCCACGCTTAATTTTTTAATTTCTGGATTTTTGGGGCCTAAACGTAGTGAGCCGAGTTCAATATTATAACTGCAAATATAGCTATGCCGGACTAACTGCAAGCCTGCAAGTGCAACATAAAGTTCAAATTTTAGTTGAAGAGTCTGAATTTTAATTTTTTGAAAAAGCATCAGTACTACTAATTAGATAGCGATATGGTATTAATTTGGACGAGAATGTTTAAAGTATAGTTTACCTATGTTGTAGTGTATAATATATGACTTGGAGATTAATTAGGCTTATGATTTGGGTGAACAATGCGACACTCAGCAAGTTGAGGTTTATGTTTTCATTTTACTTGCGAAATGAAGTGTGTTTCTACAGGCATTAAACTCTGCATTTCAAAACCTTACTTAGCATACTGCTACATTTTAACATTGTTACAAAAGCTTAAGCAAATATATCCTGAGTCACAAGGTCACTAATTTAATAACAATGACTATCATCTAATTTTTTTCTTCCCTCATCTGCGGATGGCATTGGCGACAAGGATGATGGCTCCGGTGCTTTCCTTTTAGTGTTTACGTTAATTGTTTCCGATGATAAATTGGACCCAATCATAGTAGGAAAGTTCACCTTAACGCTTGATCCACACAACTGAAAAGCGGCTTTATCATACGCTAATGCTGCATCTTCTGGTGTATCGTATGTCCCAAGCCATATTCTGCCACCTTTTTTGGCCGGATTTCTGATCTCAGCCGCGAATTTTCCCCAGGGACGCCGCCTCACACCTCTATACAGTTTCCAATTTGATTGTGTGTGAGCCTTAAGTGCCTTGTCCAACTCCTTGGTGCTATGGGGATCAACATGCTCTGCATTTCCAGCCTCTTCGAGGTTGTTTTCTTTGAGAATTAAATTGCAAAATGTTGCAATGCTTTCTTCATCAATTTGTACATTGCCTGAAGTTTTAGTTGGAAAAAACTCGGAAACGTTTTAAGGATTTTCAAGAAGATGTTGTCTTATAGATTCAAGAACAGCAAGGTTCGAGCTTGATAAAGTTTGGGAATACATATTTTTTGTTTGAAATATTGAGATTACGTTTGCTACTAATGGATTTGGCAGTGATGTCTTGAAAGCTTCTTGTTGTTTATATATAGAAGACATGCATGATGCATGTGACAATGTCACTTTAATATCCTTTTAGTTTCAGATGTGACCATCTATATTTTAGTTTTCTAATTTCATTTCAATTTTTTATCAGACCTTCATATTTCATATTAAAATAACTCGTCTGGTAAGAATACTAATAATACAAAGTTAAAATTGTTCTTAGGTTATATATATTATGAACAATTTACTGATCGATCAATTTCAAGAATATTCATAGATGTCTCATTCGCAGATTCCTATTTGTCGATTCAGGAAGATTCGAACTCAATCTCTAATCGAAACACAAATCTTTCTTTTGATATCACCAATAATTTTTCATGGGATTGATGTGAAGATTACATTAAAAAAGAAAGTTCAGAGACAGTGGCGGACGGATCCAGCTTCGAATATAAGAGGGGTTCACAAATTTTTTTTGACGAGTTCGAACCGAGCATTTGACATGTTCGGCTCGAAATAAGCTCAAGCTTTTTCTTTCGAAAAAAACAAAAGTACGATCTTATATATTGAGTTATTGAGAATATTTTCGGCTGAAAATCCTTTCTTATTTGTTGTAGTTACAATTGTTAGAATTACTGACAATTTTACCAACATATAAATCGAAAGATATTTTTTGTGTAAGGTTGTAATACGATCCGGGCAAGCTCGAACTCGTTTTACTGGACTCGGCTCAGCTCGTTTCGTAAACGAGCTTGCGTCCGTTAGATATTCCGTTCATTTATTTAAACGAGTCGGCTCAATTCGACTTGTGAAATTAAGCGAGACTTTTTCGGATAGCGTTTTAGGCTCGATTTAGTGTAAAATTGAAGTAGTCGGCTCGCCCGGCTCGTTAAAACCGAACGAGTCGGCTCAACTGTACCCGTGAAAATTAACATTTGCTACCTCAGGGTAAAATAATATAATAAATATTATCGATCTAATATTTTATCAAAATCGGGGTACAACATAATGCATTGGTCGATATAATATCATCAGAATAAATAAAATATATTATTTATTCGGCATAAAATAAAATAATATTTAACCAAAACTAAAATAAAATTAAAAATAAATTTAATATAATTAAATGGTTGATATAACTGGCCTAATGCTAAAATAAAATAATACATATTATTGATGTACGCTAAAATTAAATTTTAACTCAAACTAAAGGTAATTCTTATATTACTGATCGTGGATCAGAACCCCAGGTTTCGACCTTAGGCACTCTTACACCGTGCATACCTGTTCAAGTAAAATGCCTTTACCAACCTAGTCATTATAGTGTTGGTGTCAAAGTTCAAAGTACCTCTTTCACGGGAGCTAATCAGCTAAAGTAACTTAAAATTTCATTATAATTTTATTTTTAATTTTAATTTTAATAAAGTAAAGCTGTTGTAAGAGGATTTGCGCTACATAATAAAGGTGTGATGAATGCGAGAATAACAAATATATGAATGCGCTGATGACTGCATGTTCACCTTATTGAAAATATATGATGGTATGCTCATGTCGTCGAATGGCATGATCATGTTGTCGAACGGCAGGATCACTTCAAAATAACAGAAGTTTTACTTGGGGATTTAGAGATTTTGCATGATCATAAATACTGCATGATCATGCCGATTTATAAATCATATTTTATTTTAATTAAGATTTGATTTTATTTCATTTTAACAATTTGTATTCCTATATAAACAATCTTACGATGTAACATATAAAAAATATTTTATTGAAATCAAAACCCTTAAAAGTTTTCTCTTATATTTCTTGTGATTTAAGAAAACTCTTGTGAATTCAAGTTGGGTTTGTGGATTTAAGCTTTTAAAGAATTTCTCGTGTAAGAGTTCTTGCGAGAGTTAACGTTTGCTTTTTCTACGCTTCCGTGCTTAGGGGTGGGCAAGGGGTCAGAACCGAACCGAACCTTACCGGCACCGAAAGAATCGAGAATCGAAATATGGATATTTCAAGAACCGAACCGGACCCGTTTATCTGGAAGAACCAAACCGGAACGGAACTGTAAACTTCGGTTCGGTTTGGTTCTGAACCTAAAGAACCAAAGTTTTATTTTATTTAATATTTATATGTATTTTTATATAATTTTTCATTCTAATATTTTTTACTTTTGACTAATATTAATTATTAATTAATGATAGCTTAATGAAGAAGATGTTTAATAGTAGTAGATCATTTTCATTTGACTATTTTATAAGATTTAATATAAAATATATTTGTGAAAATGATCGAAACATCATATATATATAATCTAATGATTAATATTTCTTGAAGTTTATTATAATATTATAAATGAGAAAAAATAATAATATTTAATTATATATATTGAGTTATATATTTATTTATATACTGCTCGGTTCAGTTCTTATGGTTCTAGAATGTTAAGAACCGAACTGAAAACCGAAATTTCTGAAATATAACCAAACCGGACCCGAATTATTAAAGATCTGAACCGGACCCGAATTATTAAAGACCCGAACCAGAACTGCAATTTCGGCTCGATTCGGTTTTTGATTTTGAACCGACAAATGCTCACCCCTATCCGTGTTGCGTCAGAAGCGTAAAGGGTTAGAGTTAGAGCATCGAAAGTAAAATAAAAATGGACTACATACGGCGCCCATCATATTGTGTATATCATGAACTGAGAACTTGGCCTCAAAAATGGAATTGCCAAGATTTTCTGGTGGCTGTTTAAAGAACTCGACTTGCCTAATTATTGTTGAAGTGAAGCACCTGTTAACCACAGATTAATTACCATCCTCAGAAAATGACCAAGTAAAAGTCTCAATAGATCACTCTTTTGTCTCGGTACATTGACACAACTAGCTGATAACTCTGTTTCTTCCCGGGTCTTCTCCTTTCTCACGTGATCTAGGGCCCAGCTTCCGTAGCGGTTGGAGTGAGGTTTACCTGCTAGATATGGGTCTCTGCAAAACAGAACCGGAGGGGGGGTTGTTTCCCGCGGCAACTCTGGTGTGAGAGTAATAAATGGGGTTTCTTGAAGAAGAAGAAGAGGGAAGAAGGAGCTATTCAGAATATGTATAGTGGTGTGTGTATAGGTGTGTAGTAGTCAAATATTTTTCAACCCCTAAAACCCTCTTTTTGGGGCCTTTTATAGGCCCCAAGATTTAGGGTTTTTGGGATTTGTACCTCTTCATCCTAGCCCTTGATCATTTCTGGTTGGTGACTGATTGGACGGTTTGGATGGACTGTGGGGTCAGGTGTCCTTCTTCCACCAGTGTTGCCTTGGGATCTTTGTACATGAACGGCTGGGATGCAATTGTTCCATTTTGGGTAACATGAGACAGTTGACTCTTTGTCTTGTGACACGTGGCGCCGGGGACCACCCCAGTTTGGGCCTGGGGTGTTATCTTTCTGGGCTTTTGTTCCTTTATTTGGTCTTGGTTATTTCTGGCCTATCATTTTCCTTCCACTCCCTTATACGGGTTTTCCCGGATGGGGGAGTAGTCTTCTTTTTCGGGGCATGTGTTTTGAGCTACGTGATTCAGAAAAAATTTCATTTTTTCTTTGGTTTGTGGCCCCTAGCCCCGGGGTGCTGTTGGGTACAAGTCCCTAGGGTTGTGGTTGGGTAGGCCTTTTGGTTTTTGTCACTTGGAAAAGTTTGATCATTTTTCCTTTGATTTGTGGCCCCTAACCCCAGGGTGTTGTTGGATACAAGTCCCCGGGGTTGTGTTTAGGTAGGCCTTTTGGTTCTTGTCACTTGGAAAAGTTTGATCATTTTTTCTTTGATTTGTGGACCCTAACCCCGGGGTGTTGTTGGATACAAGTCCCCGGGGTTGTGTTTGGGTAGGCCTTTTGGTTCTTGTCACTTGGAAATATTTTATCATTTTTCCTTTGATTTATGGCCCCTAACCGCGGGGTGTTGTTGGATACAAGTCCCCGGGGTTGTGTTTGGGTAGGCCTTTTGGTTTTTGTCACTTGGAAAAGTTTGATCATTTTTCCTTTGATTTGTGGCGCTTAACCCCGGGGTGTTATTGGATACAAGTCCCCGGGGTTGCATTTGGGTGACTGGGTGCAGATGCGACAGGTTTGTAGTACTTTAGCGCTTTTCCCGGAGTGTCAGGCGGCGGTTGAGCTTCTTGTACGAATATATGTGTGCGTATATGTATATATACGAAACGTTTCAGTTTTTCCCCCCTTTTCTCCTTAAAAGCCGCGCCTGTTAAATAATTATAGTGATGTTATCATTAACTACAGTGGTTATTCTCTGGACGCTCATGATTGTGCCACGTGTCTTCATCCGACGGACACGATTGTGTAGTAGTTGAGTGGGTTATTATCTCGTGTGCCTATAAATACTCTTCCTTTGCCATTTCTTTTTTCTTCACGCAATTACAAACACAAAAACTCTCTGCAACTTTTCTCCAAGGCAAATCTGGGAGCTTTTCTCTTTGAAGCCACCATATTTCTCCTGCTTTCTTGTAAGTTTTCGAACTTTTCTTCATTATATTCTTTCTCGTGATTATGTAATGAATATTTGTAGTCTGAGTTCTCAGAATAGATGTGTGTCCAAGCATCCGAATCGGTTTAGTTTTGTTGTGTCGAGTTTTGGTGAATCGAACAGGTTGTTGTTTATTGTTTAGATTTGTAATTTTTGTTTGCATAGAAATAGTTGATGTTTGTGCTCTGGTGGTTACTACGCCTATTGTCCCGGAGCCCGAGGAGGTTGAGGTGCTGGATTTGGATGAAGAGGAGGTTGGAACTTTGAACCCTAGAAAGAAGAAGGCTGTGGAGGAATTAGCTGGAGGTTCCGGAACCCCCCAGCGTAGGAGGGTTTCTGCTTCGGGCCCTACCGAGGAGGAGAGCCAGAAGTTGGTGGAGGAGGATGCGTTAAAGAACCTCTTAGCCCGGATGACTTTGGATGATCGCCGGAATGAGATGTTTGAAAACTATGCCACCCCTGCTGACTTCGATTGCTATGCCAAGGAGGATCTGGATACCTTCTTTGATCATCTTGTTCGGGATGTTTCGGAGGTTAGGTTGTTCCCTTATCATTTTTCTTCCTGCCCTTGCATTAGTACTCAGTCGTTTATTTTCAGGCCAACACTCAGATCAGTGGTTGTTCCGCCATTCTTCATAATTACCGCATAAGGGAGGCCAAGAATAAGGCCGCGATGAAGGAGCTATCTAAGGAGAAGGAAACATTCACCAAGTACCGGGAGGTGAATGAGAGGGAGTCCCGTGAGCATAAGAAGGCTGTTGCTAAGGCGGTGAAGGCTCGGGAGGCTGCTGAGCAGGTGGTTGGATCCCTCCGGGCGGAGGTGGAGAATTTAAAGAAAGAGCTTGCTACCAGGCCCCGAGCAGAGGAGGTGCTTGAATCTTTCCGGGGTAACCCAGCTTACTACGAGGAACTCAACAACAAGATCTTTGAGAAGGTTAACATCTGCTGGGACATTGCTTCTGCTTATCTGGTTGAGAATTCGGGTGGTGACATGGACGGGTTCATAGAGCTGTACCTCGCAGAAGAGCTTCGCCGTGAAGAAGCCAAAGCCGCTGAAGCGGGTACTTCCGGAACCCAGCCGCCTCCGCCTCCTAAGAGGGTCGCGAGAAGACTCATCCTCCTCCCGAGAACTGAAGAATGAAGTCCCAGGCTTTGTGCCTTGTAATCTATTTTTCGTAGCTTGCTGTTATTTCAGACTTAGCCCTTGTGGCTTTTAGACTTTGTTATTTGGATTTCGTATGACTTTGGTTTGGATTTGTCCCGGGGCTTGGTTTTCCTCGGGAATGCATGTAAATATATTTCCTTTTCTTATATGGTTTTGCTTTCATTCGTCAAAATTTTTCTAAGTACACGTGGTTCGTGTTACGATCCCCGGGATGGGGTTTAAAATTTTACCTGGATAGATAAAATCTTGTAAGTTCACATGGTTTGTGTTATGGTCCCCGGGATGGGGTTTAAAATTTTACCTATATAGATAAAATTTTGTAAGTACACATGGTTTGTGTTATGGTCCCCGGGATGGGGTTTAAAATTTTAACTGAATAAAATTTTGTAATATGGCGACAGTAATCATATGACAACGAGATTATTTAGAGCTATGGGGTGCTCAAAGCAAAGTTTTTATTTAAATCATAATAACGCAAAAATACATTTCGGGGAAAACGTTGAAAGTTACATCAAGCTGTTATAGCCTAAAAGTGGGGAAGATCCCGGAATGTGCGCCCTACCTTTACTGGTAGAATTTCCTTAGGCGGGCTCTGTGCCAAGTGTTTGGGACTTCAGCTCCACCGAGATAGCTTAGTTTGTAGGTTCCTGGTCGGAGCACTTCTTTAACCATATAGGGGCCTTCCCAGTTGGGTTGTAGTTTTCCTTTATTGGTTGGGTCCGAGGCCTTGGTGTGTCGGAGTACCAAGTCTCCCGCTTCATACTCTCTGATTTTTGCCTTCTTCGCGAAGTAGAGTTTTGTCTTTTCTTTGTAGTCTTCCATCCTTTTTACTGCCTTATCTCTTACCTCGTCTAGGAGCTCCAGGTTGGTCTTAAGTCTTTCAATGTTTGAGATCTCGTCAAAGTTGATGACCCTGTGGGAGGGGGAACCGGTTTCGATTGGTATGCGGGCTTCGGTACCGTATGCAAGCTTGAAGGGGGTCTCATTGGTTCCCGTCCTGGGGGTGGTTCTGTAGGACCACAGGACTTTCGGAAGCTCATCAGGCCAAGTTTTCATGGACTCTTCTAGTCTTTTTTCCAGGCCCCGAAGTATGGTTCTGTTAGTTACTTCGACCTGTCCATTTCCCTGAGGATGTGCGACCGATGCCCTTTTGTGCTTGATTCCGAGCTCTTTCAAATATGCCTCGAATTCGGACCCGACGAACTGTGGGCCATTATCGGAGACAAGAATTACCGGGATCCCGAACCTCATTATGATTGAATCCATAAACTTGATGCAATCTTGTTGATTGATTGTCCTCTTGGCCTTAGCTTCTACCCACTTTGTCATGTAATCAATGGCTACCAGGACGTAGCGGAGGTCACCTTTTGTCCGAGGAAATGGACCCATAATATCTATGCCCCAAATGGCAAACGGGATTGGAGACAATACTGATGCCGGCAGGCTGGGGCTTTGTCTGGGAACATTGCTTAACTTCTGGCATTGAGGGCACTTCTTGACATAGGCGATGGAATCTGCGTGGACTGTGGGCCAATAATATCCTTGCCTGATAACTTTGTAAGCCAAAGCTTTGGCCGCTAAGTGATCTACGCAGATTCCTTCATGGACTTCCCGGTGAGAGTAGTTTGCTTCATCCGGGTCTACACACTTCAGCGTGGGCGCTGAATAGGTTCTCCTATATAGTTGTCCATCTTCCAGAAAGAAATGGGCAGCTTTGTGCTTTAAGTATCTGGCTTTGTTCTGGTCTTCCGGGAGCGTTCCATCCCTTAAATAAGCTTTGTAGGGGGTCATCCAATTGTCTGAGCTCCCGATGCACAGGACCTCAGATCGCTCTGTGCTGGGTGCCTCGAGTTATTCGAAGTAAACTGAACTAGCGAGGTCCAAAGTATTTTGCACGAGCTTGGATAGCTCATCTGCTTTGGAGTTCTCTTCTCTGTTGATCTGAAGTATGGTGATTTCGGGGGTGGCTTCGAGGATACTGCGCACCATTGCCTGGTATTGTGCCAATGTTGGATCATTCGCAATATATTCTCCACTAGTTTGCTTGACCACAATCTGAGAGTCACTTTAGACGATCATCTTCAAAATGCCAAGAGATTTTGCCAATCTGAGCCCGGAGATGAGTGCCTCATATTCAGCCTGATTGTTTATTTCCTTGAAGGCAAAAGTTATTGCTTGTTGAATGGTGAACCCCTCCGGGCTGATTTGGATGAGTCCCGCCCCGGACCTCTCCGTTGTAGACTATTCGTCTACATAAAGCTTCCAGCAATCCGCTCCTGGGTTGGCTTCTTCTTGGGTTAACTCGTGGGAAGCAGGTGGTTGCTGCTCCGGGAAGGTACATTCCATGATGAATATTCTAAGGCCTCGGCCTTTTTCGCCGTACGTGGTACAAACTTGATGTTAAATTGGATTAATTCAATGGCCCAGTTAACTAGCCTTCCGGAGGCGTCTGGCTTGTGGATGATCTTCCTGAGTTGCTGATCTGTGACCACTCTAATCTCTCGGCCTTGAAAGTATTGCCTCAGCTTCCTGTTGGAGTGTACGAGGGCCATAGCGAATTTTTCCAAGTTGGGGTACCGAGTCTCGGCGTTCTTGAGGACTTGGCTGATATAGTAGATGAGGCTTTGCATTCCTCCTTCCTCCCGGACTAGGGCCGAAGAGACAACCTTGGGGCCTGCGGTGATGTAGAGGGATAACGGCTCGCTGGGCTTGGCTTTTGATAGCACCGGGGGGTTCATTAGGTGCCTCTTAATTTCTTCAAAAGTTGTGTGGCATTCTGGGGTCCAATCCACTGACTTCTTGTTCCGAACACCTTTTAGTAACTCGAAGAATGAGAGACATCTTTCCGCCAGCTTCGGGATGAACCTGCGTAGGGCCGCCAGGCATCCAGCCAACTTCTGGATGTCCTTCTGAGTGTGAGGTATCTTCATTTCTATTATGGCGTTGATTTTCTCTGGGTTTGCTTCTATTCCTCTTTCGCTGACCAAAAATCCCAGGAATTTGCCTGAAGGTACCCCGAATACACATTTCTCCGGGTTCAGCTACATGTTGTATCTCCTCAGGTCGTGAAAACACTCCTTGAGGTATTTTATGTGATCTGGGATCGTGAGTGACTTGGAGATCATGTCCTCTACATAAGATTCCATATTCCTCCCCAGTTGGCTTTTGAAAATTGTGTTCATCATTTTCTGGTAGGTGGCTCCGGCGTTGATAAGCCCGAAAGGCATCATGATGATGGCATAGACTGCCCTATGAGTGATGAAAGCTGTTTTGGCGATATCTTCGGGATTCATGCGGACCTGGTTATATCCTGAAAAGGCGTCCATAAAGCTGAGCATGGTGTGGCCCGAAGTTGCGTCGAATAGCTGATCAATGTTTGGGAGGGGATAGGAATCTTTGGGGCATGCAGTGTGGAGGCTCGTGTAGTCGATACATATTCTCCACTTTCCATTCGGTTTCTTGACTAGCACCGCATTGGCGAGCCAGTCGGGATACTTGATTTCGCAGATAATGTCAGCCCCGAGCAACTTCTCTATTTCTTCATCTATTTCTTACTATCGCTCGGGGGCAAAGTTTCTCCTTCTCTGTTTGATTAGTCTTTTCCGGAGTCTACGTCCAGACTGTACATTGCCAAGGACTGGTCATTCCCGGGCATATCTTCTGGTGCCCATGTGAACACGTTAGCATATTCTCTTAACAGCAAGGAGAGCTCTTCCTGGAAGGGTGTCTCTAGGCCTTTTCCAATTTTTAACTTCCGGGTGGGGTTCCCGGGATCCAACTCTATCTCCATCGTCTGGGCATCAGGTTCTACCTTAGTTTTCTCTTTTATTTCCACAAATTTCTATATCCGGGCATCGGTGTTGGTTACGCTATATCCAGAATCCTCTATCATGTTGACGTCCAACTTTTGCCTTTTGCTGAAATGTTCGCGATGCTTCTTGAGGCTTTGGCCTTTGGGTAAGGCCATTGCCTTCTTTCTGTTTTCTGGGTCAGTTTCGGCCATGACCAATGCTTGTCCGTAACATTTTCCAAATGTGTCCCGGTATCCTCTGAGTTCTCCGATGCCTCCCGGGTTGGGAAACTTCAGCTTCAAGTGAATTGTAGACGGGATGGCCCGGAGATTGGTGATGGTGGGCCTTCTCAGGATCATGTTGTAGGAGGATGCAACACTTATCATGTAGAACTTCATGACATGAGATACTTGCCGGGGTGCGACACCAAAAACCATGGGGAGGTATATTACCCCTCGGATCGGGATCATATTGTTGCCGAATCTGTAGAGGGGGTCTTCAAGGCATTGATCCATACGAAGGTGTCCTAGCTTCATCCTGTTAAGTGTGTGTTCAAAGACGATGTTAGCTGAAGAACCATTATCAATAAAAATTCTTTGTACCTCATTGTCAGCAATGTCGAGGGTCACGACCAGGGCTTGGTTGTGCTCGGGGTCCAGACCTTCATAGTCGGCGTTAGAGAAACATATGGGCTCATCTTCAGCAGGATGGATTACATGATATCGTTGTCCATATCTGGGCTCCGGGGAGGGGAGCTGGATCCCCCGAAGATCACATTAACCACGTGCTTGCCGCCACCAGAGGGCTTATCTCTGTCCTCAAGTCTTTTTTGTAGGTACTGGTTCATGTTGCCCTTCTTGATTTGATCTTCAATGAACATTTTGAAAGAGAAGCAGTTCTATGTGGTGTGGCCATGATCCTCGTGATACCCGCAATGTTTGTCTCGGGCTCCGTTCCCGGGGGGTGCCAACAACGGCTTCGGGGAGGGGGGGGGGTAATAAAAGGGTTTCCCTTTGACTTCTCTCAAGATTTCAGCCCGGGGCTGGTTGAGTGGAGTCCACTTGGGCTCCGGTTTTGGCTCCCTTTTGGGCTTAGGCTTTCTTTCAATCTTCTGTGCTCTGGAGTAGTCGCCTCGGGGTGGGGTGCCCCGAGACTGCTGTACATAATTGGTCTGTCTGTCTGCCTTGTGTCTCTTTTCTTTTCTGTAGGTGGAGTGGCGTTCCGAGGACTCATCATCATCCCGAATCCGCCTGTTCATCTTCATCGACTTGAGAAAGTCATTTTCCTTGATAAACTTTGAAGCCATCGCATAAGCCGAAGCAAGGCTTTGGGGCTCCCTGTGGACCAGGTCCTTCACGTAGCCCTCACATGAAACTGGGTGGAGATTACGCCAGAAAATATTCACGGCTTCCTTCTCCTCAAGGTTGGAGAGCTGGTTGACTGATTCCTGAAACCTTTTGATGAATTCAGGTAGAGTTTATCTGCTTCTTTGTTGAATGGTTTCCAAGTGGCACATTTGGAGCTCGTTCATGCGGTTTGCCCTGAACCTTTTGAGAAATATCTCCCGAAAGTACTTCCAAGAGTTGACGCTCCGGGAGGAGATTCTGCTGAACCATTTTTGTGCCCTCGCTTTAGTGTTGAAGTGAAGAAATGACATTTGGTGAGGTCATTGTAATCATATATGTTTGAGATCTGTTCAAAGTAGTTGCGATGCTCTTCAGGGTCGGCAAGCCCGTCAAAAGAGTCGAAGTTGAAGTGTTTGAGTGTTGTTTCCCTGGGGGCGGATTCTAGCTTTCTGTTGAAGGGCGTGGCCGCCGCCCCGACTTCCATATCTCATTCCACTTTTCTTTTGAGATCCCGGAGAACCCGGACCATTTGATCATGCTTAGATTCCTTCTCTGGTTCGGAATCCGAAGAGACATGAATTCAGTGTGTCTTCTTCTTTAGTTTGGCTTCCTCCTCTTGGACTCTCATTTCAATGTTAGCTTTCGCCTTGTACTCTTCTTCCTTCCGGATGCGGTCCCGGAGTGTGGCCCTCTTGATCTTGTCCCGGGCGTCCTCTGACGGCCTCTTAATTCTGCCAATTCGGTCCAAGACTGAGCCCCGAGATTCTTCCGAGTGCTCTTCTTGGTCCATGGGACGGGTTTCAGGAGCCTTGTTCTTTTCCTTCCACAGATCCATAGCCGCTTGAATCTGCTCCGGGGTCATGTTTCCCCAAGGGTTCACAGAGGTTTCAGCATACTTGTGGGCTGCTTTCTCTATAGTTATCCTCTGGTCTCCGGGCTGGAGCTGAGACGAAGCACGAGTTATGGGGAGGCTCTTCTTCTATATCTTCCATCTCGCCGTCCCTAGGCGGGGCAACGGTGGGCTGAATAGTTTCGGAGATCGAAGTTTAGCTTTTTCTCGTGGTCATTAGTTTCAGAACAGATTATGGGAGATAGTAATAGGGGTGCACCAGGGTGTGTGACTGTTCTGGAGGGAAAAATAATAAAAGTGAGTTGTGAAGAGAGTGAGGGTTTTATTCTTACCGGAGAGAGGGTTTCCTTGGCTTTTGGAGCTGTGTAATGTAGTTGGATATGACACCACACCACCGGAGGTTCGGCCCCTCATCTAGCGCCAATGATAACTTTGTTTCTTCCCGGGTCTTCTCCTTTCTCACGTAAGCTAGGGCCCAACTTCCGTAGCGGTTGGAGTGAGGTTTACCATCTAGGTAGGGGTCTCTGCAAAACAGAACCGGAGGGGGGGTTATTTCCCGCGGCAACTCCGGTGTGAGAGTAAGAAATGGGGATTCTTGAAAAAAAAGAAGAAGAGGGAAGAAGGAGCTATTCAAAATATGTATAGTGGTGTGTGTATAGGTGTGTAGCAGTCAAATGTTTTTAAACCCCTAAAACCCTCTTTTGGGGCCTTTTATAGGCCCCAAGATTTAGGGTTTTTGGGGTTTGTACCTCTTCATCCTAGCCCTTGATCATTCCTGGTTGGTGACTGATTGGACGGTTTGGATGGACTGTGGGGCCAGGTGTCCTTCTTCCACCAGTGTTGCCTTGGGATCTTTGCACATGAACGGCTGGGATGCAATTGTTCCATTTTGGGTAACATGAGACAGTTGACTCTTTTGTCCTGTGCCACGTGGCGCCGGGGACCACCCAGTTTAGGCCTGGGGTTTTTATCTTTCTGGACTTCTGTTCCTTTATTTGGGCTTCGGTATTTCTGGCCTATCACTAGCCAATTTTTTTTATCAGGCCAAATGTTTTTTAACCATGAGCGACAAAATCATCAAAGAGAACTATTGGATGAGCATGATTGAATAACGCAGACTACATCTCAGACACCTCGAAACCCATAGATTTCATGTTTTATTTGACCCTATCCAATTGGTCCCAGACCCAAAAATCAGATGATCTACAAATTTGTCCCTGGAAAATTGACGAAATTATTTTTTGAACGAGTCTTGAGCTAATCGTTTGGACCAGTTCGTCCATCAATATTGACTAAATATAGTGCTCTTTTGAGAAATATTAAAATAAGTAACTTCTGACTTAAAATGAATAAGTGTATTAAAAGTGATTAGTAGATAAATGCTTATAAGTTATATAAGTGTTTGGATAAAAGTCAGATTTTTTTTACTTAATTAAACAAAAATAAATAAATTATAAATAAAATTATCTTAATTCGTGATTATTATATTAGCAAAATAGTTTATAACAAATTTTTTAAAACTAAAGTTAATAAAAAAATAAAATTTCAAAGTAAGTTGAGAAAAAATACCTTATTATTAACGTTTAACTTATCAGCTTATAAGTTGTAAATCTAGCTTATAAGTTGACAAACATACCCATAATCTCTCCTCCGGTGATCTAGCTTCCATGTATAAACTAACAATGGTTATTCGGAGACTTGTTTAGTCATTTTTTAGAAGAGTTTTCTAGGACAGTTTAGACAAGGAGGCTACAGATGTAATAATTTCCATACATGCCATGAAATCACTTGGCAAATTATTGCAGCAGATCTCAGGGTATAGTTCTCCTATACTTGCAACAATATGCTCACTAGACAACTCAATGGTACGACCCAATTTCCACATTTTTTGGGAGGTTTGAGTCTTCCTTAACATTGACACTACAACTCAACGATGGTTATAGACAAGTGCAATACATCCAGGGGCTTATCATAGAGATCAAGTGTCATATTGTTGGGTTTTAAGCCTAAAATTAAGTTTACTCACTTTCACTCTTTGTCCCACATTAATAAGGAAAAAGGGAAACAAACCTTTCTCCCATATAAATAACCCCCGTCCCCTTCATTTCTAAATACACCTTTCTTTTCTTTCTCCTTTTATATAGCTTCTAGATAGTCCGTCTAGTAGGAGAGAAAGCTTAGCTTGCTTTTAGGAAGTTCGGGATCGAAGGTCCTCATGCCTAAATTATCCTTTAGGATATTTAGATCGGCTGCAGCCACCGGAAGTAGTCCCGCTGCGCAGGAGGAGACATTCGACACTGTTCAGGGTAATTAAGTGGGAGAGAACGAAAGGTTGTCGGAAAATAATGATAGGGGGAGGTTTTGGAAACACTTCAGTGAGTGAGGGATATAGATAATAGATATGCTAGTAGACTGAATTTAAGTATTGAATTCAGGCTCGCATATCCGAATATTGTAATCTCTGTTTATCTAATGAAGTTGTTGTGGATGTAAGCTTTCCGAACCACGTTAAAATCTCTTGTCTCTTTTAGTATATTGTTGGTTTGTTGTTTCGTTATCATCATAATATTTGTGGATCTGAGCACACGAGTATACAAAAACGCTTCTGAAGACGCCGGAAATCGGGGCAGACTCCGAACACATGTCATATTACATAATCTCAAAATAGATAACTCAAAGTTATGAAATGCCAGTACATAATATTTGTCAGACCTTGATCGCCTCATCTTACGTTTGGGTATCATCCTGGCTGCTGCCCACAAGATTAAAGCTAGTATCGATCAACACAAATGATATACACTCTGCTGCTAAGTGCTAACCTCGAGACCTTGAACAATTCAATAGTTTCATATTACGTGATTTGTTGACAGCAGAGTATAAAACACTGATACTATTGGATCTAGGTGTGCGAATGCACTATATACTAGCTACTAGCTTATCACCTTATGATAACATAAATCAAATCTAGTAAGGGGTTTTGGGGAACCCAAATGAACCCAGCTTGTCAGCAAGAATCCCAAGGCCAATTTAATCCAAATTGACATGTAGAGGCAGTATTTGAGCATATGCTAAATTGATGGAAGAATTACATGTACCTGATAGTCAACCATAAATTTTTTGTTAGATTCCATCCGTGCTTTCCTTGTAATGTGGTGTGTGTGTGACACCGATTATCACATCACAGCCAATGTTTTTGAGCGGAAAATATAAATTTTTTGATAAAAAAAACAGGAGTTGATTAATAATTTAATTTATTCCTTAATCTTTTCACTAAAAGAACATACCATTGTTTCAAAAAATGTGGACTAAAAACCTTGTTAGAAGGTCATATGTAAAATCACCTAATTTCTTGTATAAGTTAACGGATGGGCCCATGAAACTCACTAATAAAGACTTCGACATAATGTACCCATCGAACTCGCCTATAAAAGGTGCTCAAAACTCAAAAGTCATGATATATATATAAATAGACATAAAGGTACGCGATGATCATATAATTCATTTTAGTTAATACTCCTGCAGCTGTAAGTAACCAAACTACTACAATTACAATTATAAGAGAGTAAAGTGCACTTTATGTACGTGCACTTTGTGTGTCAGTCCACTTTAGGTATCATGCTTTAAAAACTCTCATTTCGTGTACATGAACTCTTCCCGTTTTTGTGGTTAGTGTATTTCCGTCAAATAGAGCTAACACTGTTACTTTTGCTAGGGGCAGTTTTGTCAATAAACATATACAGTTAAAACGCCCAAATCACTTTAACCTTTTCATTTCATCACTTCGTCTTTGTCTTCCCTCCCGTCATTTTGCTCTTGCCTCTGCTCAGTCGACCAAGAATGAGGTGGTTTCGAAGAAAAGCTAGTGATAAAGACATCTACAAGACAGACGAAGGTCCTGATTATGATGGTAAAAACTTACACTCGGTTCCGTGTACGTAGGGTTTATTTGTAATTAAGTTTTTACTCTGAGTTGGGACCTAGGGTTTGTTCTGCTCATGATCTGTTCCTAGGATTTGTTAAATAGGGTTTTATCCATGTACGAGTATTAAGTGCATTTGTTAAAACCAATATGTTATTCTCGATCCCTGTGCATGTTGTCATTAATTTGTTATGATATTCGAAATGAGTAAAAATGTGTAATTGCTAAAAAGGAGTGCTTTTTATGTTTTTTTGACAATATGTTATTCAGTATAGCATGGATAAACGATGGGTAAATGTGTTGTTTTGTTTTAAAATGTGTAATTACTATAATGCAGTGCTCTGTAGTGTCAATTTGTTGTTTAGTAAAGCATGGGTAAAGTTATTTTACAAGATAAATTTGGTTGTTGCAGCTTATGAGGACATGTTCACTATTAAAATGCATTATGGGGGCAAGTTTAGTGAGACAAATTTAGGCATTCAATATGTTGGGGGGTCCTATTACTATTTTGATTTGTGTGAGTCAGATACAATGAGTTTACTGGAGTTGATAAGTATGTTAAAAGAGTGTGGGGAAATAGGGGTATACACCTTATTCTATAAGTGGCCAACGACTGATATGACAAGAGGTTTGCATACCTTGGACATAGATATGAATGGAAGATTGATATGCAGGAACTATGGTATCAGGGCGAGGTTTATTTGTGAGAAGCCATGTGAATGGAAGATTTATGTTTCAAAGATGAACTCGACCAATACCTATCAGATCAAGGTATACAACCCTAAACATACGTGCACAACAACTTTTTATCAGAAACAAATTAATTCAAGGTGGATTGATGAGCATTATGAAGATGAAATCGGGATGATTCTAACATGGCCACTAGTTGCTTTTTTGAAAAAGGTTATTAATGACTGGCATTGTCATGTTAGTGTATATGCAATTTCAAGGGCAAAGAAGAAAGCTTTGGACAACATAAATGGTAAACATGTGGATCAGTATGGGAGAGTATGGGAGTATGAGGAGCAGATTTTGAAGGTGATGCCTCAGTCAACAGTTCAAATTATGATAGAAGATCAAGAACTAGCAGGTGGTAGGAAGAGATTTAAAAGAATGTACATATGCCTTGGTCCACTAAAAATGGGATTCAGAAATGGTTGTAGGCCATTGCTTGGACTGGATGGATGTCATTTGAAGGGCCCATATGGTGGCCAGTTCCTTGTAGATGTGGCAACAGATGCAAATGATGGAATGTATCCCCTTGCCTGGGCAGTTGTAGAAGCTGAGAATAATAACAGTTGGATTTGGTTTTTAAAGAGCCTCAAGTCTGACATAAGGATAGAGAATGATGGTGCATTCACTTTTATAATTGACAGCAAAAGGTAAAAGATTTTTATTCCCTTAATTGTTGAATAATAATACTTTTATATATAATAGTAGTTAATGATTGGTTGGTGCTTTGGCAGGGCTTGATAAATGCTTTAGAAGCTGCATTCCCTAATGCTGAACACAGGTTTTGTGTAATGCATATATATATAGGAACATGTGGAAGGAGCATAAAGGAATTGGTGTGAGGATATATTTGTGGTTGGTTGCTAGGGCCACCACTGACTATACATTTAACAAACATATGGAAGAGATGAAAAAGGTTTGTCAAATTTTACATTTTTTCATATAAAGTGCAATTACATTTCACTGACTATACCCTGATATTTACATTTCTGTCCAGTAGTTGTCAAGGAAATGCTTTGAATGACTTATTGAAAATCCTAGAAGTCAGTGGTCCAGGAGTGCATTCAGGAATCTTTGCAGGAGTGACATGTTTGTTAATAACCATTGTGAGTTTTTTAGTAGCACAATCAGGAAATACAAGGATCTACCTATTATATCTATGCTAAAGGCCATACATAATGATGTTATGGTAAGAATTCAGAAGAGAAAAGAAAAATGTTGAACATCTATGCCCTCAATCCAATGTGTTCTAATGCTATGAGGAAGCTGAACAAGAAAGTCAAATAACTTTCTTTAGGTACTTTTGGATTCATACCTGAGATGTTGATAACTATAATTTTATTTTTACTTGTAGGGAAATATATCAGAGTAAAGGTTGTTATGTGACTTGGAGTGGAAGTGCTAGGTATTTGATGATAATGTCTGTTGATGATTATGAGATGGTAGTAGATTTGGAGGCTCATAATTGTGCATGTAAGAAGTGGGGCCTGTCTAATATTCCTTGTTACCATGCTTGTGCATGCATAGCATGGAGCAAGAAACCATATGAGCCTTTTATTCACATGTCATATAGCAAAGACATGTTTTTAGAATGTTATTCAAATATTGTTGAGCCAATAGTAGGAGAGACATAATGGACTGAAACACCCTATCCAAGGCCCTTGTCCCAGAAAAAAAGGTTCAACCTGGGAGGCGAAAGAAGCAGAAGAGCAAGGTGAATGATATAGCTGATGCATCTGGAACAAAGCTTAAAAGACACAATATCAAAATAATGTGTACCTACTGTACTGAGGCCAATCATAATATAAGGACTTATCCTGCTAGGGTAAGCCTATTTATGTTCAATATTGTTGCTGATTATTTTGTTAAGACATTAATACTAGGAACAATGCACTTACACAAGCACATGATAGAGAAAATGGATGTGAGAAGGTGGTCAAGGTTAGGACTAAAACCCCTAAGAAGCCACAAATGACTGCTGAAGGCTATGATGCTTCCACTCAAACTGGTGGAGGTGGAGGTGGGACAACAAGTGCTGCATGTAATGTAAGTGATGGGAGAACAAATGGAGCAGCTTCTGGGGTGAGTAAAAGGACCATTGTTGAAAGCACTCGGAGTGGGATATTACAAAAAAGAGTAGAAAGGCAAAGGTTCAAAAAACTCCACTTCATATTGTGGCATATCAGAAAAATGTTCAAGGTCAGGGAACCACAATTACTAGGGCACATATTGAGGCAAGGAGGAGGGAAATGGAGGCTAATTTAAGCAAGCACCCTGTCTGGAAAATTTGAGTATTATCATAGTCTATTTGAACTTGGTATTAGGATGCTTTGTATAACCTATTGTCCACCTGATGTATGTTGCTTCATGTAGTTGCTTGGTGGAATATTTTGGAGGTCGATAACATTAGAATGTTAAACTTTTGGTACGGTGCTTATAATGTATTGTCACCATTTGCTTAATGTTTAATATCTTATGATTTTTTGCTTATATTATATTTGTCACTCATTAATATCATACAATATGTTGCTTATATTATTTGTCAGATATTAAACATATAGTCGTTTACAATGTGCATTGTCGATCAATCTATAAATGCTTCAAACTTAATGTAACAAAAATAATTATCATTTATATTTTCCAATCAAAGTCTAAGATTGCATCAATAAAAGTACCCTTACATTGTTCAAAGAAACCACCTACTAAGTTGTACCTAAACAAGAACACCAACAAAATACAACTTAATTGGAGTCACTAAATTGTGCATACTTTGCACAATTATATCTGCAAACCAAAACCATCTGCAAACAACAACCATTCAGTGCTTTAATCAGATTCAGAAGAGTAACCTCCATCCTCAACCATGGCTTCATGTCCAACTGCGCCAAGAACTATGTTCATCATTAGAAAAAATAACACAAACATAGCAATTATAGTGAACTCTTGCTTCTTCTTCACATTATTCATCTGAGTTTGATGCTTTTCGATAAGCTTATCCATTCTGCGCCCGGACCTGTGCACCTGCTCAGCAATACTTTCTTGCAGCTCCTCAATCATTGCTACAGCTCGAGGTCCAAGTGGCGGGTCTACCCACTTGTGGTAGCCACATTCTTCTTCGACACATTCTCTGAACCTCCTTCCAGCATTTTAGCCGTACCAACGAGTCTTCACCACGGTCATCTGGTTGCAATCACATGCCTAATCAAAAATGTCATCATATTTTTCCATGTTTTCTGCCATTTCGGTAGAGGGTGGATGCAATTAGGGTTTAGATATCAAACAATTGGGATTGGGGGAAATACAGTGGGGAATGGACTTAAATAGAGTCGTTGTATATTTTATTGACAAAACTGCGCCTAGCAAAAGTAACGGTTATGTGCTCTATTTAACGGAAATACACTAACCGCAAAAACGGGTAGAGTTCATGTACACGAAATAAGAGTTTTTAAAGTATGATACCTAAGTGCACTTTACTCATTATAAGATCAAACACACCTTTCGTACTCGCATATATTTTTGTATTCATATAATATTGAGCGATCTATAAAAATGCACTAAAAATATATTTTTTGACATCTCTCGAGATCCTTCAAATTAATAGAGTTTGCTTGGTAATACTCTTGAACATGTTGATGTTTTAGCTTCAGAGAGTAACACTATCATGTTAATGTCGGGGTCAATTAAGGTTTCTTTTACAGTTTTAAAAACTACAATTACATATATCCCTACACAATTTTCCTTAAGCATGCAATAAGAGAAGATCTTTTACAGTTTTAAAAACTACAATTACATATATCCCTACACAATTTTCCTTAAGCATGCAATAAGAGAAGATTGTACGACAACTTTTCAAGACATTAAACGTGGGATTTATGATTCAATAATATTAAGCCATATTTGAATTTGAAGATTTAGTATAGCCAGGTTGTCCTGTGCTTGTGTCACTTTATATAGCAAGTACATAAAAAAACTGTACATTATAGCTCCAAAATTACAAATATATACCCTACATTATATCCAAGTCGTGCCTGAAATTTTGAGTGCCCTGTTCAAAATCTAAAAAATTGTCCTACTAATTTTTATTTTTTTTAAAAATTACATGAAATAATAAAATCTGAAGTTTATAAACAAAATATAATAATTAAAATACAAAAAGTAATTTTATTACATAATCAAAATTAAATAAAAAACAATTATACATGTAAATTTTAATATGTTATACTATATTTTAGAAATTAAATATTTATGTTTAATAGATAAGTTATACATGTGACTTATGATATATTATTTTATAAAAAAGTAAGATATAATATTGATAAAAAAATATTCAAATAAAAATTAATTTATACATAAACTTATAATTTAGATCTCTTCAACCCATTATTTAATTTATTTTATATTAAATTGACTTATTTCATAAAATATATACATTAAAATTTGATATTTTAAGATGAATAATATACCTAAAATTTGAATCATTATTTGAATGCATAATAATATATATATAGTGTTACCAATAAAAAATAACTATGTATAAATATATTAGTTAACTATAAACTTTTCATTAAAAATAGTAGCTTTCCTAGTCAAACTAGAACATTAATGGTGATTTACAATGCAACTTTCGTTTTTAAATAATTTTTATATAAGTAATTTTAGATATAATATGACTGATTCATGATAATAATTTAATATTATTTAAATTTATAATATTTTTTTAATTATTTTTCATTTACAAATTTTTAACATTAAAAAAATTATATTTTTTTTACTAAACATTCTTTTTCCTATTTTAGTAAACATATATATACATATGTATATAGAAAAAAATGTGCCCCTCTTATTTTGAGGGCCCTATGCGGTGGCACCACTCGCACACCTTCAGGCACGACTCTGATTATATCAGAAAATGGGTTCTCAAACCTTATCAAGCCCAGACCTTGAAATACTCGAGTCGACACGCCAACATCTTCTCGAAGATCCTGACATTCCAGAATCTTTTCCAACAATAGTTCCTAGCAATAATCCAATCTGTGAATGGGATACATACTTGACTAACCTTTTCGCGAAAGAAATCAGTTCAGAAAAGAACACCGTTTGGGCTCGATAATAAGAGTAAGAAGGATATTGATGATATGTTTATGGACAATCGGGATTTGAAGCAGCTTGTAGGCGTACAAAAGCGTCCAAGAAAGTATGCAGTGGAGATTAAAAGAGCAGCTAGGAATGGTCCTACAATGTGGCTTGAGAAATGTAATACGTCCGATGGTTCTTTGGCTTATGATGGAAACTGTTAGAAAATGAAAAGTTTTGAGGCATATTTTATATATGTTCTTGATATGATTTCCGGAAACTAACACTTGGAGGTTGTTCCTTGACATGAGGACTTAAACTTTCATATTTGGATCTAAGATATTTTCTTAGTGGAATCCATTAATATATTGAGACAAAGTTGCTTGATTGAAATGGGTTATGGTGATTTTGTCCCACATTGATATTGTAAAAGAAATATATTGAGTTTATATATCATCTTGTGTTAGTGTTGTTTACAACTACTAGCATAAGTGGAATGCTTGTGTGGCCTAGTGCTAGTGGGAACTCTTATATTTTTCTTTTCTATTACAAGTTTAATTATTTATATTGATTATTTAATTATTAATATAAAATATATTGAGAAAGGATTATTTTAGTCATACTCTGAATATATTTTGTAATATTAATATTAATTAATCAGGATATAATATAAATAATAAGGAAAACCCATTTTGTTTACTTTTTCTATTTTGTTACTTGGTGTACCACATCGAGTAAAATAGAAGAAGAGCAACTTGAGATGCCTATATATTGAGAGGTATACTTGAGATTAAAATGACACAAGTCTCGGTGCCTACCTCGCAAACATATATGAGTTGCATAGGTTTTTTTGACAAAATGAGGTGCGAGTCGCTGTTGATCATTGTTGGTTCTGTGGCCAGATTGACCTGTTGTTATTTTATCCTGGAAGCGATATTGCTGCAATCCATCACAACTTAAGTGGGGGGCAATAATCTCTTCAAGAACAGTCAAGTCCTCTTGAAGGGTTTAGCGACTCAGCTGTTGTGTTCTTCTTCTTATCAGAAATTGGAAAGCAATAAGAGATAAGTTTTCTTTACTTTCTTTGTCAATTACAGTCTTTATAGTTTGTTATTGCCTTCGTGTCTTATTTCGTTAGTTGGTTATTTGCCATGTTCTTGTTATTATATATATAACTGCCCATTGTTGCTGTGTAGTTAGAATTATAACCAACAATCTTGAAGAGATTATCTGTGTTATATATTAATTAGCAAGATGGTTAACGAAACTGCTGATGTTCCTAAAATTATTGAGACTAGTTTTGGTTCTGGTGGTACTACTACCATTGACTGGACCACGTATCGTTTTCCCCATCCAATTGATTTATCGGGTATGCCTAATAAATTTAGTGGTGGAGCTTCTTTTTCTCTTTGGCAGAAAAAGACGAAGCTCTAGTTAACGGTTAAGGGTCTATTGTTAGTTGTAATACCCCCAGATCCGGGGTCGGGGATCCGGGTTGTCACGGTCTTTCTTTCCACAATATCACTTCACTTAATTAATAATAAATAACCTTATGCTGTGACCCCACACTAACACACACCACAACCCGTTATAGTCTCAGAGATGAAATTGAAATAAGTACAAGTCTTTGAATCCACAATTTAAAAGTTATTACAACCCAAAATGATTACTTGATAAATTTACAGTTAATTGCCATTATCTGCCACAAGTTATAATTATACATAATTGATTCTCAAAAGTAGATGGTCGGATCTACAATAGATCTACCTCTGCAGCTATAGCAGCTACAACATCAACAGGAAGACGCGGGACGCTTCCCACGCGCTTGCGCTGGGTCTGCTGGAGTCTGGCCATCTTTCCTAACTGTTGTTGTGTGATGAAGAAATAAAGCAAGGGTGAGCAGCAAGCCCACCAAAATAATATGTATAATGATTTACAATATATGAGCCTACTCATAATACTCATGAAAGTCTTGGTCAAAAGAAATGAACCAAGTTTGATATCTTAATGCGATGAAGTCGCAAAATATTCAGTATATATACATATATACTTTTCAAAATATTGGAAGTCCTCTTCCATGCATAATATACACAAAGTCCCAGTGTATAACTGTATAAAAAAATATCGTTGCAAGGTGATCTCATATATCTAACCTTGTCTCAACGTTTTTCTGAAAATCTTTGTCATTCATAAGACAATTATTAATTAGATATAAGTTTAAAAGATGAGGTTACCAATTACCCCAATATACTTATATCTTTCCCAATACTACTTGAACTACCACCGTTCAAGTTATAATCAGTTTCAAAAGTTCATCACATAGATGAGACTACAAGACAAGATTTGAATAGATTCAATCTTTGAAATATTATTGAATGAAATAAAGTTACGAGATACTTTATTTAGTCCCGATATATATATATCCACATATATATATCTCTTAAACATTTCCTGGAACCTCTGTTATGTAAAGTATGAACAGAGTTTAAAACATCCAATGAATTTTGGAAAGGAAAAGAATTTTGGCATAAACCCGATATCTCGCTGATCAGGCAAAGATACCAATAAGTAACCTTTTCTACTGTAGATGGATGAATTCCTCACCGGTCATCACCCTGGCCGCATTAGGACCTCGCGCTAGACCGTACCCCGGCCCCTCACGCGTTGATGGACTGCCACCCAGCCACTTACACAATAATAGACCGTACCCCGGCCTGTCGCTTATGCCGACTCAATGAGATGGGCTTACTTCCCGAACGTTGGGCAAGTAATCAATTTATTTACCAAATCTGCAACCTCGTTGCGAATATAAAATACACCACAGAGCCGGATTCCCCAGGTTTTGAGCGAGTATTTAAATCCCCTTTAAAAAGGAAGATCTTAAATATAAAAATGAGTTTTGGGATCCGCTCTGACTTTTAAAAATCATTTTGAAGACTCGAAAACACTTTAAAGAGTGTTTGGAGTAAGGCTGATTTAATGAAGTAAATCAGTCCCCAGAATATTAGAAAATATCTGAATATTATTAATTAAATAATATTCCCATAAAGAATAGTCTTTATAAAAATAATTGAAGTAGAAGTATTAAAACTTATACTTGAAACGAGTATTAAATAACCAAAGATATACTTATATGAAAGTATTATCTTTATTTGAATAATCGAAAATAAGTTTGATTATTAACACCTTATTCTTTAATAAAATAAAGAATATATTTCAGCAAATAATCGGAGTCATAGATCCTCAAATGAATATTCAAATAATATTCATTAAATAAATATAAACTGAGTCATAAGCCTTCGAATGAATATTCAAATAATATTCAATAAATAATATAAAAGAGTCATAAGCCCTCGAATGAATATTCAAATAATATTCAATAAATAATATAAAAGAGTTATAAGCCCTCGAATGAATATTCAAATAATATTCAATAAATAATATAAAAGAGTCATAAGCCCTCGAATGAATATTCAAATAATATTCAATAAATAATATAAAAGAGTCATAAGCCCTCGAATGAATATTCAAATAATATTCAAATAAATAAATAAAATGAGTCATACGCCTTCGAATAATATTCGAAATAATATTCAATAATAAAATAAAGTTAAAGTTATCGAATAAACCTTATTCGATTTATAGTTTGGAAAACTATAACCATATATATATATATAAATATATATATATATATATCCATATCCATATATACAAGATTACTCGGGATCCTCGACTCCCGGTTTTAGAAAATATTTTCACCTTTTGGGTCCCTATACTAAGGGTATATGCAAGTTACCGCTATCCTCTAGCATAGGTATTATCAACTGAACCAACAGATATATATTTCAAGAATATGAAACAGGCATGCATATATACCATATCACATGCTACAATATATCGCAAGAATTTGCTAAATAACCAACATGCATCTATCGCAAGATAATGCATATACAAGTGTATTCATCACAATAACAGTATAACGGATAGAATACTTGCCTGAGCGACTGGGGGTTACGAATGGCTCGGGACGAGTCTGGTAACCTATAAGCAACAAGTAAGTTGGAATTAAACCAAAGTCACTTGTAAATCTATACTTTAACTAACTTAGACTCTAACGCTTGTTTTGCGCTCACTGATTCGCTTAAGTCACTCGGGTACCCTCGGCTCCACCATTTTTAATAATTTAACCTTTACGAGTTTTAAAGCGATTCCTTCGCGAGTGACTTAAGCGAAACGCCGTTACTTGAAACGGTCGTTTCTCCTAAACCGTGCATCGGAATCGAACGAACTACATATCAAAACGAAGCTCGTAACATGAGCTATCTAAAAATGGCAGTGGTCATAATCTAGCAGGGGGTTCTCGGATCCTAATGTTATGCACAAAAACAGTCCAAAGAAAATCGGATGTTACGACGGCTATGTTTACGCGATTACCAATGTTTAAACTACTCCAATTAACCACCAACCAACTCATAACCATCAATACAACAAAACTTCACCGAAACCATACCACATCAGTCCATAATCTCCAAGGTTTTCAACTCAAACAACCACAATCAAGACCTATGAACTATAATCAAGCTTCAATTACCAAAACACTTCCAAATCAAACCAAACTACTAATAATCACAATCCATGCTTCTCATTTCACAAAACCAACCATTAAACTTACTAACAAATAAAGTAAAGGCTAGGGTTTGAAGTTTATACCTTCCTTGGGAGGTGTTAAGTTGCTAGGAAGCCTTAGGGAGCCTCCTACAAGCTTGATCTTTCCAAAGAAATCAAGAACACAAAGTTAGGCTTTGAAGTTTCTAAAAGTCCGATTTAAAGAACTGTAAAAATGAGGGTCTTACCATGATTATTTGGACGAGACTTGTGAACAAGAGTTGTAGGCCATCTCAATACCTTTCCAATGAGCTATAGAACACAATATTTGAGTGAGAAATGAAGGAGATACAGCAGTTTTAGTGTTCTGGTTCTGTTTTGGCCGAGAGCATGAAGAACAATGCCTTGGTTTCTTTTTGATTTTGATGAAAAATGATTTGCTTGGCTTGGTTGGTTTGATTTTTGTGTTTGTTTTAGTAAATTACCTAGTTGCCCTTGATTTTGTGTGGTTAAAAAGCCACCACATCTCCTTCCTTCCCATGTCATGCTTGTGTCATCCTCATGATGTCATCCTCCCCTCCTTGTCCTCTTCTCATTGGTTGGGTGACATCATCCTCTCTAATCCCTTTGATTAACTTCCTAATTGTTTGCCTAATGACCGCTGATCTGTTATATTGTTCGCTTAACTTTCGTTTTCGTTTATCGTTTGAGGGATCATACCCGGGATCTTATTACTTAGGTTCCCTTAACCTTTCTCAATACATTATATTCCTTTTTATGATCCTCTATTATAATCCTTTAATTTAAATCCTTTTATCCTGCTACCTTATACTCAATTCTTTCCGTATCTTGTGGATTTCCGGGAAAAACCAAAGTGTTCGGATTTGGATTCTGACGATCTTTACATACACTTATATCCCATATAAAGTACTAATAAAATCTCAGAATATCCATATCAGAACCCCTACATAGTGTGGCATGAAAAGTTTTCTCATTCAGCAAAAACACTATTCATAAGGGTTTCAAAAATTTCCCAAAAATTGGGGTTATTACAGTCTCCCCTCCTTAAAAGGATTCCGTCCCGGAATCAGATAGAAAATGAATTGGGATACTTTCTTAGCATTACACTTTCTAACTCTCAAATAAATTTTCCCACATTGTGGTTCTTCCATCAAACTCTGAATAGTTTGATAAGCCTTCTCCTAAGCACTTGTTCCCTTTTCACTCTACAACCCTTCCTGGTTGCTCCATATAGGTTACGTCGGGTTGCATATCTATGCGCTCATATGCCTCTATTGTCGTAAGAAAACTCAATCCGTGTTAAGTGATCATTCCAATTTCTTTCAAGTCTATTGCACAGACTCTCATTATAGCTTTTAGCATTAGAGCTTTTGCTTCTCAATACCCATTCTTTTCCAGTTCGTAATCGCTACTACCTTCCGTTCCTAATATTATACTGGTTATACTTTTGCTCGTTAGCGTTCTATGACCTTTTAATAACCACGTCAACCTTAGTATCACGAATGTGTTTCCATTCCGAATACCACCAAAATTTTACTACTCCTTTTTCAGTTGCTTCTATCTTCGAAAGCTTAATCCTTCATATAGAAGTAAAAGAATTTATTGAGAGATCACTATGATCATGAACACTTGTTATATCGCATAGTTAGTACAGAAGGTGGCCAACCTTTAGTACTTGACAAGCAATTAAACAATAGATGGTATCCTACTAGGCTTCTATCACACAGATAGGTAGTCATTCGGCAATACCTCCCCTTTCTGGAAGGGTTGTTCTTCTCAGTTTACATGAAATGAAAAGAAGAGAAAAGAACGAATTGAAGAGAATTGTATATATGAAAAAATATACTGCCACAAAATATCTGGCTTGGAACCTACCTCTGAACTATAGAGGTTTGTCATAGGAGAACAAAACATATATGTATTTATATCAACATCGAGTATTATCGCATCGCATTTCACATGCTTAAATATTTGCTATTCCGTCCATCATTCTATGGACCCATGCACTTCCTCTAGCTTATACATAATTACCTTTGAAACTCCCTCGATATCGAAAATCGAACCTGGGATCTCATTCTAGACATCATCGTTACTAGAATTCTATGCTTGCATCGCAACCTTCCTCGTATAGTAATACGACTCTCTATTGATAAGAGGGAATAAATATTCAATAGGTAGATACTCTACTTAATTAGTCTATCAATGATAACTTATACACTACCACGACCCGATTAGTGGTACTCAATCTCAACATCCATTCCAATACAACTCTCACGGTTGTAATCAACTCGTTACTCGCAGAATCATTGCTGCCTTACTATGGTCCACTACTGACCCACTGTCATCATTCATTTTCCATGAAATCTTAATAGCTAACCATACGGAGTCCATACATGTCGTATCAAATCCTTCTAAGGAGGTAACATAATCACCATTTCTGATTCATGAAGAACACTCCTGATCCTGACATACATACATGACATGAAGCAGATAAAATTTTAGAAGAGTTTCAATCAAAGCACCGATAGCAGGTTAATACCATTCTTAATCATATGCCTTCAATAGAAGACTTAACTCAAAGGTTTGTTTGGTCCTTTTTGAAACATGGTCCTGGCTTATCTCAAGATAAGACCTTCTAAGATAGATAGCCCGTTCATGGCGATTACACAAATTAAACCTTTACCAACTACTATTACGGTTGGGTATTGCACAGTCATCAGAAGGAATGTCAATCTTCCAAACCATAATTCAACCTTCACATTTTTAACCATCATCACTGTATTCTTTTGGCACACGCGCCTATAATTTTTCCTTTTACCGTTAAAGTGTCGGCCACCTCTTTGGCCTTTCCTGATAGTAATAGTTCCTTACAGTCAATGTCTTTTAACCACCTTCAACTAAATTTTCTACCTTATTTCCGATCACTGCTTGAGTGAAGATGTTTTCCTTAAAATCAGATGGGAAAAAGAAAAAAAAATATTACCATTTTTCCATAAGTTATTGCCTCAGTCTTTAGAGGCTAATCACTGTCAAGACTGACTCTCAATCATACTTAGAACATTTTTTTTTTAAGTCCTAATTGCCCTGAACAATTTTGACCATTACTGGTTCGATCCATACTTTCTCGTGGTTTAACACGTGCCCCACTTGGCATCATTATAATTACGTCATATTTCCTTTATCCACATTTCTATTCTTGAGAATTTTGAATATTACCTTTTTCCTTATAAAACCTCTAAGGTTATCCTTCAATCGTTCCTCCTGTATTCCCTAGATACAGGGCATATCACAATACCATTTACTAATAGTAGAACCATTGTCTATATACTTCTGCAAAATTTCTCCACTGATTCTTAAAGGTTGTTGTTACCTTAACCCTTTCCCAATCATACTGTCAAAACTCATACTGTCCCTATTAAGGGTGACATGCCAACCTTTATGCAGTCCCCTAGGATTCATTTTAAGTTACCAATGTTCTATCCTTAATTCCACCTTTAAAAGGTACCTGCATCCTTCCATGGATAAATCAAGTCATATATCCTTGAAAGATTATCTTATTCATCATTCCCACCTCGATAGTCTATACCTAACTTCATAATAGCATCCTTATTCAAATTGAGGTCAATCCATATGGCCTCCAAAAGATAACAATGGTCATCCGCTTTTCTTTCCTGATTTGGTAATGATAACATGGATGTTCTGGAAGATATTGGTCATGTTCAATGTGAACTTCTTCTTAATAATTCCTTATTTACTTTTGTTGTTTATCTCAACAGTCACCTCAATGTTGGGATATCTTTCATACCTGGCGTCTCCCTTTCTGGGTATCAAGCCACCGGTCTTACACTTCACATTCTTGAAGGTCACTTCCTCCATCCAATTTTCCTACTTTCTTACCTTCTTGTCTCTTTCGTCTATCCGCGTCTTATTATTTATCCTTCGAACTATCTAAAGGTTTCCTTGAATCCTCCCAACTTAAAGGGGATAAAATGTACATAACTCGTATGCCTTCAACCATCAAATTTAACTCATGGTGAATCACCCTCATACCAATGATTACATACTTTTCTATTTCTATTGCTACGAGTCTTTAGGGTTTCCTCATACCCAACTTCCTTATCATTCCTCAAACTCTATTGCCTTTATATTCCTTTCCACTTCAGTTTCTTTTTATTTTCCTTTCTCTTATCATTATTTCATGAACCAACACAACATAAGCATTGATTTCAAATATCCGGTCATTCTGGATTCGTGTCCTCAGATCGAATCTTGATAACCTTTACAACTTAGATTCATAATTCATCATACTCATCCGCCTTTGTTCTGGCTCTAAAGCTTTTATACTATCTCCATAACCTTGGGAATTACTTTCCCGAAAACAATTGACTGAACTTTAATCAGTTTATTCTAACCTCTTGCTCCGTGCCTTCCTTGGCCTTTCACCAGCGGGTGGTCTCTCTCTTGGGAGGGTAAGTGATAAAACAGTCCTTTTGAGATTCGTCAATCATTTAGAATCTCAAATGATTCCTATATTTCCTTTAGCCAGGCTCTTGCCTCGATTGGTCCAGCTTGTTCCTTGGAACTCTGAGAGCTTAGCGACTTAGAGGTCCTGAAAGAATTTCACACCACATTGTTTCCTCAAGGTGGTGGTTGGGGATAATAGTCTAAGTTCTGTCTAGACAGGTCCATGAATTGCCGTATAGGAGTACCGTCTCGGGTCTCCTTTCCTTACTCGACTTTCTGTTTCCTTAGTATGAAATGTTTCATCCTACTCCCCATAATTGGGGTCATCTTTTAATTTAAAATCCTCATTTTCCACTCCATTATGTCATGGGTTCCTTCTATCTTGATGGCGACCTCCCTGACTATCACGTTCAGGGTTTGCTCTAAATCTTATTCCTCAAACTATGGCTCTCATCTAAGTTCTCATCCTTACGCTCTTGAACTTTCGGAACCCAAATTCTATAGGAATACCTCATTATTCCCTTATCATCTTTCTCGATATTAATCTTTTATCTAATTGTTGGCTCTCTGCCTTCATTCATAACTTTTTCTGACACAATATGATCTTTTCCAATAATTCGGGCTGTATTGCAATCTCAAACAGCTTTTCGGTACCGGCTCCGGTTACCTTCACTACTATTTCCATTTTCTCAAAATCTCTTATAAACTCTCCAAAAGACATTATCATCTTGAGTCTCTCCTTTTTACTAAGGGCATCAGCCACCACATTGGCTTTCCCCGAATGATAAAGAATCTCCCAATCATAATTCTTGATTAGCTCTAACCGCCTCCTCTGGCGTATGTTGAGCTCTTTCTACGTAAGAATGTACTAGAGCACTTATGGCTTAGGTAATTCTCGCACTTCTCTCCATACAAGTAGTGCCTCCAATCTTTAGGGTAAAACTATTGCCACGAGCCTAAGCTCATGGGCGGGGATATCAAATTTCATATTACCTTAATTGTCTTGACGCAGACGCGATTATCTTGCTGTGCTAAGAAGCACCCTAATTCCTTATGCGAAGCGTCACTTACAAATCACAAAATCTCCTTTTTCCATCCGACAACGCCAGCATAGGGGCCATCACCAACCTCTGCTTCAGTTCTTGAAAGCTGTTCTCGCATTTCTCTGTCCATTCGAACTTCTCAGTCTTACGAGTAAGCCGCGTTAAAGGGGCTACTATCTTTACAACTTGAACGAACCTCCGGTAGTGACCGGCCAATCCTACCTCTGGTAGTTGCCCTAACCATGGTCATCAATTCCTCAGTGGTCCTTTATCCAATCCTGTCAGGATCCTCCATGGGATCCTCCTCAACAACTATCCCTTCTAGGACAACATCCTCAACCGCTAAATCCTCAATATCAACATCATCCGGTCCTGCATTAGGACACTCTATCGGATCCACAACCCGATCTCCAATTAGTAATAAAATATCATCGCGATGTTGCTCCTCAACCTCAGGGTTCGGAGTCCCGCTACCATATACGATAACGAACTACGCTCCTATCACGATATTTATAAGGGTTCCCATAAGGGTTTTAATTGTCAGTGCTACGTTAGGTAGCCCGACTATGAACTTGGCAAGAGTTCTTATTATCTTAGTTAACTTATTATCTTAACGTCCCATCATCTCTGAGGTTTATAACGCTTAGCTCTGATACCATTTCTGTAATACCCCCAGATCCGGGGTCGGGGATCCGGGTTGTCACGGTCTTTCTTTCCACAATATCACTTCACTTAATTAATAATAAATAACCTTATGCTGTGACCCCACACTAACACACACCACAACCCGTTATAGTCTCAGAGATGAAATTGAAATAAGTACAAGTCTTTGAATCCACAATTTAAAAGTTATTACAACCCAAAATGATTACTTGATAAATTTACAGTTAATTGCCATTATCTGCCACAAGTTATAATTATACATAATTGATTCTCAAAAGTAGATGGTCGGATCTACAATAGATCTACCTCTGCAGCTATAGCAGCTACAACATCAACAGGAAGACGCGGGACGCTTCCCACGCGCTTGCGCTGGGTCTGCTGGAGTCTGGCCATCTTTCCTAACTGTTGTTGTGTGATGAAGAAATAAAGCAAGGGTGAGCAGCAAGCCCACCAAAATAATATGTATAATGATTTACAATATATGAGCCTACTCATAATACTCATGAAAGTCTTGGTCAAAAGAAATGAACCAAGTTTGATATCTTAATGCGATGAAGTCGCAAAATATTCAGTATATATACATATATACTTTTCAAAATATTGGAAGTCCTCTTCCATGCATAATATACACAAAGTCCCAGTGTATAACTGTATAAAAAAATATCGTTGCAAGGTGATCTCATATATCTAACCTTGTCTCAACGTTTTTCTGAAAATCTTTGTCATTCATAAGACAATTATTAATTAGATATAAGTTTAAAAGATGAGGTTACCAATTACCCCAATATACTTATATCTTTCCCAATACTACTTGAACTACCACCGTTCAAGTTATAATCAGTTTCAAAAGTTCATCACATAGATGAGACTACAAGACAAGATTTGAATAGATTCAATCTTTGAAATATTATTGAATGAAATAAAGTTACGAGATACTTTATTTAGTCCCGATATATATATATATATCCACATATATATATCTCTTAAACATTTCCTGGAACCTCTTTTATGTAAAGTATGAACAGAGTTTAAAACATCCAATGAATTTTGGAAAGGAAAAGAATTTTGGCATAAACCCGATATCTCGCTGATCAGGCAAAGATACCAATAAGTAACCTTTTCTACTGTAGATGGATGAATTCCTCACCGGTCATCACCCTGGCCGCATTAGGACCTCGCGCTAGACCGTACCCCGGCCCCTCACGCGTTGATGGACTGCCACCCAGCCACTTACACAATAATAGACCGTACCCCGACCTGTCGCTTATGCCGACTCAATGAGATGGGCTTACTTCCCGAACGTTGGGCAAGTAATCAATTTATTTACCAAATCTGCAACCTCGTTGCGAATATAAAATACACCACAGAGCCGGATTCCCCAGGTTTTGAGCGAGTATTTAAATCCCCTTTAAAAAGGAAGATCTTAAATATAAAAATGAGTTTTGGGATCCGCTCTCACTTTTAAAAATCATTTTGAAGACTCGAAAACACTTTAAAGAGTGTTTGGAGTAAGGCTGATTTAATGAAGTAAATCAGTCCCCAGAATATTAGAAAATATCTGAATATTATTAATTAAATAATATTCCCATAAAGAATAGTCTTTATAAAAATAATTGAAGTAGAAGTATTAAAACTTATACTTGAAACGAGTATTAAATAACCAAAGATATACTTATATGAAAGTATTATCTTTATTTGAATAATCGAAAATAAGTTTGATTATTAACACCTTATTCTTTAATAAAATAAAGAATATATTTCAGCAAATAATCGGAGTCATAGATCCTCAAATGAATATTCAAATAATATTCATTAAATAAATATAAACTGAGTCATAAGCCTTCGAATGAATATTCAAATAATATTCAATAAATAATATAAAAGAGTCATAAGCCCTCGAATGAATATTCAAATAATATTCAATAAATAATATAAAAGAGTTATAAGCCCTCGAATGAATATTCAAATAATATTCAATAAATAATATAAAAGAGTCATAAGTCCTCGAATGAATATTCAAATAATATTCAATAAATAATATAAAAGAGTCATAAGCCCTCGAATGAATATTCAAATAATATTCAAATAAATAAATAAAAGGAGTCATACGCCTTCGAATAATATTCGAAATAATATTCAATAATAAAATAAAGTTAAAGTTATCGAATAAACCTTATTCGATTTATAGTTTGGAAAACTATAACCATATATATATATATAAATATATATATATATATATATATATATCCATATCCATATATACAAGATTACTCGGGATCCTCGACTCCCGGTTTTAGAAAATATTTTCACCTTTTGGGTCCCTATACTAAGGGTATATGCAAGTTACCGCTATCCTCTAGCATAGGTATTATCAACTGAACCAACAGATATATATTTCAAGAATATGAAACAGGCATGCATATATACCATATCACATGCTACAATATATCGCAAGAATTTGCTAAATAACCAACATGCATCTATCGCAAGATAATGCATATACAAGTGTATTCATCACAACAACAGTATAACGGATAGAATACTTGCCTGAGCGACTGGGGGTTACGAATGGCTCGGGACGAGTCTGGTAACCTATAAGCAACAAGTAAGTTGGAATTAAACCAAAGTCACTTGTAAATCTATACTTTAACTAACTTAGACTCTAACGCTTGTTTTGCGCTCACTGATTCGCTTAAGTCACTCGGGTACCCTCGGCTCCACCATTTTTAATAATTTAACCTTTACGAGTTTTAAAGCGATTCCTTCGCGAGTGACTTACCAACTGCCTAAAACACTTACCATAAATGTTTCATGCATTAATTAACCCTTTTTGGTCTTTAACCTATGTTTCAAAGTAAGGTGAGGGGAAAAGTTTCGTTCGCGAAACGCCGTTACTTGAAACGGTCGTTTCTCCTAAACCGTGCATCGGAATCGAACGAACTACATATCAAAACGAAGCTCGTAACATGAGCTATCTAAAAATGGCAGTGGTCATAATCTAGCAGGGGGTTCTCGGATCCTAATGTTATGCACAAAAACAGTCCAAAGAAAATCGGACGTTACGACGGCTATGTTTACGCGATTACCAATGTTTAAACTACTCCAATTAACCACCAACCAACTCATAACCATCAATACAACAAAACTTCACCGAAACCATACCACATCAGTCCATAATCTCCAAGGTTTTCAACTCAAACAACCACAATCAAGACCTATGAACTATAATCAAGCTTCAATTACCAAAACACTTCCAAATCAAACCAAACTACTAATAATCACAATCCATGCTTCTCATTTCACAAAACCAACCATTAAACTTACTAACAAATAAAGTAAAGGCTAGGGTTTGAAGTTTATACCTTCCTTGGGAGGTGTTAAGTTGCTAGGAAGCCTTAGGGAGCCTCCTACAAGCTTGATCTTTCCAAAGAAATCAAGAACACAAAGTTAGGCTTTGAAGTTTCTAAAAGTCCGATTTAAAGAACTGTAAAAATTAGGGTCTTACCATGATTATTTGGACGAGACTTGTGAACAAGAGTTGTAGTCCATCTCAATACCTTTCCAATGAGCTATAGAACACAATATTTGAGTGAGAAATGAAGGAGATACAGCAGTTTTAGTGTTCTGGTTCTGTTTTGGCCGAGAGCATGAAGAACAATGCCTTGGTTTCTTTTTGATTTTGATGAAAAATGATTTGCTTGGCTTGGTTGGTTTGATTTTTGTGTTTGTTTTAGTAAATTACCTAGTTGCCCTTGATTTTGTGTGGTTAAAAAGCCACCACATCTCCTTCCTTCCCATGTCATGCTTGTGTCATCCTCATGATGTCATCCTCCCCTCCTTGTCCTCTTCTCATTGGTTGGGTGACATCATCCTCTCTAATCCCTTTGATTAACTTCCTAATTGTTTGCCTAATGACCGCTGATCTGTTATATTGTTCGCTTAACTTTCGTTTTCGTTTATCGTTTGAGGGATCATACCCGGGATCTTATTACTTAGGTTCCCTTAACCTTTCTCAATACATTATATTCCTTTTTATGATCCTCTATTATAATCCTTTAATTTAAATCCTTTTATCCTGCTACCTTATACTCAATTCTTTCCGTATCTTGTGGATTTCCGGGAAAAACCAAAGTGTTCGGATTTGGATTCTGACGATCTTTACATACACTTATATCCCATATAAAGTACTAATAAAATCTCAGAATATCCATATCAGAACCCCTACATAGTGTGGCATGAAAAGTTTTCTCATTCAGCAAAAACACTATTCATAAGGGTTTCAAAAATTTCCCAAAAATTGGGGTTATTACATTAGTGGTACAGTATGATCCTCCTGGGTTGCATCAAGAGAAAGCTGAATCTGTTAAGGTTTATGCTTTATGGGCTGAGAAGGATGGGGTGGCTAGGGCAGCCAATTTTGGCATCCTTGGAGAACACCTTGTTCGATGTTTATTCATCAGATGCCTATACTGCTAAAGTCTTATGGGATAAGCTGGACCAAACCCATAATACTGATTCTCAAGGATTTGAGAAGTATTTTGTGGCTAGGTTTCTTGATTTTAACCTGGTGGATGGAAAATCCATGACTGAACAGGTTCATGAGTTTGAGATGTTAGTTCATGATTTGGGTGAGTCCGGTATGGTCTTGCTTGAGAAGTTTCGAGTGATGTCTGTGATTGAAAAGCTCCCTAAGTCTTGGGAAGAGTTTGCTCTCTCCCTGAAAAGACAGAAAGGAGAGATCACATGGACTAACTTGATGTTGGACATCTCAGTACGGGAGCAGCACAAGTCCAAATAGGGACATGTGTTGCCTATGGAACATGGGAGCTCGAAGGTAAATGTAGTGACTGTAGGTCAGAAAAGAAAGGTAGTCACTAAAAAGGCTAACACTAAACCTGACAAGAACAAGGCTAAGAAACCAAAGGCGGACAAACCATGTTGATCTTGTGGACGAGTTGGTCATTGGAGCAAGGACTGTCCAAGTAAGAAAGCTAAGAAAGCTGGAGTGGTAGCTCAAGCAAAAACTGTGCTTGGACTTGGAACCACGAGTGGGCCAGTAGCTAACATGGTCATTGGTGAGATTGTTGCCTCTGGAACCGATGACGGGTATATTACTTACAACCCTGTACTACTTTCCACTTATTTATCACATGAGTGGTTGATTGATACTGGAGCTAATGTACATATATGTGCTGATATTAGCTTGTTTGTATCTTATCAACAGAGTCATGGAGTGACAGTGACGATGGGGAATGCTAGTGCTGCACAAGTGCTTGAAATAGGAAACGTGGACCTGAAGTTTGCTTCTGGGCGGATTCTGTCTCTCACTAGAGTGTATCATGTTCCCTCTATTCGTAGAAATATTATAAGTGGAAGTTGTTTAGTTAAAAACGGCTTTGAACTTTCTTTGAAGTGTAATAAAGTAGTTATTACTCATATTGGTACATTCTTTGGCAAGGGTTACTTGTCTGATGGTTTTTTTTTAATAAATGTTGAACCCGTTTTTTGGGTGGTTTTATTAATGATAGTGTTGCACCTTCTATTAACTGTGTAGAATCATCTGATTTGTGGCACTTACGACTTGGTCATTTAAATTTTGGTGCTCTAAAGAATATGATAAATTTAGAGTTGATTCCAAAGTACGGCATTGATAAGAAATCTAAGTGTCAAGTGTGTGTAACTACTAAACAAACAAGGAAACCTTTTCATAATGTTGAGTGGGATTCAGACTTGTTAGATTTAGTACACTCAGACATATGTGAATTTGGTGGTGTGTTGACTAAGGATCACTGTAGATATTTCATTAACTTTATAGATGATTATAGTAGATATTGTTATGTTTATTTGCTTAAACATAAGGATGAAGCACTAGATAAATTCATTATATATAAAAATGAAGCTGAAACACAAATTGGAAAAGTACTTAAATGTTTGAGGTCTGATAGAGGTGGTGATTATACGAGTACCTTGTTTAATGAATTTTGCGCAAACAATGGTATAGTTCATGAGGTTACTCCACCATACACACCTGAGTCTAATGGGTGGCAGAACGAAAGAACAGAACTTTTAAAGACATAATTAACATTATGCTAATTAATTATGGGTTGCCTAAGTACATGTGGGGAGAGGCTCTGAATACGGCTTGCCATATTCTGAATAGAGTCCCTCTGAAACATATGGACAAGACACCATATTAATTATGGAGAAAATGTAGGACAAGTTTGAGTTATCGTCGTGTGTGGGGGTGCCTTGCTAAGGTGCTTTTCCCTGAACACAAGGGAAAGAAACTGGGTCCGAAAACTGTTGATTGTATCTTTCTGGGCTATCTTGAAACCACAACTGCTATGATATTTTTAGTATTAAAATCTGACATAGATGGTATTGTGGCGAATACGATAGTTGAGTTTCGTGATGCAACTTTCTTTGAGGAAGTATTCCCAATGAAGACTGGTATATCTTCGGGTAGTTCTGAGGATGATCCCACTCACACATCAAGTTCTATTCCTAATCATGTGGAAAAGATGACAAATGTGGGGGTGGATCCTGGTAGTAGCTCTACTCCTAACAAAGTAGAGGAACCTAGAAGGAGTAAGCGTGCAAAGGTAGTCAAGGACTTTGGAAGTGACTTTATCACTTACAATGTCGAGGATGAGCCTTTAACTTTCCGTCAAGCCAAGGATTCTTCGGAGTCAAGGCATTGGAAAGGCGCTGTAAAGAGTGAAATTGACTCAATTGTTTCAAACGAAACATGGGAGTTAGTTGATCTCCCTCCAGGGTGTTCTACTATTGGATGTAAATGGATCTTCAAGAGGAAGCTAAACCCTGATGGCTCAATAAATTAGTACAAGGCTAGGCTAGTTATTAAGGGCTTTAGGCAAATGGAAGGCATTGATTATTTTGATACATATTCTCCAGTTGCCCGAATGACAACAATCATAATGCTTATTGCATTGGCTTCTGTACATGGTCTTATCATCCATCAAATGGATGTAAAGACAGCTTTTGTTCATGGTGACCTTGAATAAGAGATTCATATGGATCAGCCTGAGGGATTTGTTGCTTCTGGTAATGAGAGGAAAGTATGTAGACTAGTCAAGTCCATCTATGGCCTTAAACAAGCACCTATAGACTGGCATAAAAAGTTTGATGAAACTGTTTTAGACTTCGAATTTTTTAGTTAATGAAAGTGACAAGTGTGTCTACTATAAGGTTAGAGGTAATGATTGTGTGATCGTTTGCTTGTAAGTAGATGATATCTTGTTGTTTGGAACCAAGATTGAGATTATTAACGAGACAAAGAGTTTCTTGAAGATGCACTTTGAGATGAAGGATATGGGTGAAGCTAGTGTGATTCTTGGGATCAAGTTGACTCAATCAACTAATGGAATAACTTTGTCATAGTCTCATTATATAGAGAAATCTATACTTGAGAAGTATGGTTATTCAAATTGTAGAATCGCTAGTACACTATATGATTCAAAAGTTGCCTTAGTCAAGAATAGTTCAGGAGTTCCTGTGTCTCAGTTAAGGTATTCTTAGATTATTGGGAGTTTGCAATATCTTGCTAATGTGACAATGACATATATTTCTTATTATGTGTCTAAGTTGGCTAGATATACAAGCTATCCAAACAAGACTCATTGGGAGGCACTGGATAGAGTTCTTAGATATCTGAAGGGAACTATTTCCCTTGTCTTGCATTACCGGAGATTTCCGGGGGTACTCGAGGGGTACAGTCATGCAAGTTGGATAGCTAAGAAATTTGGTTCCAATGGAGTGACTGGATATGTGTTTACCCTTGTGGGTGGAGCAGTGTCCTGAAAGTCTTCTAGACAGACTTTGATTACTCGGTCTACTTTTCAGGCTAAGTTGTGTGAACTTGATGCCACGGGGACGGAGGCTGAATGGTTACATGGACTCATGAGTATGTTACCTGTAGTAAGCAAGTCGCTTCCTGCCATTTCTGTTCATTGTGATAGCCGTACAACTATCGACAAAGTCAGAAGTGTAAAGTATAATGCTAAAACAAAGAGACACATCCAAGTTAGACTAAAGTCTATAAGGGGTCTTGTGTCTGATAGGATTATTTCTATAGAGTTCATAGGAACTCAGGATAATATAGCTGATCCGCTGACTAAAGGGATTGAGCATGTTATAGTCCTTAAGTTGAGGTTGGGGATGGGACTGGTAACCCATCATAATTCATCAACAGCGGGAACCAATACACCTGAGAGGAGATCCCTCGAAGTGTATTCAATGTGGTAATAACAAGTTGTAAGGATGAATTGGTAGTACCTCTACCATATATATTTAGATACTTATGTATCTGAGTCTATTCCCTATAAACCTTAAGAGGTACTTGAACTGCTAGTTAGTAAGAGTTATTTGAACTCTGAATGGGGTCAAGTCGTTTGACGAGATTATTGCAGTACATCTCTGGAGATGCCCAGCTAAGCGAATGTAATTGTGTGGTCGCAATTAGAGGAAAGGATTATTCCTCGAAATATTCGACGAACAGGATCGAGACATGACCATTAACGTCTCAAAGCCGTAGATTGGCACCATAGCCTTTGACTTGTCGTCGTCTATGGAGTGTGGTTACACCCAACGGATAAAGATTCAAGGTGAAACATTCCATCTGTATCTGGTAGCCATCGAAGTAGAGGACTTAGGAGGGTTCAAACCCGGGAAGGTACCGACTCTGAAAAGCAAGTCATGATAAAATATGGTATGCAATTTAATTATGGATTTGTGGGGAATTGTTAGAAAATGGAAAGTTTGAGGCATATTTTATATATGTTCTTGATATGATTTCTGGAAACTAACACTTGGAGGTTGTTCCTTGACATGAGGACTTAAACTTTCATATTTGGATCTAAGATATTTTCTTAATGGAATCCATGAATATATTGAGACAAAGTTGCTTGTTTGAAATGGGTTATGGGGATTTTGTCCCACATTGATATTGTAAAAGAAAGATATTGAGTTTATATCGCATCTAGTGTTAGTGTTGTTCACAACTAGTAGCATAAGTGGAATGCTTGTGTGGCCTAGTGCTAGTGGGAACTCTTATATTTTTCTTTTCTATCACAAGTTTAATTATTTATATTGATTATTTAATTATTAATATAAAATATATTGAGTAAGGATTATTTTAGTCATACTCTGAATATATTTTGTAATGTTAATATTAATTAATCAGGATATAATATAAATAATAAGGAAAACCCATTTTGTTTACTTTTTCTATTTTGTTACTTGGTGTACCACATCGAGTAAAATAGAAGAAGAGCAACTTGAGATGCCTATATATTGAGAGGTATACTTGAGATTAAAATGACACAAGTCTCGGTGCCTACCTCGCAAACATATATGAGTTGCATAGGTTTTTTTGGGCAAAATGAGGTGCGAGTCGCCGTTGATCATTGTTGGTTCTGTGGCCAGATTGATCTGTTGTTGTTTTATCCTGGAAGCGATATTGCTGCATTCCATCACAGCTTAAGTGGGGGACAATAATCTCTTCAAGAACAGTCAAGTCCTCTTGAAGGGTTTGGTGACTCAGCTGTTGTGTTCTTCTTCTTATCAGAATTTGGAAAGCGATAAGAGATAAGTTTTCTTTACTTTCTTTGTCAGTTATAGTCTTTATAGTTTGTTATTGCCTTCGTGTCTTATTTCGTTAGTTGGTTATTTGCCATGTTCTTGTTATTATATATATAACTGCCCATTGTTGCTGTGTAGTTAGAATTATAACCAACAGAAACCCCTGTTAGGTTTCGTGGTTTAGGAACCAAGTGAACATTTCCCACAGGATCAGTTCATGTTTGTCAAGTGTAATTTTATTAAGTTTCATTTGCTCATCATGGTTTTTCAATACAACTTTACCAAAATAAGTTTAACTACCCTACTTTGCATAATTGACACAATTTTGGTGTTTATTTTCCACACAATTGTAATTAATACGATGGAGTTAAAAAAGCCCTTTTGCCGAAACATAACTTAAGCTGCGTTTATAAATATTGTAGAGATGATTTAAGTAAAATTGGGCTTCCTGCATGATGATAGGGCTTGGACTCGTCGCAGATGTAAATTCTTCTTTTGCTGAAGCAAGTTAAAGTCGCGTTCAACTGTTTAAGTGAAATATATAGATCATTATTATAAAATATACCCTCTCCCTCTTATTCAATTTTTTACATTGAACTTGGGTCGTCAAAAGAATTTCAAAAAAATCATAAATTCGTTTAAACTATCTGTATTCATATCCGAAAAACAATGCAGATTGACACAATCCTTTTTACAACTCCTTCAGAACTCCATAGGTAGTTAGAGCCCAACATTAGACAAACACTCTAGCAAAATATAAAGACTTCATTTTATTGACATTTATTGACAAAGAGAGTTGCTGACGACAAAAAAGGTTAACACTATCCTATAACTACACCATAGATTACTTATACTAACACCGAGAAAATATTGCTTATGAACTATTTATGTTGCAATAGCCAAAATTGGGCGTTGAATTCGAGTGCGTTGCAATTGCTCGTTTTAGCAACGAATATAGCATCTTATAATAATAGATTTAATTCATTGCAATAGATTCATATAGCAACAAATCATAATCTACAGCAACGCCAAAATAACATTGCATTAGCTTAAATTCGTATCATGTTAATAGACCAATGACAATGATTTTAACCAAGATTTTGCAATGATTTTGACCCTATTGTAATGATTTTGTAATTTTTTAGCAACATTATTTAATAAAATATCAATAGACATTTTTTAAAAAAAATTGAAATATACTTGCTATAAATAGTATTAGCCAGACATAAAAGCCAAAGATTTAATTAACAAATCACAATCCAAACATCAAATCTCCAACAATTCAAAAGCGGTACCATGACCATTACACTATTTTCATACAAACCATTCCAATCTAAGTTAAAATATAATGATAAAGTCGCATACACAAATTAGCTACACAAAAATTATAAAGTTACAAGAGAAGTTAAAGCTACATTAGCTAATTATTAACACATATCCATAATTCTCGGTGATATCCATAATCTTTTTATCTCTCCGTTCCATTTCCTGCTTACGAGCGGCATTTTGTCAATTCAACCCTAAGTTTGGTTGCACCTTTAAGGCCTACAAACAATTAACCTTAAGAAAGCAGGAAACAGATATGTCAAACAAATCTGTATCATAATATATAGCAAGCTTATAATAAAAATATGACTTGGAAAACATATATCAACTTATAACCTATGGAATTATATAAAAAAATATCCAAAAAAAATATTAGTAGGAGGAATGATGTACCTTCAAGTAGGAATGTTGATTTAGCCGCAAAGGAATGACTACAAAAACAACAAGCAGTGACTAGTTCTGTATTAAAAAACCTACATGATATCAAAATGAAAATATTTATTATTAATTAAACCAACATAATTCAGTCAATTTATAGACAAACTAGAAATTTGTAAATGGTTACTACCAGTACGATAATTTGGATTATTACCAGTTGTGTAACATAGATTATTAAAAAGAATAATCATATAATTATTGGCGAAATCAAACACATAAGATGATAAGATAAGAGAGACGGTACGGACATGAATAATGAGAGGGATCTAGTAGCCAAAATATATTTTCCTCGCTATATGTGACATAAAGAAAACCACCTGTGTCCTTCTTATCATCGCCGGACATTATTGCTCCTGCAACAACAGACATTACATATTAACTAGTTCAAATAAAACATAGATATGGTATAACTAACGTTGGCACTAGTAAAGATGAATATAGGTTTTTCAGCACTCAATATGATTCTTTCCCGAATCACGAAAAGAAACTGCCCCACAGTCAGGTCAGCTAGAACAAGGTATCGATACTATAAGTCGTACGTTAGCAAACAAGTCTGATTACAGTACTAGCTTCCAGCCACTTCCCTACCTTTTGACTATTCTAGTTTCTCAACATTAAGAGTTAATAAAAAATTAAAAAAAACAATGTTTCAAACCTTAACAAACCCTGACATCAATTAGATGTTGTGATCCTGACACGGCCAAAATTCTCTAATGAAAGAAAGTTCTTTTTTATTATGGTAACTAACTCCTTCGTTGCACTAAAAGTCAAATAAGATAAAATGATTTTCTTTCTTAAATTTGTTGTGTTTCGGGGTATAAAACACAGCGAAAATAATAAATAAAATCGTAAAAATAGAATAAAACCAAAACTCACCGCATAATCCATGCGAAAAATAATTTTTAATTAGTGGATGAGATGTTTATCTTAAAGAACGTTACGATTATGGTTGTCAAAAGAAGATCTTAGATTTAACCGAACATCACGTATCCCGCCTTAACAATCTACGCCGTAAAGGTATCCACACAAAAGTCGGTACATAGGAGGCGTATACTAGCACCAAGAACGGACATGTTTTCCCTTCTCTCTCTCACCTTTAGCTGCTAGGGTTTTATGTTTTTATTTAAGAAAAACGTAACACTAATTTTAGACTTAAGGATATTAATATAGAGAGACCAAAAATAGTCCTAACCGTAATTCAAGTTAGAGTTTATTAAAATCTGAAATTTTATTTATTTAATAATTAAGTCTAACTCAATTATCAAATAACAACTTAATTTCGAATTTAATAATATATAAATTTGAATTCATTTATCCCACTAATTAAGTCTAACTTAATTAATAATAAATAATTTGAATTTCCTATTTAATTCAAATCCAAATTTGAATTAAATATTCTTTCAAGCTTTCTTTGTGCATCCCTATAGGTTATTATTATGTTGACAATAATTTAAATATATCATATTTAAATTATAAAGAACGAGCGGCATCTAGTAATACATCATTGCTACCCAAATAATAATAATTAAATCGGTGATCGATTAAACCTTTCGTGAACAATGTACAATATAATATAATGCCTTTAACCAAATATTATAGATTAAACTCGAGGCATGTTATGTGTCATCTTCTTCATGATTTAATCCAGGTTTCCTTGATCAATGAGTAGACTATCATTTCAAATTAACATTTGAGCATAGCGCCACGAATTTCATAGTCTAGCTCGTACAAGATGCCAATAATATCTCTCCAAAATTAGGAAGGTTAATTCCTTTCTAGATCATTCATATTTCTCACACGATTCCTAATATACCCGATGTCCACTTTTATCATTAACCGGTCAAAGAAACTTTTGATGCAATCAAACTATATTAATCATCATATAGAAATATAATAATTTCAAGTCGAAGGACCATTATATCATTATCACTGTGAGAATTACTTATGACACAACAGACATGTAGAATCTCACATTAGGTCTATGATCAATGAGATGTGATCATCAATCAACAAACACACTAGTCTTAATGCATTATTATTGTCTCTTAATAATAACACTCGACTGGGGATATTTGGGAATATTGATACTATTCACATAATCTCATTTCTAAGTCACGTACTTAGAGATTTAAAATCCATATCATATTCCAAGAACATTTATTAATATAATATTTATATCATATTAAATTAAGACTTAATATATTATTAAAAGAATAATCGATAGAACATAAACATTATTACTTCAAATGTCATAAACAAAACATAATAGTGTTGTCTCTAGGGCACAAGTACTAACAATCTCCCACTTGCACTAGAGACAATCACCCATGTATCTAATACCCATGGAACTAGTATGACTGTCGTGCTTCTGCTACGATAAAGCCTTAGTTAGCGGGTTAACAACATTATCATCGACATGCACTTTACATATATGTATATCTTCTCGCTCATTAATATCTCAAAGAAGGTGATATCTTCTAATTATATGCTTTTCTTTGAAATGGGACATTGATTCTTTAGCCCGCACAATGGCTCCATTGTTATCGCAATAGAGATTATCTAGATTTACGATCAATGGAATTAAGCAAGTCCCATTATAAATTTCTGTATCAGCAATATACTCAGCTTCCAGCCTTTCCATTAAGGTAAAACATAAAACCTGACTGAGATACTGAATCGTCTCTGTCTGTCTGGAAGGTAGCATCAGTGTAACCCTTTACAACTAGCTTCTCATCTCCCACATACACCAAGAATGAATCTTTAGTCTCCGTTGAGTACTTCAGAATATTCTTGACAGATGTCCAGTGACCCTCACCTGGATTAAACTGGTATCTGCTCGTCATGCTCAAGAAATACGTGTAATGCCTGGGAAATATTATGTACTTGTCTTTATCAATAAATAATTATTATGTGATTTTTATGTGAATTTCGGTGAATTATTTGAGAATTGATATTAATATTTGCATGTTTATTTCTGATAAAAATGTAGATATTTTAATTTTTAATTATCCAGAATTAAATATAGATAATTTTGGTATTTTTCTGATAATTTTTGGATTACCATAAGATTTTATAAGGATTTATAGAATTTATAATGATTATTTTACATAATTATAAAATTAATTTTTAGAATCAGAAATCGTCCCACTTCAACTGTTTTTGCGTTTTTACAACCCGAAACTCTTCCGAAAAATCCTTCCTAACCTAATCTGATAATTCTAAACACTTTCCGTGTTTTGACTTTTTTGATCCGGGGTACGGTTTGACAGGTACGAGTCCCTACATGAAATTTTCGATACGTAAATCATTTTATTTATCGATAAGAATCCATATTCTCAAAAGGCGAGATATTATTACCTTAATTTCGTATAAAGTATTTTATAGGATGCTTTGTTTTGATAATTATCCAATTCTGGTATTAAAATCGTATCGTCTTTTCAGTTACTTAGCGGCTAAGTCACCTAGACCAATTACCAGATCCACCTATCATCGCCGGCATAACCATAAAAAAGATCATTAAAAAAGCGTGAGCCGTTATTAATTTTTGTTCACCATAGGAGGACTCACTGGAATTCCAGAACCGATCTGTAAATGTAATTATCGAATTATTCAATAAATAAAATATGTGATGATTCTGTCAGTTATGTGTTGCTGTGTTATTAATCGTTTGTGAATTGCTGGATGCAAAGGTTAATTTTATAATTAATTATTGAGTTGTATGAAGTTAATTCATTTTAAAGTGATTTTATTGAATATTTATTCTCGTAAATGTTAAAATTGTTTTAAAATTATTTTATGCTTTCATAATTTCAATGTTTATTCATAAATTAATATTTTATCAATTATTTATCTTTAAATAATTTTTCTGATTCCATTTCATTGAACAATGAATATTTAATTCCACAATGTTTCAAAAATTATGAAAATTTTATTTTATTAAGTTTGGAATATTTCAAGAATTTTAAAATTATTTCGACAATTTTCTGGCTTTTATCCGATGTACATTTGTTCATTAAATTATAAAATACGGGTACATTATGCGATTCAAAAATGATTTAAAATTTTGAAATTTTATATAATTAATTTTTAATTACTTTAAGAATTTTAAAATTACTTTGGGTATTATTTTGGGTTATTTTCACTCGTTAGTTGCTCGTTAAATTATAGATTACGGTGTCAAATTCAGGGCAATAAAGGAAAAGAACGAGAAACAAAAGAGAAATAAATCAGATAAGTACACATGTTTTACCCTTTTCTTCTCATCAACACCGCCTCAATCTTTCTGGAAATCTCTCGGCTCTCTTTCCTCTCCTCCCTCGACAATTCTCTTCTCTCTCAGATTATCTCTCAATCTCTCCCATCTCTGTTCAATCTCTCCTATCTCTAATCTCTCCCCATCTCTCTCTTCCTCTCCCTGGTTTTCTTTCTTCATCTGTTGCCGCCTTATTTCCTTTCTTTTTCCGATAATCATCGCCGCTGCTTCTTGGTGTTCCGGCGGACAATTGTGTGTGGGTGCGTGTGTAATTCATGTGTGTATATAAGCTCTGTGTTTGTGTGTGTGCATAGTCTGCGTGTGCGTGTGTTTTGTGTTTAACTGCTCAGTTTGCTGTGTTGCCGCCTCCTCGGGTCTCCGGTGAGGTGCGGCGGCGCTGCGGTGTTGTGTGTATACGCGTGTTCCTTGTGTTTTGCTCGATCTCTCTCTGCTGTTCGAACTGTTATTGCAAATTATTTATGAAATTATCCGATGATTATTTTATTATTTAAATGAATGAATTTTGATAATTCATCGAAAATTTATTTTTAATTATTCGAGGATTAATTGGTGAAGATTCGCGATGGAAACCTGATTATACGGGTACCCGTGAATTTTTGCCGCCGTCGGCAATGAGCTTCGGCGAGTCTACGGTGGACTGTGATGACGTTGTTCTGAGTCCTACAATTTAAAATACAAAATACGATTTAAAACACAAAATGCGAACAAAATTGTAAAATACGGATTAAAACATAAAAACATGACTAACAATTAATAATCGTATTTAGGTGGTATTTGTGAAATTGCGAATTGTAGTTGTTGACTGAAGTCGGTGATTGGGATTGATAATCGGATTGTGGATTGGATTGGTTATTGTTGTGATTGACGTCGAAATGATTCGACGGGTAGGCCGATAAACAAAGGAGACGCTGCCCGATTTTCGGGAAATTAATTCCGAAAATACGGAAACGTAACCTGTGATTATCGGAAATATCGAACAAGGATATGATTGAACTTTATGAAACCTATTTACGTGACGTGACAAGATATTTTGTGAATAATCGATTACCCTATTTGTTTCAAAATGACAAATATACGTATTTTCCAAAATTAAATACCGAACCGATTTTCGAAGATATGAACCATAATTGCTATGTGTATTTCGATAATACATATAAATATGAATTCGGTTATGAAATCGTATGGGTAGAATAGGATAACGATTTGATGTTAAGCTTAAGCGATTATCTGAATTAGGGTATTTCAACCATGTAGGTTTTAGACGGAAGACCGGAGATTTGACCTCGGACTAGGAACAATCTAGTGATTAGACGTCGAGATCAACGAAGTTCCAACTGAAGGGTCTGAATGTTGGGATCGTATCCAGAATAGGATAGTAGTTTGATGATAAAGCCGAACGATCAAAGTCGAACCAAGGTCAATAGCACTTAAAGCTTATTGAGGCAAGTATTCATGATTTTCTTTTAAATACTGCAAGTATTCTTGATTTTTCTTTTAAATACTGGAAGTACTCCTGATTTTTTTTTAAATACTGCAAATATTTATTCGCTCCTATTCTAAGTTCAGAATAGTTAACTGTTTTACATTTTGCTGCAATTACTCTGATTATGCACGTTCCTTTCATTATTGTTCCTATAATTCGATTGCTCTCGTGAGCAAATACCCATTTTTTCGGGTTATTTGCGAACCCTGAATTGGGATGTTTTGAATTCAAAATAATTTGACATCAAAACACTCTACGGGCTGGATAGTGATATTTTGGCGATTGAGTTTTACTTAATCCTGAGGATCGGGATGACTGGTGCCTCGAGATGGGCCGTAGTGCCTGGGGACCCGACTAGATCTATATATTGAGATATAGATCTGCATTATATTCTGACTGATCAGCAGAATATAGATGCGAACTAGTGTCCAGTCTAATTTGTTGTTGATCGCCATTAACGGCATTCTCTCTCGTATGGTTTTATGATTCAAAAACCGGACAAAACCCTGGCTCAGGAGATGAATCAGGGAATCGCTTGTCATTTTTGGATTTTAGTTAAAGGCTGGTGACAACCAACGGTTATTCGCTCACTCACTCAAAATAAATAGAATGGTTTAAAATTGTTTTAAGATTTTGTCCGGAAGTTTTCTTTGATATTAATGTTTGAAACTCAAATTATATACTTGCTGGACATTTTTTTGGCTCACTCTTACTTTGTAAATTCTTATTTTTGCCTGAAACATATAATGATAAAAGTGAATAGCTTTGATAGACAGCAGAAGTTAGAGAAAGTTCCGCTGCGAGAGGTTGAAGGTGTTAGAAGGATGCAACAAGAGCATTAGTCTAAAGGTATCTACACTTGTATTTTAGTTATTGTGAGTTGTAAAGGGGTTAGATTCTTGTTTCATACCATAACCTATAAATGATCCGGATTCAAGGGGGTTAATTAAATATTCTTTTATTTTATGAAATGATTGTTTAGTGACACCAAATCTTGACCCCGGATTTGGGATGTTACAGTTGGCATCAGAGTTGCAGGTTATTGGTCACTGAAATAAGAATAGGTGATATTAAGATAGGAATGATAGGTCGTACATGATAGGAAAGACCCTAGCCATATTCAGGATGAATTGAGTTGAGTGCGAATTAGGGTTAGTAGATCCGAGATGGAGTTGCTAGGATAGAATTGCTAAGAAAGTGCAAGGAGAATGTCACAACGCTATAGGTATATTGAATTCTTAGATCCTATAGTAATGAGGGATCGACAGATCGACGGATAGAGATTGGGTATGTTACCCAACTGTTCATACGGTTTTAAGAAAATGCGATTGATTCTCGTGAGAACTCGTGAAAGGCATGTTTGGTGAATTTTGGTATGATCTAACTTAGAATTAGGTATTAGGACGAGTTCCACGTCGAAGGCAACTAGTTGATGGAAGCTGATGAAGAACCAACATTGCACGTTTCGAAGGCACCGCCGTTGTGAGAAGGATCCTATCACTTATTGGAAGTTGCGCGAGGAATGATATCTAGCTTCCTAGATATAGGTAAGACTAGCAAGAAGGTACGACCCTATCTACAGACAGAACGTCGAATCGCATGCGCGGTTGTGAGTATAACGACAAGAACGACGACAAGAATGTTAAAGATAGTACTAAATTACAGCGTTGCGATAGAATTGCGAATAAAATGATTTACGACGACGAATAAAGTTTTTGCGACTAATAAGTGCGAGCGGAGTCCGAGAAAATATGGAAGAGGTACCAAAGTTAAGAGACCCTCATAAGGGCATTCTTTAATTAGACATTTCATTGGTAAATCAGGAAAATAACAAGTAACTTATATAGTAATGACGACCAAATATTTGATTTTTCAAAACTTTAAAAATGAGATTTTGGAAAAGATTTCCTTAATCAACTTTCAAAAGATTTTGCATGAAATAAGTTTTACAATTTGGTTGTCGAGGTACTACTTAAGTTCTTGTTATTATAAACAGAAAATGACCTAAAAAGAAGAATAGAATTAGATTCAGTATTGTTAATTCAAAGGGCCTAGTAGACCCACCAGCAGGGAGAAGGTTAAAGGTTTGCTGTGAAAATGAAAGTAAACGTTGTTTAATAAAATCAATAATTGAATCAACATATTAAAATATTATTTACCCCAATTTATGAAATTATTAAAAATTTAACGAAATTCGTGATTAGAGCGGTTAGAGGATGATTGAAGTAAATGGCAGAATCTTCTAGATGATGGGCAGAAGAATCATATTTTATCGACAAAACTGAGGTGTTGCGTGATCGATGGTTATTTTATGCAGAATAATGGAATCTGATGCAATGGTTATCAATTTCGCAAGAACGCAATTATGGTCAAATCATTACAATCTTGGACATTGAGGCATTTCCAGAAGACATTCCGAAGTTATAACATGACGGTGAATCTCTCTTCTGAATGGTCGCTGGAGGCATACGTAAATGGAGCGTGGACGGTGACCCATGGTGATCTAAAATGTTATTCTTTTACAAATACGATAGCATGTGTTCTTCCCGAGTTTTGAATATGTATGAGCTTCTTCTGTTGATAAAATATATGAGGCGAAAACGAAAGAAAAATTCTTATATTCCTTCTGAATTGTTTCTCTTCTCCAATTTCTAGATTCTCGATTGAGACAACAGTGTTGTGGTATGATGCTTTGTCGAAATGACGAAGAGACGGGGGGACGCCACCTAATCATATGCTGTATGCCATATAGTATGAAAGACTGGCCATCTTGAGTACGAATATGGTTGTCTCATTCTTCACTCATTTTTTTTCCTTCAATTTTCTGATTTACAAATTCTTTCAATTGGTTGTTGCATTGTTATTCCTTATTCCGTTTTTAATCAAAATCATGTTCACAAACTCTCCTTTTGCGCAAAGCCTGATCTCTGACGATTTCATAAGAAATGAAATAGTGTGATACGTGGAACCATACAACGAACATAGATACGACTGCAAATCGATAAATGGTGGACATCTGCGAGCGAGGAAAAATGGATGCACTGATAAATGTGGACATGGAGAAGATATCAAGTCAGATAGTTGTTTATGTTACGAGGATCTCATCAGTATGTTAGATTGCGTTAACGTAATGCAGTTCAAACCAGAGGGTTTCGACGTGAAATGAATGGTTAGCGAATCGTACATTAATTACGAAATAAGGAAGTGAAGTTGTGTGCTCAAACGGAGCAAACGAGTATCGGGACGACGATCGAAGATCAAGGAAATTCTGAACAATGACTCAGACATGCAATTGCGATGTGAAACATCCCTTCGTCGCTGGAAGATACTGGTCGTGAAGATTCAAGATGGAAGAAATCTTAAATGTAATCAAACTTTGAACGTGTTCTTCAAGAAATTATGAAGTTTTCTAATTTGCGTAAATAAGTGATTGTGAATTCAATGCTCATACCCGGGTCAGTGACGAAAGTTCGATGCGAAGCCATAAGTGGAGATGAAGCAATGGTGACTCAATTGTGAAATTTTTTTAAGAATTAATGATCTAACGATTGAGTTTCTACGAGATTGTGACGGTAATAATGAAGACCATGCGCAGTTATTAAAAGATAAACCGATTAATAATGGTCAGAAATAAATTAAAAGAATCATGAAATCAAACTTTAAGTTCATTAATAACAATTCGTAATATTCTGAATGGACTGAGAAAGGTATGGTTATATTAATAATTGTTTATGTAAAACCCAATTATAACTAAAAGATATATGTTATGCCAATTAATAGTACATATGCTGATCAAAACGATATAACCTTAATTGTGTTGAATGGATGAATTTGGTTGATGGAAGTGGACGGATATGATTGTGGATGATTTGGTTGATTGATGGTGTCGGCTTGAGTCCGACTGATAGTCAATGGTGTAGGGGGAAGTGCTGCCCAAATTTTCAGAAATTACCCTATAATTAAAAACAAAGAAGTATATTGTCGTTCTCGTCAGTACTCCAAATAATTGCAATCTCGGTTCTTGAGAAAGTTGTTATGACCAAACCAACTTTATATAATTGGTCTTTGATTCCAGTTAGCTAGTTAGCATTTGGTTTAAGTGATCAGTTAAAGGAGTTAATTGATCAACTTTACCAACTAATGGTTAGTTAAATGGAGATCGATTCCAACTAGATTGAGTCAAGCTCTAACATGATTTCCAGATCCGAAATTAAAACGATAAGAAATTTGGAAAAAAGTAGTGGCATTAACGTAAATTAAAAGGCCTAGTTCAATTAGCGTGCTGTTATTGTAATCAGGTGCAAGGTGTGATCCAGAAGAATATGCTCTTTTCGATGAATAAAAGGAATAAGAAGTTATTGGTTCATGCTAGTAAGAAGAATATTTCAAGACCTGAAGGTATGAGATAAAGCAAAGAGATTATATCATCTGCAATAGCGTTCCAGGAAGAATTTGGATGTGTACCCATATCGAATGACGAATTAATGAAATATTTAAATTTACACTTCTTTTGAACGGCGGTTGAATAGAAGTTGTTGTAGAATAATGGAAAGCTCGCAAATTCAAGCATCCAATGAAAGACAGAGATTGATGAAGTCCGCATGTGAACTCAGGAAAAGAGATGATAGTTAATGAAGAGAAGTTAAACACGCGATTTGTGATATGCCAAGCAAGGCTAAGAAACTAGCTACCGAGGAAATTCGATAATTCTATTAGTAAGAATTTAAATAGTACAAATAAAAGCCTTCATTCCAGTGTGAACTTCAGAAATGACCTATCCAATAATAAACAGAGTAATATTACTAAGAAAAAGAAATTCGTTATGTATGAAAAAGATAATGAATAATGAGAACGAAGAACTAATCAAAACAAGAAGTGGAATCAAAAGGATGATAAAGAAATTTTATAAAATAATCTACAAAATATGCAAGTTGGAAACGTCGGTTGTGCCAGAACTATTAGGAGAATGAGATGGAACGTCGATATTTGGAAATAGGAGTTCGTTCCAAAAATGCGTGTAAACAGGGATGATTAAACAAAGGTATTGACGGAGAACTACTAGAAAAGAACGTTGCAATGAATCTCATGTCGAAATTCTTGAAAACCAAAGTGAAGTTCCGAGCTTCTAGGTGAACATTCCTTTTCTTTAAGTCTCAGTTTTCTAGTATAATCCTAGCATTTTCAAGTATTTGATCCATATAAATAACATGCAATGTTTTAAGAAATAGTCTTAGTTCACAGATATCATCAATATCTAAAGCAAGAGTAGTTTGAAGTACCTTCATCTTAGTATTCTGAAGTTCACTGTCAGCATTTTCCATGAAAGCATAGTTGACATCCTCATCAGATTCTGATGTATCATCCCAATTCTTTTTCTTTGTGATCAAGGCTTGTTTCTTTTTAGCTTTTGGCTTTCTGCAGTCAGCTGTAAAGTGTCCAACTCCATCACATTTGTAACACTTTATCTTTGACTTGTCTATTGTCCCAGACCTTGACTCCTTCTCATGAAAGTTTTTCCTGTAGTTCCTTCTATCAGAGCTTAAGCTATTAGAGCCTTTCCCGGAAAAGCTTTTTCCTTTCTTGAAGAATTTTTAGGACATCTTCCTGAAGCTTTTAACTAAGATAGCATCCATCTGTAGTATCTCTAAATAATTTCCATGATCACTTTCAATGTCTGAGTCATTATCATAGTTTGAGTCATCATCAGTATTTGATGACTCGGTATCAGACTTTGCAATCATAGCCTTTACTTTAGAATGGATTTTTCTCCCAGCTTTCTCCCTTGGTTTCTCTTCAACCCTAAGTGCAACCTGTCATGTTCTACGCCCTTTCCTCTTGCTTTTCTGCTCCATCTCTAGTTCATGAGTTTTTAATATTCCATAAATCTCATCCAGAAATGTCTCATCAAGATCATTGATGTCCCTTATTGATGTGACTTTCAATTCCCACTTTTCAGGGAGTGCAAGAAGAAACTTCATGTTAGAATCTTCTAGATCATATTATTTGTCAATGAGTGATAAGTCATTCATCAACTTTTGAAATATGTCATAGATTTTATTCAAAGACTCATCAGCTTTTGAGTCAAAGTGTTTATACTCCTAAGTGAGTATTGTCCTTCTATTCTTTTTGATAGAGGAAGTGTCTTGTGACCTCCAAAGTGTCCCAAATTTCCTTGGCAGTTTTACATCCAATAACTCTATTGGACATGACATTATCAAGACTTCTATGCAAAAGATGTCTAACTTTTGCATCTTTCATAATTGATGAAAGATCCTTAGGAGTATAATTCATTTTTTCCTTGTCAACCATCATTTCTTCTTGACCAGTAACAGCAACACCCAATTTTATGGGCCTGTCAGGACGATCATAAATCCTATTCAGATATTCAACATTTGTTGCTTCCAGACACATGGCCATCTTGAATTTCCAGATAGGATATTCATCAATCCTCAAGATTGGAACCTTGATAGCCTCATATCTACTCATGTTATGGTTAATTTGGCTTGTGGCTGGCGGCGACGGATTTTGTTGAGTTTCTTTGTCTGCCACTAATTATTATTTCTTGGATTTTAAACTCTTTGTATATCAATAGCAAGTTATATACCAATTTTTAGGCCTTAAATCAACTGTGGAGGGGGAATGAATACAGTTAAACAATTAAATTGAATTCAAGAATTCAACATAATGAACAATTTTTATATTAATAAATAAAAACTGATTATCATACTCTCTCAAAGGATGAACAAATATCCTTGATATCTACTAGGTTATGTGTATGATATATCAATGATCGAAGAAGCATATAGTGTTAACCTAATATGTGCTTATATACTGTATAGTTACACAATCAATCTAGAAGATATGTTATAATTAAATAAGAAATCCTAATACATATCCAATTATTAATTGCTATAATAATAAAGTCCTATACCGACATATCTCTGCAAATATATCCTCCTGTGATATCTCCTGATTTTCAGCCTGACAAATACTGATTTGAACGATTATTGATGATAAGTACTAATCAGCAAATACTGATGATAAATGCTGATGACGTCATCTTTGTTAAACTCTGATATCATGTGCTAATGGAAAACTCTGATAGTTAAACACTGATATCATCAATTTATTCTAACACTTAATGTTACTCTTTTAAGGTCATGTTATTTGCTTTTAATGCTCATAAGTGATAAATAACTGTTTAGCTTCTTTTGTCTTTCAGCAGTCTAATTAGCTGCAAATTGTAATTCACTGTTGATTAGCAATGATTTTTAGCATAAAGTCTTTCTCGGTTGAAGTCCCATTAATTGTTATTTGAAAACTCGGGAGAGTAATAATCTAAAACAGATATAATAAAAATAATGAGAGAAGCAAATAATCAAAGAAAAATGCATAGAACATAGTCAATCAATCAATAAAAATTTATTTAAAAAGAACTGATTACAAAGAAAAGTTCTTTTGAATAACAATATCAATCTTCCTACTATACTCAATCCTAGAATCTAGATTCTAGACTCTAATATTGGAAGAGGAAGAAGCATCGCCTTGGCCACCACAACCATTATCGTCCTTTCGAGGATTGGCACGAGCCACAGTAAAAGCAGCAATAGCAGCAGCCTCTCGGGCCTTTTTGGCCTCGATGGTTGCCTGGATACGAGGCGGGACAACCGACATTTCTTCTTCTGTTGTAGGACCATTAAAGATCATTCCCTCAACGACGACTTTGTTGATGTCATGAAGGAAAATGATAGTCATTTTGTTGACGAAGAATAGAAATTGAGAGTCAGAGATGAAAGAAACGAGATGAAATAGACCAATATTTATAGGCTAAGAGGACACATGACCGAATATCTAGGGTCAGGGTTGCCTTAAATATTTCATTAAAACTAGGAGAGGGCATTAAACGTCACAGAGAATATAGAAGTGAACTGAACAATTTTCAAATTAGAAGACTGTGAAGTCTAAATATTGATAATATACAATGTAATATTCGAAATAATGTAACCTTGAGTTAATTTATCCCGTAAGATGGATAAATTCACATATGCTAGTCACTTCATCAAAAATAACCAAAAGAATCCGGGACTTAATTGTGTAGATCCATTTTAGATTAGCTAAAATTTAATCATACTAACGAAATTAGATCTCATTTTTTGCTGCAAAATCACATTTAAGATAATTAATCCATCGATATAGAGATAGTTTAACGGCTAACACTTAGGCATATAGCAGAAATACTATCTATCTGTTGGGTGCACAACTCATATCAATGGACAAATAAATAAAAAAGTAAGAGAATAAGAGTGGTAAACAAGATGTTTGAAAATGAGGTAGGTATAAGTATTATGGAAGACCTGAATTTTGAAAAGAAATAATTGATCTGATTTCTGACAGAAATTAGATCAACTTTTTTTCTCAGGACTAGATAACACTAATAAACTCAAAATTATGCTAGTGAACAAATATCAAGATTGATTAAACTGAATTGTATCATGAACTCCCAATAGTCAATAATCAATTAATATGACTTGCTACACATGATTCACAAGTTGGAATCTCAATCCTACTATTGAATGAGTAGTTAATGATTTCAAAATATAAATCCACAGAACTTGTTTAGAGTTCGTGACGTTGATTCTTAATGAAGAAACAATCATAAATTCAGCTAGATTTCATTTCTAGAATATTAGCTATTAGAATAGTGAAGTCTTTACCACTACAGATAAGATTTTCTGAAAAGAAATTTTAAATTAAAAATGAAGAGATGAGTAACAATTCATTAGCATTAATCTGTGAAAGGTGTCTTCATTTATTACTTAACTAATCAGAAAATTTAGTACACCATGGAACCCAACACACGATTCAATATCAGTATTTATTGGTTCCAAATAAATATTGATATGTCAATGATTAATTTTATCAGCATTTATTAGTTTTAAAATAAATAATAAATTTTTATACATAATTATTGTTGTATATACAAATGTCTCATCTGACCTTTAGAACACAGAGTTTGGTGATGACTCAATATTCTTAAAACGATGAATGTTTAGTCTACTCATAGTCGTTGATAAAAAATTATATGTTGATGGCTAATAATTAGCAGTTGACATATAATCTTTTTATTAGTTTCTAGAATGTGCATGTAGACTCCAAGTATTCATTATGACTAACAATGGCTAGAAATATCGATTGGTATGGTAACAATTAATTTAATTCAGACTTTGACTATCCTAATCCTGATAGAAATTTTAGACATGAATCATAACTAAACACTTTGCTACCAAATAGGAATTGAGGAACAATGGCTTCACCGTTGATCATCCTAGTAACCAAATTTCCTGACATCCTTATATCGCCCAACTGTTAGATCACAATTGTTAGGCCTCAACTAGTCGATTGTTAGATCCCAACTTTTTGATTCCAATCTATAACGTTAAATTTCTAAGAGTTAGGTCCTCACATAAACATATTTGAGTCCCTGAAGAACAGAGCTGGGTCCCTAAAAATCATATTGTGTAAGATCGAACATTACAAACCATATTTATGGAAAGGGAATTGGATTTGGTGTTTCTCTTTCTTCCTCACTGTGAGTATGTGATTTTGTTTCATGTACCTCATAAATATTTCACTTTCCTCTCCGCTCATATTTATACTCAATCTGAAAAGTGTATCACTCCTCTCAAAGCTCCAATCCAGTTGTACCTGCAAGGAAAATCATCTTAGCTATCCTTAAGGAGGTCATAGGTTGTGCAATGGGAGTTCGCAAATCTCCATCCTTGTTAAACTCCTTGGATGAATCTGAGTCATATTCTACAAGTTGCGAATTTCCTGTTGAGGGTTCCAGATTTCAACTCTGGGAAGGTAAACAATGTTCCAAATACAGATAGTCAATAAGGTGTCGATCTGCGCCTATGTTAGACCCACTATCCGCATATGCATCCAAAGGATTTAAACCTGAGGAGGTAGACACTGACCACTAGCATATGGCTATTTGATCAGTATCCTCTTCAAATACCTGTAAAGGCAATTGCTCCATTAAAGATATTTAAACAATCGAATCTGACCTTAAAATGATTGAAACTCTTGTTTCCGTCAACAAATCCTCACTTGACAACTTTGGGATTGCAGTGCTCTATAGAAACTAAGTCAAAGTGATCACTACCTTGTAGTAGGAGTCACCCTAATCGGTATATTGAATATCAAAATAAATATCCTGGTAATACAGTTCAATATTTAATTAAAGGAACTGATCTTGACTTGGTACGAGTCTTAGGGAACAAACAGGAGCAAAAAAGAATTCGCAAGTGCATCCCTATTGCTCTTGGTCGCCAGTGAGACTTGATGCTTATTTCTATTAGGAAAAAATCACTCCCTAGCTACGTTAGGAAGACATGGTCGTAACTAAAAAGTAGGAGGAGTGAAAAATGGTAGTCTATATGCTGCAGGCCCCAAAGAATGAATTTCCTATGCTTCCAAGAGGTACAAGTCACAAGTAACTCATCCTAGGGACACTAAGGTCGCAACTAACTCCCTACAAGGAAGTTAGGGTCACAAGTAACTCCTCTAAGGAGCTCATGGTCTCCAGTAAGGAGTTCTTTCCAAAAATAAAGGCAAAATTCCCTCCCCAGCTTCCTAGTTACAAGTAAGCTTAAAATAAACTAAGGAAACCCCTTAGACACACTCTAGGTCGTAAGTAAGGTCCAAAAAATATCTTGGAGTCACCACTAACTCCTCCTAGGGAGTACAGAGGTTGCAAGTAACATAGTAAAGCCTCCTTGGAGTAGTTAGTCACCATTAAAGCTATTGTCAAGTCCCAAGAATGCAAGTGGTACAATTACAGACTGTTCAATATAAATGAATGGATATTAGAGTGCCACGTAGCCTTCTTCTCTCTCTAACCTATCAAGTCTATATAAATAATAGATGCAGATTGTAAATGTATCTCTCAATTTTTCAACAGTGCGAAGCTCTTGCAAAATTGTTCCAGCATTTCTTAAAAGCTTGATTTGATAAGGAGAGGTCATGTCCAATTTGATTCACACCATTTAAAGCCTTACAAACCTGTAACACTCATTATTTAAAGCTTCTTTGATTGTATTTAATACCTTTTGATAAGAGCTTTAGATTTTTCGAGTGATAAGAAGAACCCTAGATTGATAGCTATTGTATTTGGTTCTTTTTATACTTGTTGCTTTGAATCATTTATATTCGGAGTTGTAAGCAACCCTTTACGGTTTAATTTCTTAATAACAAGAAACATTCTGTGAATCTCCTTGTATTTATTTGTTTCATTTTTAGTTTTGATTTTTTGGTGCGTTAATTTGATAAAAACGAAGAACATACATTCACCCCCCTCTATATGTACCTTTTGGACCTAACAATTGGTACGAGAGCTTGTTGATCGATATACAGATCTGATCCGTTAGATTAGCAAGTTTTGTTGTTGATTTTGGTTGTACGGAGTCTGGGAGTGCTTTCATTGCGTAGATCTGGGTTGGATTTATTGGTTTTGACTTGACTAGTTTGGTATTGTTGATTGACTGGGTTATCATATTTTGAGACAGTATATTGTGAATTTTTCTTAGATCTGAAATGATAAGTTCTCAGAAGGTCAGTAGTATTAAGGTTCCTCAGTTCGATAAATCGAGATACAATCTATGGAAGAAGAAAATGGTTTTATATATTTGGCCGTCAAATCCAGAGTATATGAGGGTATTAAGAGAAGGATGACATATGCCGATGAAGGATCATCAAGAGTTGCCAAATATGAGGATGTTATGTCTTGAAGCAGAATGGAGTGCTCGTGACAAAGAACTGATAGCTCTGGATGAAGGCCTGCAGCTTGTTTTGGTGTATTCGATGGATGATGATATGAGTCAACAAATTATTGTCTGTGAGAGTGCCAGGCATATGTGAGAGACCATATAATTGCTTATGGAAGGAACTAAAGATGTCAGGCAAAATCGACTGGATATCTTGACTTCACAATATGAGGCTTTTAAGTCCTTTCTTGGAGAAAGCATAACACAAGTCTTTGAAAGACTTAATAATTTTTTGAATGAATTGGGTATTCATGGAAAGATTTATACTCAGATAGAAGTCAACATGAAGTTTATGCTAGTCCTACCTCACCACTTGGAGAATAAGGCTTCATCTGTTCATGAACGAGTTGACTTTGAAACCATGACACTTGAGAAGTTGTATGGTAAATTGAAGACACATGAGATGGAGCAGGAATAAAGGAAGATCATCTATGGTGGTGGTACAGTTGATAGCAAAAATGTTGAACTACTCAAGACAACTTCTCTTGTAGCCAGTGGAATCAAAGAGCGTGACATTATTGCTGAAAAGCCTAAGTCTAAAGCCAAAGCGCTCTTTGAAGCTGAGATGGATGATGGAAACCTCTCTAGTAATCCTAGTGACTACTACATCATTGAGGAGCTACAAGAAACGGAAGACCCTACTATGGCCAACTTAGCTGGGATGTTCAGTAATATCAGGTTTAGAAGGAAGCAGGGTTTTAGGGGTTCTGAAAGAAACAACCGTGGTCAGAGGTCAAGTTTATCTTCTGGATCAGGTTACATGACATGGATGGTTGATAGAAGCAAGTTCAGATGCTACTGGCTGTAGAAAGTCTCAGTAAGCAAAGGATAAAGGAAAAGCTTATCAAAAGAAGGACTCAGGTAGCTCAAGGAAGTATCCAGTGAAATCTTACATAGCTGAAGGGAAGAGTTGGGATGACACCGATGATGAAGAAGAGCAATATGGAAATCTAGCATTGATGGAAGAATCTTCTTCTCAGGTAAAATTTCCAACTGTTCGAGCTTTACCTCCTAATAATTTATGTGAGAATGAACACTATGTCAAATTTAGGAAGACTGTCCTAGTGTATGGAAATGCAGTTTCTCATCACTATCTTAAGGCACGATGCAATACTAAAGAATGCATTGAACAACATGATGTCGTAAAAGAAGTGTATAGAAATGTGAGTACTACACTAAGATATACTCTGCTTGATGTCGAAGAACTTAAAGTAGAACTCAAGAAAGTTAAAGATAAAAATGATAGGTTAGTTCTAGATAGGGTCAGTATTGAGAATCTTAAGCAAACAAATAAATATTTTGAGCTTAAGATTACTATGCACCTTGAGATTGAGGAAGAGCTAAGGAACAAGAATGCAGAATTAGAAACTAAATTGCATGCTTTTACTTATTCTGCAAATCTTGCTAAGAAGCTCATAGTTGATTAAGTAGTAGGTGGAAAGGTTGGGATAGGTCTAGACTACGACGAACTTAGAAAAGTTACTAAGAAAAGAGTGGTTGAAATGACCATGTAGAGAAAGTTGTTAATACCCCTAATACACCTCATATTCTTAAGGAAGCTAAGAAGCATCTGTTTAACAAAACTACTGTTGAGCCCTTTGATAAAGATAATCTTTATATTCATCATGAGATGCTTGTTGAGGATCTCGAGCTCTTAAGGAGACAAAAGGAAAAGAAACCTAAGTCTGTTACTAGTGACTCTAAAGTATCTTTTGCTGGACAAGGTTTCACTTCCAAGACTAAGAAGAATAAAAACAAAAATGGCAGGATAGGAACTAATAGCCCTAGGAATTTATGTAATAATTTTGGTTCTGCTGGTCACCTTACTCATGCTTGTAGAAAGGTTAAAGTAGACAATTCTAAGAATGCTTGTAATATCCGGGATATATCGTGTAATTATTTTTATCAATAAATAAATATTATGTGATTATTATATGAATTTTGGTGAATTATATGTTATGTGGTACTTGTATTTGGATGTATTAATATGATAGAATTTGAGTATTTTAGTTTTTATTAGTCCAAAATAAAATATAGATAATTGTGATATTTTTCTATTAATTTTTATGTTGTTATATGGTTTTATAAATGATTTATAGATTTTATAAATTATTTTTCTAGAGTATTTATAAACTATTTTGTATAATCGAGAACCAACTGACTTCAACCGTTTTTACGTTTTTACAAACCGAAAACTTTTTCCTCACCTAATTATAATATTCCGAGCATTTTCCATGTTTTGACTTTTTCGATCTGGAGTACGGTTTTCTCCGTGTGGGTCCCGGCGCAATATTTTCGATACGAATTGTGTTTTGGTAAATCGATAAACCCCGCATTTTTGAGAAACGGGATCTTTTTATTAAACTATTATATTATCTTCTCGTAATACGTGTAATCAAAGCGCTCAGACCAAGTCTGTATTTACAAAATGTATGGATTTAGATAATTATCCTAAAATCAGTACCGATTTGGATCTGTTTTATCAAATAAATGTAATATTTTATATCCGGTATGATCCAACGGGGTACCAATATTCCGAAAATATAAATAGCCTTTACCGTATTCTATTTTGTACAAAAAATCATTTACAGTCAGTTAAATATATAATTTTCAGAGTAAATACAGTATATTCATAGTGTTTTTCATAATCAAACCTAGATTTGAAGGCGTTAGCGATATCCGATTCTAGAGTTCAAGTAACCGAATCGAAGGTCTTGAAGAGTACTTTCAGAATCTGTGATCCATACACCTGTAGAATCAAAGGTTATTTTCTATAATTTTTATTAATTTCGAATAATTTTTGGATTAAAATATGAATTTTTGTTCTTGATATTGTTTGTGTGATTTGATGCTTGCATGTTGTAGATAATTTCATCCTAGTCATTTTGGTATATCATATGCTTGATTTGGAGTTCAATAACATGCTCAAAGTGTGTTTGATTCTTGGAATATGAAATTGGGCTTTTTATAAGTATGAATGTTCTTGATTATTTTTTGGGCATTTCTGCCTTTCGGGTTATTAGCTTAATTCGTTTATACCATTAAAAAGATCGTGAAATAAGGAATCGATTGGCATATGTGTGTAGATCAGAGGATTCATGGTTTGTGTAAATCAGAAAAAGAGCCGAGGTCGCTGGAAATTTTAAGGTTTGGCCGGAGATTGAATTCTGGTGATAAACTGATGTGGTTGTTGTTGATTCTGGAATCCTAGTTGAATTGAGAACATAACAGGATCAAGAACTCCGTTAAATGATTAGTTTTTGGTGAAGATCGGGGCTTCGCCGGAAACTGGAAGCTCGCCAGATTCTGCAGATTTTCCGGCGAGTTCCTGGCAACCTGTCTAACCCGGTGGCGACCTATTTAGCTGTTAGCTTGACCCAGTTTAGATCCACCTCAGTCCTACTTCATTTTTGTAAAATTGTTTCTGTATTTTATTTCTATAAATAATTTAAAAATCCATTATTTAATTTCTAAAATTCATTTTTAATTCCAAAAATCATTATTTTAATTCTGAAAATCATTTTTAATTCAAAAATAAATCGGAATTATTTAATTAATTAATTTTAGTTAATAATTAATTATTTAATTGATCAATTAATTCAAATATTAATTGATTAATTGATTTAATTAGTTATTAATTATTTTTAATTAATTATTTATTAGATTTAATTATATTTATTTATTTATTTTGATTTAAAAATTCCGAAAAATAGTTTCGAGCTTTAAAATATTATTTTAAATTATTTTCAAGGTTCGATAATTATTATTAAATCATTTTAAAGTCAGATTCAGGTGTTCGAACCCTATTATTTCATTATAAAATGATTTAGAGACCCGTTTTAATTCCGAAAAATATTTAAAAAATTCATATTAAATACCAGAAAAATCATTTTAACCCCAAACCTTCTTTGAAAAATTATTTATATCGAATACCTTGCATACTATGTGCTATGTGCTATCTGAGTAATGTGATATATGGCTATGTGCTTATTGATTGGCTATTTTATCCATAACATTTAATCCGTAAATTGGATTTGGGTGAAACGAAAGGTAGATAAAACCTTATGACGTCCATGTGTCGATTAAAATAATAATGTGAGATGAATATTGAAAGATACTTATGATGCCTAGGAGAGTAAGCAAGGTGTAAAAAAAGGGAAGCAGGTGATCATATAATGGAATCAATGCGTAGAAAATAAAGGAAGTGATCAGTGAATAGAAGCGAGGCATAGGAAAAGTAGACAAGTGGCTGTTAAATAGAATCATTAGACAAGTAAAAGTGAAGTTGGAATCATTTGAGATAAGGCAAGTACTTCTTAACCTTTCTCGAGATATATTGCAAATATTCCTAAACTCTCTCGTGACATATTTTTAGTATTCAAAATAATTCTGCTTTATATTGTAAGTGATTTGAATCACTCAGACTTGAACCTTGATCACATCATTTGATCTCTGAGATATAAGCCTTATTTTTCTGTAAACCATCCATTGATGATTTATCAGACACTAAACCACACAAATACGATACTACTCCACAAATACGTAACCACCATACACCAAATACTGGAACAGAATTTCTTGAACATACAGAAACTTTTATACTCAATCATACCTTATAACATCAAAGGACTAAACCTTGTGAAATCATTGTTCATCTAATACCTGATTCTCCTACAGGCTAAAAGCCATTCCTCACACATACCTTGATATACCCTTGTGATAATCATGAATTTCATTACGCTTTTATTCAAATGTTTTATCACTATTGATTATGATCTTGCTTTATTGAATTATATTGTTTATCATACTGAATTGTTTTAGAGTTGAATAGTTTTTTTATGAGGACCAGATTCGTGGTCAGACCAGATTCGTGGTCGAATTAGGCCAATGTGTGCCTTGGATCCAGTTTATAGAGCATATCCGTGTGCCTTACTCGGGGTTAGTGCGTTACTAGTCAGAAGCCTAACCTTGTTTTTAAAATTTAAAATGAATATCTAATTCTAATGATTGTTTAACAAGAAACTTGATTCCTCTGAATCATCTCGGTTCATCATTGTTTAACCTCAGTTATTGTTATTATGACTTGCTGAGCTAGTTAGCTCATTCTTGTGAATCTATCTATGTATTCTACAGTTAAAAGAAAATGATTGATAGTAAGGTTTCCCAACCCAATGTGCGAGCTAGGTTTCTTGGACGAGTTGAATCGAGCCATCGGAAGCTTAATATTATAGTTGAGTTGTGCAAGCTTGTAAGAATAAATTTCAATATCGATTATAGGTTAAACTAGTTGGGATTTGGTGCGATGTAACAAAAGTTAAGGTTGTGGCTTGTTTTCCTACTTTAACATGTTGTAATCCGTTTGTGTGAAGCAGGGTCATTGTAAATAATATTTCATATACGGGTTTATATATTGTGTGTGTGTGTTGTGGACCCCAAATTTCTGACCCGGCTTTAGAGGGCGCCATAAGTTGGTATCAGAGCTACAGGTTATAAGTCACTGAAATAAGCCTAGATTGTCAGGATTGGGTAGAAGGTTAGGATTAGGAATAGAAAATAAAAAGATAAGATGTCGTGAGGTTGAGTGCGACTGTATGGTGGGTTTTGGTACGGTTCACGTTGCGATTCGAAATTCTCATCTTGCAATGTGATGTCCAGATAACGGCAATGGCAGATCATATTTTCCCTATATCATCTGATCATTCGGAACCTTCTATTTAAGGACCGTCATCTTCGCCAGATTTAATCTACACATTGTTCTTCCATCAGTATTAACGGTATTACCTCCTGTTGTAACAGCTGCACCTCTTCAAACTATTCTACACTATTCTACCACCCCCTGATGTGAGACCACCTATTCAAGAACCTCCATCTGCTTATTCCTGTTCTACTATACATTCAATTTTGAATGTATCTTTTCAGTTTACTCTACACCCTATTCTATACCCTCAATTTAAAACATGTCTTATGAAGCAACATATCTAAGAGGATGGATTCGAGAGCTACAGTAAATGGTGAGTACATGAGATATTAATAAAGGTGAGAAGGAGTTTAGAAAGAAGATTCATGTGATCCGGAGGATAGATGCTACCAGGTTAAATAGAGCCACTAGTGAATAGGCCACCCATGATTAACTTGTGGGATGGACTAGATGAGTTTTGAAAGAGTTAGAGAAGAATATAAATCTGGATTTTTCTTGGTATTAGATGAGGGTGTTATAAATGTGATATATATAGTAGTAATGTGATGTGATATCAGCAGACTTGTTTTATAGAATAGACCTATTGTACTTAACGATAGCAAAGAAGAAGAAAGAAAAGAAGATGATGGGAGTATTACCAGTATAGAAACTTTGAAGTGAAGTTACGAATAAGATAATATGCAATGACAACTGAAGTTTTCATTGATTAAGGAAGGCAAATGGACCCCATAAAGGAGAGAAGATAGACTGAAGTGAATGGACCTTTATGTGATTGTTTCCTTAAATTGGTACCTTGTTATGTTTAAGAAGGACAATAACCAACTCATATAGTAAGGAAGACCAAATGTGTGATTTTTAAAATTTTTAAACAAGTTTTTGAAAGAGATTTTCCTAACAAATTTTCCAAAAGCCTTCTTGAATAAAATAAGTTTTAAAATTTGGTTGTCAAGTTACTACTTGAGTTTGTTATAAGACCCGGATTACTTAGAAAATATGTGTTATAGAAATTAGTATCGTTAAATCAGAGGGTCAAGTGGACCCGCCATTACAAAGAAGTTTTGATTATTCCTAACGAAAGAATATAAAGATTATTTGATAAGATTAACAACAGAATCAACGTATATAACAACTATTCATCCGATTACTAGGACTATCAGAGTTCAAATAATTTTTGATTTCACAGAAGCCTGGGTATGACCGAAGAAGATTGGGAAGATTTCCAGACTTTTCTAAAGGAAGAACATTATTAACAAAAGAATCGATATGTTGAATGATTAGTGGTTATTCTAAGTTACAAAGATGAAACTTGAGGTTATCCGGTAAGAGCGCAATTATGATTGAATTGTTAAATATTATACGTGCAGGTACGACGCTAAAGACACAAGACTTAATACGTAAGAATCTATCATAGTACTTAATTTACGCAAGCATTTAAGCGGACATTTGGAAGTTATTAAATGTATCGAATGGGATCTATTGATCGAACAAGCTCAGAAGATGTATATAAGTGAAATGTGATGGTGACCAATGGTATCATTCTTTTCTCCAATACTACAACATATATTCTTTTTGATTAATGAATATGTATAAACTTCTTTCATTAATAAATTCTTTACATTGATAGGAAAAAGGAGGATATTGCATTCCTTTCAAATTTAATTTTCCCCCTCAAGTTTTGCTTTCTGATTGGGACAAGCAGTGTTATGGTGAGATGCTTTGTCAGAATGAGGAAGAGTCGGGTGGGATTCCAGCTAATTATGTGTTGTATGCCATATGGTATGAAAGACTGGCCATCTTAAGTACCAATGTGGTGTCTCATTCATTTTCAAATTATTACTTCTTCTTTCTCTTTAACTCTAAGTTTATTAAATTATGGATCCTTCTAGTTGTTTTGGTACACTGTTCTTTACAAAAGTTTTCCAAACAAAATCAATCTACCAAGGACCAAGCAGACAAAGTTCTAGCCATTGGATTTACCTGTTCCAAGTGTTGGAGACCAAGTACGTTAAGAATTATGGGATCTACTGTGACGTCCTCAATCTCAGGGTTAGGAAATGAGGACCCACACACCTTTAATCTAATAATTAAATAAGCATAAACCTCGATTAACTACTAACAGGATCAAACAGGATAAAGTATGAGACAAGATTACAACTACCAATCATAAAATATAACTTACAACCCCATTATAATATTAAATAAACATAATCGATTCCGGCTTGGAACCGAAAGATAACCCATTGTATCTTTACAACCTTCTGGCTAAGCGCTTTCTCACTCAAAAACACCACTACCTGCTCTGGCAACCGGAAGCCCTCAACACGGTAGGGACCACCAGGTACGCTCTTACGAGCAGTGCGCCTAAGCCTGGCCATCTTCTTGCTTAACTGCCATGGTTAGATTAAAACAAAACATATGAGTATAAAACTCAGCAAGTAACTATAAAGCAGTTCTACGATATAAAATCCACAATATACTTTACCAATCTCAGGGCATTCTACTTTATTTGTTCTAGGTGGCAGATATCCATCTTACGGGTTATGAAAGGGTTATGAAGGAGAAATGTGGGGCTTTCAAGGAACAAGACTCGAAGCAGGGTGAAAGCCGACATTCATCACAAATCATTAAAGGATCAAAATAGATCTTTCAGGAAGGAAAGCAACAATATTTCACTATATGGAATCAATTATATGATCAACAGATTTAAAAATCAGGGTTCAAGAGCTTTAAGCTTCACAATATCACAATCAACCCCTTTCAAAACAATATAAACCATTTATATTTTTTTTTCAAAGAATCAATTACTGAGTAGAAAGTTTCAATTCCTTTTTAAAATCAATATAGAACCCTTGATTGGACCACTTTATCTTTTTATTTCATTATAATACGGGTGATCAGCCCGTACCAACCTCCATTCGGTCTTCAAGGTACCATACGGCATAATTTCAACCTTAAACTGGACTAGCCCCACTAGCCTCTTACAATGACTGGACTAGTCCCACTAGCCTCTTACGTCCAATCCAATCCATCAGGAATTCGTTTGGAAAACCTTGAGTTGGAAAAAGTAGGTTTTCTAAATTCATTTTATCATTACCAAGAATATGAAATCATTCAGACTCTTTCAAGTCGAAACTCATTCTTAGATTCAATTTCATTGATTCAAAGTTAAGGAAATGAATCAAAGATAAACAAGATGAAATTCTAGGGGTTTTTGAATCAATGACAACAAGGTACTTAAGTCAAAAGAATCAGACTGTTCCAAGGATCAATAAGGGATATGGTGATCAAAGAATATGGTATCATTACAAGGGTTTCGTAAAGGTAATTATAGGGTTTATAACAGTTCATGGCATAATCAAATAAGTTGAACATCAGAGATAGGTTACCAAAGGTTTGAATCAATAAGCTTATCAATAACAGTTTTACAAGATCAAAGACAGGGTATCTCAAATCAATATCAGGGGGTCATCATTTTACCTTCCCGTGTTGCATTAACACACATCCTAGTCCTTTATACAAAGCATCACTGAATATTACAAATTCTCCTTTTTCATCAGGTAACACCAACACTGGGGTAGTTACCAGCCTCTTCTTTAACTCTTGAAAGCTTTCCTCGCACTTTTCCGTCCATATAAACTTCTCGTTCTTCTTTGTCAACTTTGTTAATGGGACATCAATCTTAGAGAAATCTTGCACAAACCTTCTATAGTATTCAGCTAATCCCAGAAAACTTCTGACTTCTGTAGGAGTCTTGGGCCTTTCCCAATTCATTACAGCTTCTATCTTGGCTGGGTCCACTTTGATTCTTTCTTTATTAACTACATGACCAAGAAATTGCACTTCCTTTAGCCAAAATTCACACTTCGAAAACTTAGCGTATAGCTTCTCTTTCCTCAGAGTTTCCTAAAAAATCCTCAAATGCTCCTTATGATCTTCTTCCGACTTGGAGTAAATCAGTATATCGTCAATAAACACAATAACGAACTTATCCAAATATTGCTTGAACACCCTGTTCATAAGATCCATAAATGCGGCTGGCGCATTCGTCAAACCAAATGCCATTACCAAAAACTCGTAGTGTCTATATCTCATTCGAAACGCTGTCTTGGGTATATCTTCTGCTTTAATCTTTAATTGATGATACCCAGATCTTAAATCAATCTTGGAGAAATACGAAGCTCCTTTTAACTGGTCAAACAAGTCATCGATTCGCGGTAGAGGATACTTATTCTTAATCGTCAACTTATTCAATTCGCGATAATCAATGCACAACCTCATACTTCCATCCTTTTTCTTTACAAACAACACCGGTGTGCCCCACGGGGATACACTCGGCCGAATTACTCCTTTATTCAACAATTCTTGCAACTGAGCGGCCAATTCCTTCATCTCGACTGGTGCCATACGATAGGGAGCTTTCGATACTGGTTCCGTTCCAGGAGCCAAATCAATCGGAAACTCGATCTCTTTATCTGGAGGTAGTCCAGGCAATTCATCTGGAAATACATCCGAAAAATCTCTTACTATTGGGATATCCTCTATCCTCAAAGATTCTTTCTCCACATCCAAAAAATGAGCCAAATAAACTTCGCATCCCTGACGTAATAATCTCCTTGTCTCGATAGCCGTTAGGAATTTCTTCTCTTGCCTATTTCCTTTGAATATCACTTCCTCACCATCCTTGTTCCTCAACTTCACCTTCTTACTTTTACATTCTATTTGTGCCTCATGGTTTGACAACCAATCCATTCCTAGTATAACCTCAAACTCTCCTAACTTAAAGGGAATTAAGTCAGCAGAAAAGTGCCGACCTTCTATAGTCACATCACAATCGGGACAAATCTTATTAATAATAACTTTCTCTTGATTTTATACCTCTATAATCAAATTAGGTTACAGAGGGTACGCAACATAATTTAACTTATCAAGAATACTTTTAGAGATAAAAGATCTAGTTGCTCCAGAATCCATCAATACTTTTACTTCTACTGAGTTAATAACAAGCATACCTGCTACCATGTCCTCATCTTGCACAACATCTTTCATTTTCATATTAAAAGTCCTAGCTCTGGGTTGAGCTGATGGTGCTGGGAGAGATGGCGGTCCAGCAATCCTAAGAACATTGGCCTTCTGAACAGGCTCCTTGCAATTCCTGGCCATATGGCCCACCTTCCCACACTTGAAACAAGCCAAGTTAGGCTTCCTTGCTCCATTTGGACACTCTGAAGAATAATGCCCTTTCTGGTTGCACTTGAAACAGGTCACATCCAACTTATTACACCTTCCCGGGTGTCTCTTCCCATAATTCTTGCACTCTTGAATCTGAGGTCTGTTATCCTTCCCCGGTTGTACTGCTTTCTGGAAACGGTTCTTCTGAGCTCCGTTACCGGGTTTAAACTTCTGAAACTTTTGGTTCTGACCTCCGCCATTCTTTCCAAACTTCCCTCTAAACTTTGAACTTCCTTGCTCTTGCTCTGAGCTTTCAAATTTCCTTTTTCTTTCTTCATTTTCTCTCCTCATAGCTTCACGCTCACCTTCCACTATCATTGCCTTTTGTACCAAGGCAGCATAATTCTTGATTTCCAACAACGCTACTTGACTCTTAATCAATGGCTTAAGTCCTTGTTGGAACCTCTTAGCCTTCTTTGTCTACGTATTCACATACTCAGGTACGAATCAAGATAGCTCCGAGAATTTCACTTCATACTCCGCTACCGTCCTCTTGCCTAAGGTCCAGAAATTTCATCTCCAACTGATCTTGCATATAGCTCGGCATATACTTCTCCACAAACCTCTCAGTGAACTTCTCCCATGTTAAGTCCTTTCCTTCCAACAACACTTTCGAAGACTCCCACCAGAAACTCGCTTCATCTTTGAGGTAATAACTCGCATACTGAGCTTTCTTATCGTCTTTAACTTCTTCTAACTCAAAAGCTTTTTCTATTTCTCTTAACCACGACTGTGCTTTAATCGGGTCTGGCAAACCTATGAATTCTGGGGGATGAACAGATTGAAAGTGTTTGAAGTTTCCAACTTTAGGGGCCACAGGTTGTTGCAAAAGCTGACCAAGTCTGCTCATCATGGTGGTTTCTGGGTTTACTTCTGGGTCTTGGGTTGGTATTTCTTTTCCTTGGTGATCTGGTGAGTTGGCCATTTCTTACAAACCTGATTGAGCAATTATTTAGCAATACGATAGCATGGAATATATATAACAACATTTTATTATGAAATCTTTTTTTGTGGGTTTTAAGCTTTACCCAATTTTGCACATGAAATCCTATTACTACATAATTCTCATATCAGTGTTGTTTTATCATGGCACAGAATAGGGTATTACGAACTTTAAACATGGTTGTACGGAAACATGATATTTAGAACAGTTTATGAGATATTTAGGGTGCATAATGGAAAACAAAAAAATGGATTTATTTAAACAAAAGGGTACATAAAGGAAAGTCTGGTTATCACAAGTTCTGAAATAAGGTACAATAATATAGCAGGGTTAAACAGAGGAAAAACTGGAAAATATCCCCCTATCTACCCCTAACTTTTAACAACTACTGCTACAATGATCCGAAACAAATGAAAAAAAAGGATCCCGGCATCTGACCAAGTATCCCAAAGCCTACCGGCGCTGAAAAACAACAATCTACGGGCTCAACCAACAGTCCCGTCTAATCGTCTATAATCTCTCTCAAAACAACCAACATCCAGCGAATGATCTTATACAGCCTCCGGCCTCAGCATCAGCATCACTAGTGGATGGTCCCTCATCCAATCTCCTCCGGGCAACCTGCTCCACCATCTTAACCCGAACTCACCACTCATCGCCCATAACTAAAGTGCTCTGCCTAGACTCTCGGGCTAGCCTATCCACCCAAGCTCCCAACTCAGGAATACGGGAGTAAACAAAATCTCGACCCTGGGCTAAATTGCCACCAACATTGACAGGTACAGTCTTAGGCATCTCAGACTCTGGCTCAGGGGCAGGGGTCTCTGAATCTGGCCTCAAGGGTGAAATCTGCATAGGGATCTCACTACTCACAGAAGGGTCCTCCTTTGGATCTGAACTAACATACACAGGCTCCTCTGGAGAGGGTGGAATGGGGTCCACTGGGGTACTGGTCAAACTAATCTCTGAATCTGAGTCACTACCACTACTTGGATCCTAAGAAAAAACACAAATCAGCAACCAAGAAACAACATTAGGGTTAAATAAAGCTTCCAGCTAACTCACACCCTAACTCTAGTTTCCACTTTAACTGATACACACTTTCCTTAGACTATACCTAATAGTCTAACTCAACTCTATATGAGTCGAACTCTCTCATGTTATAAATATTCCCAAAATACCCTTTTAAAGCCTAACTTGTCTCAGGGACTAGATCCTGTAGCTCTGATACCAACTTGTGACGCCCTCAATCTCGGGGTTAGGAAATGAGGACCCACAAACCTTTAATCTAATAATTAAATAAGCATAAATCCCGATTAACTACTAACAGGACCAAACAGGATAAAGTATGAGACAAGATTACAACTACCAATCATAAAATATAACTTACAACCCCATTATAATATTAAATAAACATAATCAATTCCGGCTTGGAACCGACAGATAACCCATTGTATCTTTACAACCTTCTGGCTAAGCATTTTTTCACTCAAAAACACCACTACCTGCTCTGGCAACCGGAAGCCCTCAACACGGTAGGGACCACCAGGTACACTCTTATGAGCAGTGCGCCTAAGCCTGGCCATCTTCTTGCTTAACTGTCATGGTTAGATTAAAAGAAAACATATGAGTATAAAACTCAGCAAGTAACTATAAAGCAGTTCTACGATATAAAATCCACAATACACTTTACCAATCTCAAGGCATTCTACTTTATTTGTTCTAGGTGGCAGATTTCCATCTTTCGGGTTATGAAAGGGTTATGAAGGAGAAATGTGGGGCTTTCAACGAACAAGGCTCGAAGCAGGGTGAAATCCGACATTCATCACAAATCAATAAAGGATCAAAACAGATCTTTCAGGAAGGAAAGCAACAATATTTCACTATATGGAATCAATTATATGATCAATAGATTTAAAAATCAGGGTTCAAGAGCTTTAAGCTTCATAATATCACAATCAACTCCTTTCAAAGCAATATAAACCATTTACATTTTTTTTCAAAGAATCAATTACTAAGTAGGAAGTTTCAATTCCTTTTTAAAATCAATATAGAACCCTTGATTGGACCACTTTATCTTTTCATTTCTAATACGGGTAATCAGCCCGTACCGACCTCCATCCGGTCTTCAAGGTACCTTACGGCATAATTTTAGCTTTAAACTGGACTAGCCCCGCTAGCCTCTTACAATGACTGGACTAGTCCCACTAACCTCTTACGTCCAATCCAATCCAATCCATCAGGAATTCGTTTGGAAAACCTTGAGTTGGAAAAAGTAGGTTTTCTAAATTCATTTTATCATTACCAAGAATATGAAATCATTCAGACTCTATCAAGTCGAAACTCATTCTTAGATTCAATTTCAAGAATTCAAATTTAAGGAAATGAATCAAAGATAAACAAGATGAAATTCTAGGGGGTTTTGAATCAATGACAACAAGGTACTTAAGTCAAAAGAATCAGACTGTTCCAAGGATCAATAGGGGATATGGTGATCAAAGAATATGGTATCATTACAAGGGGTTCACAAAGGTAATTATAGGGTTTATAACAGTTCATGGCATAATCAAATAAGTTGAACAGAAAAGATAGGTTACCAAAGGGTTGAATCAATAAGCTTATCAGTAATAGTTTTACAAGATCAAAGACAGGGTATCTCAAATCCATATCAGGGGTTCATCATTTTAACAGTTCAATACTCTACATGGTATGAACAACATTCTCTCTATAACCATTTACACACGTAATTAGAGTTACTTGCCTGAATTCGCTTTCCTGTTTCACAAAGGTTGAATTCCTGAATGCCCTCACATTCCGAATCTACAATCAAAACCAAAACCTCAATTAGTTTCTCAACTCTCGTTCCTGGAACGTTCACTCAATACGATAGCTCGATTATACTTCTGACTCGAACTATACGAGTATAGCTTATATACACACATGCACATAGCACATAACATATTCTTTTCTCATAGCCTTTATATCTCTATATATATACTTGATCACCAACTTATACTCGCTAAATCTTGACTATTCTCCAAATCAAACATCTATAACTCATATGAACACACAATTTCATTCATAGCCAATTACTTACGACCATAGCTATCACTTATAGCTTTTAAAATCAATCAACTCAATTTCCCTTTTTTTATCCCTAATTCGAACCAAAACAACAATCAAACAAACAATTCCAAAGATTTTCACATATAAACACTCAATCATTCTATCAATTGCCAAAAATCAGATTTTTGACCTTTAATTCATATGGCCTATTCGGCCTTAACACTTATCATAATTAAGAATCAAACATGCAAAACCCTCATTTGACATGTATCAAGTATATCGTCCCAAAATAGTTTAATTTCATTCTTACAACTCATTTAAACTCATAATTCAAACGTAATCATGGATGATCACTCAATTTATCACTTAATTCAACTTAATCAAGTAGAAACATTCAAAATTTCCAAGAATCACAACATGCATGCAACAATTTGGACTTTTAACCATTACTTATTCTTATTACACTACCAATTATAAAAACGATTATCAATAAGTCATTCACATCAACAAAACCAACATAATCTTTCAAAAATATTAAGAGCCATTCGGCCTCTTCAAGAAATTGTCACATGCAAACTCAATTTCAAATCATTGCATCTTAATCACACTAATTTCTTAACATTAAGCTAGATTAACATTCACATCCATCAAAAATCAACTTATTAACTTATAAACTACAAATCCATTCGGCCTTTCAAAAAAAACCACATGCAAACATAAAATAATTGATTAAATACTAGAGCTCAGTGTTGAACATCATTGCTCACCACCGGTTCACCGGAGTTCATCACCGGTGGTGGTGGCATCACGGTGGTGCCCCCATTTGAGGGTTTCTCTAGTGATTACACACATGCAAGCACTCATATTCACTTTAAATCATTCAAGAATCAAAGCCCTTTTGTTTCCATGAAAATCGAAGTCAAAACCACCAAATCCAACTTTGGTTTTTCTCAAAAACTTGAAGATAGTGACATGCATGTATGTATATAGGCAAATAACACAAAATCTCACATAATCATGGTTCTATAACCGAAAAAGAGTGAAGAACAAGTGAGAGATTGAAGAGAGAGAGAGTGTACCGAGAGTGATAGAGAGAGAAATCCCGAGAGGGATGAAGAAATGAGAGAAAAAGAAAGAAAAGAGAGAAGCTTGGGTAAAAAGAAAGAAAAGAGGAGGTGGGTGGGATTATATACTACCAAGGGAGGGGTAGTATGGTAATTGGATTATCTCGTTTCTGATTCACTTTTTATTCTTAAAAGAAAATGAATTTGATCTACAAATATCTCTCTTGGAAAAGATGAATTTGATACAAATGATAATTTTAAAACGTGAATCTCGAAATTAGCTTTCCAACCATTACTCATAATAAGATTTTGAGCGTACGGTTAATTTTATATGATTTTTACAAGTTTGTGCTAATAATAACACTTTATCATAAAAAAATCAATTTAAAATGCAACGATCACCAAATAAATCCGTCCGTCATTTTTAGAAAGTCTATAGGATTATTACCAAGATAATAGAACAAATCTCATGCAGTTATCTTACTCAGATAATTTTATAAATATGCGCGAAGGTTAAATAAACCTTTATTTAAATCAAATAATTCCCTTAAATCCATAAAAATATCAACAGATCACGTAATCATGCGTACAGACAGACAAACACACATATGAATACATCACAACTCATGTCTGATCATAGAAATTATCCTTCTTTAATATTATTCCTTTTTATGCGTTTCGGGTCACGTTTTGCCTGACGGCCCGACGCTCAGCGTTTCAATTACGCTTCTCATTATCATTATCGACCGACATGATACTAGGACGCAATACTTTATTTAAACATTCATTTCACATAATAATGCATATTTCACATTTTATATACTTTAAACCCTTATTAGGACGGGTCCCGTTCTACCTGACGGCCCGACAACACAGCTTAACTCCTAAGCTGACTCTTTAAATTGGAACGCTTTTACTTACACTCCTAGATTCTAATATACAGTAATGACAATTAACTATCACTTAATCACATAATCATAATCACTTCACATAAAGCATATTTAATTGACTTAATTACGTTGCAAAATTCTCAGACGTCACATCTACTCTACTCAGATGGTAAATAAGCCTCCAAAAGAAAGAGTTTATACAATGTTGATGAAAGATGCTATTCGGAATACGAATGTGATGGCAGGAATGCTTACCGTGGATTCTTTCTGTGTTAAAGTATTAGTGGATTCGGTAGCAACTCGATCATTGATTCTCAAGATTTTATTGATAAGTTGAATTGTTAAATAAGATCATGACTAAAGGATTAGCAAATCAAGAACATTTATATGATAACCAACTGTGTGTAGTAATTGTGAGATTGAGGTTTCCGGCAATAAGTTTATGCTGATTTGATACTGTTGAAAAAGGAGAATTTGACGTTATTTTAGGATCGGACCGACTGTCTAAGTAGGCTGTCATGATAAGAAGATAATTCTGAAGACACCAGATTGAGAATGTGATAATGGCTAGAGGTCGAAGGAAAGCAAGGAAGTTTTAATGATAATTCAAACTAAAAGGTTACCATGGAAAAGATAGGAGCACTATAGTGAATATGCGGTAAACAGAAGCCAGGAGCCAGCAAAATTTGAAGATTTTATAGTAATCAATGAGTTTTAAGATATGTTTCCATACGAGTTACCAAAATTTCCTCCAAATAGAGAAATTAAGTCCGCGATCGACTTAGCACCTGAAATGAAGCCAGTGTCCAAGGCCCGCATAGAATGACGCCGGTTAAAATGAAGGAGTTAGCAAAGCAATTGCAAGAGATTGTAGAAGAAAGAGCAATTAGACCTAGTTTACCCCATGAGATGCACCCGTATTATTTATTACAAAGAAAGATGGAACCATGAGTTTATGTGTTGACTAGAGAAAGCTCAGCAAGCTTGCTATTAAGGAAAAGTATTTGTTACCTCGAATTAAGGATTTGCTTGATCAGTTGAAAGAAGTAAAGAATTTTCTGAGATGGATTTAAGATTTGGGTATCATCAATTGTAGATTGAACCCGAGGATGTGCTAAAGGCAGCTTTCAGAACTAAGTACAGTTATTATGAAATTTTAGTAGTGTCATTTGGATTGACTAATATACCAACAATATTTAAACTTGATGGATAAAACTTTTAAGGAGTATCTGGATAAGTTGTATTTGTGCTCACAGATGATATTGTGGTTTACTCAAAGTTAACGGAGGATCATGCAAGGTAATTAATGATAATTTTGCGAATTCTGAGGAAGAATAAGTGTATGCTAAATTTTCAATGTGTAGGTTTTGGTTGCACGAAATTCAATTTAAAATGATGAAGGAACCAATATGGATCCAGCAGGGATTAAAGTTACTATGAATGAAAAAAGATTAAAAGCACCGACAAAAGTCAGAAGCTTTTAGTATTGGCAGAATATTATTGAAAATTTGTTCAAGATTTCTTGAAGATTATGACATCTTTGACGAAGCTTACCAGAAAAAGTGAGAAGTTTATATGAAATTGAGAAGCGTGAAGAAAGTTTTTCGAAGTTAAAGGAGAAATTGATCACGACACCTATTTTATCAATTCTAGATGATCAAGAAGAGTTTGTACCCTATTGTTAGGTAATGAATCACACACAGAGGGGGGTCAATGTGTTTTTCTGATTTTAGGCTTTTCTTGAAAGTTAATCGTTAAACAAAGTAAATTAAATCTTGTATAGAAAAGTGTTCATGCAGAATATAAGCTTACATAAAATAAAGAACACAGATCTTCAAAACTCACTTAATTTTTGTATTAAAAATTAAGATGTTTTGCTACAAAATTTCTAAGCTCTTTGAAGTTAAAGAGCTCAGCTTCTTTTCGTTAGTGTTACAAGAATTTTGATCTAAATTGTTACTTCTAACTAGAGGACCAGTGTTAACTTTATATCTCAGTTAACTGCTGGTTTACAAAATGGATAATAAACATGCTATTAACTTTTCTAAACTGTCACTTGTCATTTCTATTTATAGAAAAACAAATCTTCCATTTCTGGCTTAGCATATCTTTAGCATCCTGTGTTTACTTTAATCTTCCTCTGTCAGTTAATCTTTGCCATTGATCTTGCACACTCTTCAAGCTGCTTTTTGTAGACTTGTCAATCCAGCTGTTGGATTGTTTGTTGATTGTTTATCTTAGATATTGAACTGGTCTGCAATTCTATACTTAAGACTGTACTTCGAGATCTCCAGTTTGAATTAATAGAACACTTGACATCTTGATAAGTATATAGGCTTATCGAGATCTCTAGCACTCCATAATGAGTTTGGCTTGTAGAGGTCTTCAGCTTGTTGAGATCTCTAGTCTTCATATCTTCACTTTGACTTGTAGATATCTCTGAGTTCTCGAATGAATATAGACTTGTCGATAACTCTGAGTTCTCTAGTGAAGGAATAACTTGTCGATATCTCCAATCTACAGTTCTTCAAATTATCTTGTCGATATCTTCTTGAGTTCTCGAGTTGCTTTCCTGACTTCTCTACTCCCGGTGGATATTGTTTATCCGTCGAGTAGTGATGGCTTATCCGTCGAGTAGTGATGGCTTATCCGTCGAGTAGACATTGCATATCCATCGAGTAGATGTTTCTCATCCATCGAGTAGATTCTGCTCATCCGTCGGTATTCTCTGGAGTTTGAATGACTTCTCGATAAGCCATTCTGGAGTTCTCAAATGACTTCTCTATAACATTAAATCTGTGACTTGTAGAGTCATGACTTAGAACATTTTTCTCCAAACAGATTTATTCAACTCCAAGCTTCTTCAAAATTCTTCCGAGGCATGATCTTCTTGATCTTCTAGGAAAAAGACTCCAGTCTGCTCCTTTGCATTTTTATAAACTTTAAGTGTTACAAGTATAAAATATAAATTTAGATAACAATACAACTTACTTAGGGTTGATAAGTTGTCTTAGTCTTGTTAAAGTACATGCATGTCTTTTACAACAATCTCCCCTGATTTGTGAAAAGATTGCTTCACACAAATGCATGCATGTTAACAAGACTAACCCCAAGTTTAAACTGATGGAAGATAAGATTAAAACATAAAGCTTGATAGAATTACAGCTTGTGCAAGATAAGATTCACCAGGTTCCAAGATTACAAGAATCTGGTAAAGACTGTTTTTACATCTGCTTCTTCTCTAAGTTTATCCTTCGAGTGATCAAGAATTTCAAGTTATTCTATGATGAGTGTTCCACTTAGAGCTTCCAAAAGTTTTTGCCTTGCTGCCTTAGGGTACCCCTCGTCCAGATACTCTAAATTGAATCTTGAGAATCCACCAACTTTGATGTTTAAAAATCTACCATCTTTAGAAATTCTGCTCATTCCTTTTGCTTTCAACTCTTCTGATCGTTTTATAAACATATCTATTTTTTCATCATGTTTCCTTCTTCTTTTTTCAGCTTCAGCCTTATCCCTTTTCTTTGTCTCCTCCCTTTCAATCAACCATTCAGCCAAAGATGATCTCCAAGTCCTTATAACAGTGTCCTTGCCTTTTAACAAACTTAACACTCTCTTAATTTCTGAAGGAGTCAAAGAATCCATTAAGTCTTTATTTAGAAGAGTGAATGTACCATCCTTAAAATAGACTCTAACTTCTCTCAGGGATACAACCCAGATTTTAACAATTTCCTTAGATGAATGTTGGAAATGATCTTCATCTGAGATGTACCAATTTAGAGGTAGAAAGTCAGATTCTTTAAAGCAATTACAGATGGCCCTTTCAGTAACTTCCACTTCCTTTACAGGCTTGACTTTCTTAGGCTTTCTCCCAACAGATTTGAGTTTGAATTTTAGTGAAGGTTTGGCCAACGGTAGGGTTGTTATTTTCTTGAGATTTGTGAGACTTGAGGTGATTGGAATTTTTAGGAAGGAGTTGGCAGTTTGTCTGTAAGGAAATTTTGGCTTAGGTGTTTGGGAAGATTTGATGTTAGAAATAGTTGATGTTATGGGTTGATCTAAGGTCTGAGGTGGTTGTGTTTGGATTTTTAGGGTTGTTTGAGTTCCTGAATCATCATGAGGTTTTCTGCTCTTCCTTTCCCCTCTTCTCCTCGTGTCTTCATCTTTCTTGTCATCCTCCTTCTTCTTCTCTCCACCCCTGCTTCCAGATGGCTTAGTAGACTAACTTGAATTTGAGCCAAAAGGATTTTGATCATCTTTCTTCTGCTCATCATCATCCAAATCATCCTTGTTGGTATTTTTTTGGGCAAGTTTTCTTGTGCATTATCTAGATATCTTCTCAACAGTTTTATCATCTCCTTATCTTCAACAATTTTGTTCCTTTTTACTTTCAGCTCAGTTTTAAGAGTCATAATGAGCCTTTTATTTTCCATGACACACTGTTTAGGAACTTGAAAATGTTTTAAATGTTTGGTAGTAGAACAAATGTATGTCACTCCCTTGTTAGGCTGTAGATAAGCTTCTGGGAAAGCAGCTACTTGTGTATTCTCCAATTTTGTTAGCAAGAGAGTATCTTCATGAATCACAATTCTGACTTTGCTTATCAAAATGTCTAATTCAGATGCCCTCCTAGAGATAAGACAGTTAAGGGACACCTGCATACATCTGTCTACCCCTGAGTCATTGATGTTGACCACTATCCTTCTTTCCTTGAAATTATCTTTAGTTACCAAGATCACTCTTATTGAGTTTATTGTCCTGTCCAATGCTTTCTTGTAAGTAAAGAAATTGTTATTGAGAGAAACTCTGAGTTCCTTATGAAGTTCATCAAATTTTCTGCTTAGACTGGGACCCTCAGCTGCTTTAAAAAGTCTCTCCATTCTAATATCAACTTTTTGACTTAAGCTCTCTTCAACACTTTGGACTTGTTGTTAAAATGAGCTTGACTGTGTCAACCTAGCCTCTATCTACCCCTTAGTCTTGTTGACAGGAATGAGAAGGGGAGTACGGATTTCAGGTCTTACTTGTTTAGACAGAGAAGGTAGTGGTATGTTGAGTTTACCCATGATGGCTCCTAAAGCTATGGAATTCTGCATTTGAAGATGCTTATGAGAGTCTACCAGAGTTTGGATGTCTGCTTGTTGGTTCTTGACAAGAGATGTCAAAGCCTGGACTTGTGGAGTGAGAGAGGGGTTGGAGTCTTACAATGTTGTGACTTGATCCTGTAGAGACTGAATTTGCAGATTTGTTGAGGTGGATCCAGGCTGATAAGAGCTACTAGATGTGCCAAAGTGTTCTTCTACAGCCTCTTTGATCCCTTCAATCAATAATGCTGAAGGCTTATATCTGCTCTGGTGAAGTTGATACAGCTAGACCTTGGTCTCATTTGAGTGAGTAATTTGTTGCTGGACCACTGTATGGAGATTTGTGAAGGATAGTTTAAGGTTTTTGACTTCCTTCTCAATAGAGGCAAGATCTATCCTAGCCATTTGCTCTGAAAAATGCTTGAATTTCGAAGAGATTTGCTCTTGAGATGGTATGATCTTGTCCATTTTCTCATTCACAAGTTTTCTGATTCTGTCTTCATGACCAGTGAGCTTGATTTCAAGAGCCTTACCAAATAGATGAAATGCTTTGAGCTGAGCTTTGTATACATCTGTAATGGCATCATAGATAGCTTCTGGACTCAAGTCTTTTGCATTGCTTCCCAGAATAGTAACATACTCTTCACTAAATCTAGCCAAAACTTGATTCATCTCCAAGGCAAAGTCCTCAGATAGCCATACATCCATATTCCCATCTGGCTCAGCATCATTGACAATTTTCTCCTTTTGCTCCTCAACTTCTTCATTATAAGCAAACATAATGGCTTGATAATCTTGGTTGCTCATGTTTGAAGTTAGAAGATATTGTGAGATGTTGGCCAGTCTAGAGATAGGCTCTACTAGTAGATCATCTACAGGAGTTGGTTGAGAGTCAGATTCTTGTAGCCACTGAGAGAGTATGTGAGGTTGTTGAGGTTGAGAGCTTGATGGTTCGTCGGAAACTCCTGTGATTGAGATCACAGTTTGACTCACAGATTGCTCTGTAGTTATGCCAGTGTGTTGTCCTCCACTTATAGTGGGAACCTCCAATTGAATTGGAGGGGATTTGGCTGGGTTACCGTCATGTGCACCAGCCTCAAACCCTTGTGTGTCTTGCAACACACTGGCACTTGAATGTGATATGCTTACCTCCCCTATGATAGGATCATGGGCAATTGTACTCCTAGCTTCAACTGCAGAGGCAATTTCTGCTAGAGTTATGAGGGGAGTTGTTCCTTGATAAGGAACCTCCAATTGAATTGGAGAGGATTTAGATAGCTCCCCCTCAGGAGTACTACCCTCAAACCTTTCAGTTTATGAGGACTATTTTACACATGAAGATGTATTAGAGATATCCATAGGGTCTTCAGTAAAGACTGATTAACCCCCCATTTTTGTGATGGTGTCATCAGGGTCAACCCTAGCATGTAGCCTCTCACCATCTAAATGAGGTGTCTGGGTGGTGAGCAAAGCTTCTTGAGCGAATTTACTTGAATTTTGGTGCACTTGAGAATTGGAGTCAACTGGAATTAGAATAAAAGAAATATTAGATAGAAGAGATTGTTGCTCAGTTGTGAGTGTTGGCAGCTCCCCCTGAATAGATGATGGAGCTTCAAGAGATGTGCTCTCACAGTGAGTGCCTTCTTTGTTTCTCCTACCATAACTTCAATTGCTTCTTGTGCAGGCTATGCAGACTCACTCCTAGTTGTTTTTACAATTGCATCCTGTTGGGAGGATGTAGAGGAAGATAGAGTGGTTAGCTCAGTTTGTTTACTTCTTTTGGATCTTTTGACCAGAGGTGGTACTCTTTCAGCTTTCTCTTCACCACTCTCATTTAACACAGCTAGGTTTATCCCATTTCTCTTCTTTTTACCGATCTCACTTTTTTGAGAAGATGAGGTAGTTGGTTTCCTAGCTTCTAAAGGTTGTGAAAGAATGGTTACAGCTTGGGAAGATCTCTGTTGGTGATCTTGTGTTTGTACTTCCACATGTTCAGGAATCATAGCTGTACTAGATTGTGCATTAGATCTCATGTCAGGCATAGGATAAAAATAAGTCCTAAATCTTTCTAACATAAATGGAGTGATTTTTAGACTTACATTGACCTTATTCTTTGTAGTAAGTGAGCCAAATATTATCTTGGACACTTGCTTACAATTGCCTATCTTAGTACTATCTATACCATTCAACAAATTATGTCAACTACTTTATTATTTAAAATGGACATAATAAATCTAGGAAAGAAAATTTCCTTACCTCTAGCTGTTAGGGGCATAACCAGCCTGGTTGTAAGTTCTTCTAGGATCAGTAGACCAACATTCAGGTGTCTTTTGTGGGAAATTGAATACACCAGCTTTTGCACAACACTTGAGATATTGTCATATCCTGTTTTTCTACAAGTAAAGGCCCTTACTACAGAGTCAAAGATGAATGACCACTCCTTCCTTAGATTGGTTCTGTTTAAGCTTGACATGTTGATTCTCCCACCATAATTGATGAAGTCCATAAACTCAGTCAGCTCATCAGAAGTTGGTACCTCCACCAGATTCTCAGTTGGCAGCCCCAAAGCTCTATTCACATCTTGGTCATTGAATTCTATTCGTTGGCCTCCAATTGTGCATGTCACCACCAGAGAGAGAGTTGTTGTTAACATCAGTCCTCACTATAGATGTAGTCCAGAAATCATGCAGCACATCTAGATACAGTACTGGATTTGCAGTCAAAGCACCTGCAAGATAGGATTCAGACAACAGCTTCACAAACCCTTTGAAACTATCAGGAGCTTGGTTTGTATCAGTGAAAGCAAGATAGTTGGTTTCTTTCTCCGGGATAGATGCCCTAGCAACATTTTGAGCCATAGTTGATTGATGAGAATGAATGGATAGGAAAAATCTCTGAGAAAGGATGAAAAACGAGAGAGAAAATGGTTATGGATTGAAAGCTAGGTCACTTTAGATCTCGAAAGCTGTAAGTATGAGTATGTATCGAGAAGTCTGGGTATTTATAGTAAAAGAAGATGACTTATCGAGAACTCAAAAATAGACATTTGGAGTTTGTCTATCGAGAAGTTATTTAGAGAAGTGAAGTACATTTCGAGAAGTCATTTTAAATTACTCTTATAGAGAGCTCAAAAATGACCTATCGAAATGTCAGATAAATGCCTAGTTTGTCCAAAAAGGACTGAATTAATTCTAACTTTTATTTGAATAAATTCAAAATAAAATTAGAATAAATTTTCCAAAAGTAATTTACCAAAATAATTTATCAATTTAAATTATCTCAGTTCTAAGTTATTGATAAGTCAAGAATTGTACTTATAGAGAACTCTGTGAATGAACATTATTAGAGAATTCTACAAGGACTTATCGATAAGTCATTTTAAACCTATCGAGAAGTCACTCGAGAACTCTGTAAGTTGACTTATCGAGGACTCACTCGAGAAGTCCTAAAATGACTTGTCGAGAAGTCAATTTATACTTATCGAGAACTCAGTTCTCTAGATACTTTTGGTTGTTGTAATTCTGCCTTGAGTTAATTTTACATATTAAGGATGTAAATTAACAACTTAGCAGTTTACTCAGAATTTAAAAATTCCAAGTTAAATGAATTTGAAAAACAAATATGCAGAGATTTCTGAAATATTTATAATTCATATTTCAGTTAATTTCCAATTTAATCAAATTAATTTTGATTTATTGGAGATTAATCTGCTGCAAAACATCAGCTGAGTTCATGCCTTAGGATGAAGAATTAAGCATTCCAATTTCACTTATAAGTCTAGTGAAAGTTGCTTCATCCAAAGATTTAGTAAAAATGTCAGCTAGTTGTTTTTCTGTTGGTACAAAAATAAGCTTAATGTTAAATCAGGATACAGGTCATTGAAACACAAAATTGACAATTTACACTGGAACTCTTTCTGTCAACTCTTCATCCAACATAATCTGTATTTGTGAAACCAACAGCTCCAAAAATGATTCCCTTGGAATGTCATAATCCCATGTTGACCTTCTTTCCAGTATCTGAAGATCCTCTTACTCCCCCTGAGGTTGCGTAATCAAACTCAGGTGTATGAGATGAGCTTCCATTTCCATGATTCTCTTGTTGAGTAGTTTCTTCATTTCCTTAGTCTGACAAACTTTGTAAACTTCAACTTTGAGCAAGCTCCATCTTAGGCATGTCTCTTACAAACTCCCTTTTGACAAGGTGTTAATTTTCTTGAAAATCAAGGAAGACAAATTTTTAAGCCAGAGCTTGTTTCTTTCTCCTGATACCTTGGTTTAGAAGCAACAAATACCATCCTTATTTGTTGAGTCAAAATCTTCAACAAACAAGCTTCCTTTCCTTGCTCCCTAAGAGCAACTTCACCAGTTTTCTTGTTAATAACAGTGCATTCTCCTTATAGAATAAGACTTGAGACCATTGTCTACAATATGCTAATTCTAAAAAGACTCACTTCAAGATCAGCTACCGGTGCTACATTAATCCAATACAATATTTTCAAAACATTCTTGCCATATCCCATTTTGAATCTTTTGTTGTTGTCTCTAAAGGTCACAAATGGGCCAGCTTTCTCCTCAAGTTATGATAGCAGGGCTTTACCACCAGTCATATGCCTGGAACATCCACTGTCTATGATCCAAATGACTTTCTTCACTTGCCCTGCACACAATGAGTCTTAAGTGTGTTTGGAAACCCAAGCAGTGTTGGGTAGTTTCTTCTTGGTAACTTTTTTAGGAGAAGTAGAATGAGTAATTTTAGAAGAATCAGAATTCAGTGATTATTGTGCATGTTTTCCTTCTGATGTAGACTCATTTCTTGATTCTTTAAGATCTACTCTCAGTTTATGGCAACTCTTCATTACCTTCATGTTGCAAGGAATGTAGTCAAACTTGTCACAGAATAAATATGGATCATTAGAATTAGCTTCATTGAATTTGCAAGCTCCTTCAGCTGGATTGCTAACAACCTTTTTACAAAGGTGAGCTAATGATTTGAAGAGCCACATTTTTCACACTTCTTTCTGGGAGCATTTGTAACATAAGAAAAATTATTGCTTTTGTTTATCCCTATTTTTCCATTTATATTTCTCTTTTTCTTTCTTGCATCTTCAGCTTTGGTTTCTTGAACAAGAGTCTTGGGACTATGTTTGTTCATGAACTTCTCTTCAGTTTTTGAAGACTGAACTGATGCTTCAGTTTTCTTTTCTTTATCTACATCATCAGTTTCTTGCTTGATTATCAAATCTTCTTCACTGAAGTTGACTACACATGCTTTGAATGTAGGTGCATTAATCTCTTTCAAAAAGGTTGGAGCATTCTCAGTCTTCTTGGCTTTCCCTTTGTCACCTACAGTCATCTTTTTGTCACTCATGTCTTCGTAGTCAAGGCCAATAGCAACATTCGCACATGGCTTATTCTTCTCATGATACTGTTCAACCAGTTCAGATCCATTTATTAAAGATTTCATCTTTACTTCATTCTTTTCTAGTTTCTCCCTTAACACTGCTTCAATTTCATTTGCACACTTGAGCTTGTTCTTGAGATAAGCATTTTCTTATTTTAAAGCTTCAAGCTCAACCAGCAATAATTCAGTTTCTTGCTTCTCACTCTCGAGCTTCTTATTTATCTTTGTTAATCTGCTAACTTCTTCATTAGCAGCAACCATGCTTGTATGAATGTGAAATATTTATGTGCTCATCTTTTCAACAGTTTCCTTGTATTAATTCACATTTAAATCAATAGTAGTAAGAATTAGTGTTTATCCTTTTGATGAGGATGATTCACCTTGCTCCAAGGCCATTAGAGCATAGTTTCCAACTTCCTCATCTTCATTGTAATAACCCCAATTTTTGGAAATTTTTTGAAACCCTTATGAATAGTGTTTTTGCTGAATGAGAAAACTTTTCATGTCACACTAGGTAGGGGTTCTTTTATGGATATTCTGAGATTTTATTGGCACTCTATATGACATATAAGTGTATGTAAAGATCGTCAGAATCCAATTCCGAACACTTTCATTTTTCCCGGAAATCCACTAGATACGGAAAGAATTGAGTATAAGGTAACAGGATAAAAAGGATTTAAATTAAAGGATTATAAGAGAGGATCATAAAAGGAATATAATGTATTGAGAAAGATTAAGGAAACCCAAGTAATAAGATCCCGGGTATGATCCCTCAAACGATAAACGAAAACGAAAGTTAAGCGAACCGTATAACAGATCAGCGGTCATTAGGAAAACAATTAGGAAGTTAATCAAGGAGGTTAGGGATGATGAGGTCATCCAACCAATAAGAAGAGGGCAAGTAAGGGATGATGACATCATAAGCATGACATAAGGGGAAGGAGATGTGGTTGATTTAAAACCACACAAAGTCAAGGTTAGAAAGGTAATTACCCAAAAATAAAACAAAAACAACCAAGCTAGCCAAAACAAATCAAAGCAAACACAAATTTTTTTTCATTCCTTCAACATTGCTCTCGGCTTTTTCTTCTTTTCAAAGGAAGAAAAATTAAAAATCAAGTTCCAAGCATTGTTAAATCACAAGGTAATTATCTAAGGTTCCTTGTACATAGATATGGATATTCTATAAGTTTAAGCTTCTAATTCCTTCACAATCTCTTCCAATAAATCAAGGAAGAAGATGGTGAATAGTAACCTTCAAGAAATAACTTTGGTTTTCTTGATTTTTTATGAAAGTTCAAGGTAGCTTAAGCATAGATCAAGGCTTCCATGGGCATTCCAAGGATCTTTCATTGATTAAAAGCTTCAAGGAAGGTATAACATCTCCAAACCCTAGCTTTACTTTGTATATTAGGATGATTTTGATAGTTATGGTAAAGAGTAGCTTGATGCTTGTTGGTTTAGAGTTTGGGTTGGAATGGTAGTGAATTGAAGGTTGAAATCTTATGGTTTGGTTAAAAGACTTAAGTATAGTTTAAATTCAAGTTAAAGAATAAGTATAAATTGTTAATATTGAGTTTATTGGGTCTGTTATGATGTAGTGAGGATGGATTTTAGTTTTATGAATAGATTGGGATTGATTGGTTGTTCAATTGGGATGGTATGAAATTGGGAAATCGCGAAAATATAGCCGCCGTAATGTCCGATTTACTTTAGACTGCTTTTGTTCATAACATTAGGACCCGAGAACTCCCTTTTAGGTTTTGACCATTTCCATGTTTAGATAGTTCATGTTACGAGCTTCGTTTTGATATGTAGTTCGTTTGATTCCGATGTACGCTTTAGGAGAAAAGACCATTTTAAGTAACGGCGTTTCGCGACCGAACCATTACCCCTCGCCTTACTTTGAAACCTTGGTTAAGGACCTTAATGGACTAATTGCGGTATGAAACAATTATGTTAAGTGGATTAGGCAGTTGGTAAGGTACTTGCGAAAGAATCGCCTTAAAACCCTTAATGGTTAATTTATTAAAAATGGTGGAGCTGAGAGTACTCGAGCGACTTAAGTGAATTGTTAAGCGCGAAAGCGAACTTTAGGACTCTAAATGGTTAAAGTCTAGTTTCTTAAGCGACCGGGGTTTAATTCTGACTTATGTTGTTGTTCATAAGTTATCGGACCCACTCTAAGCTTAAGTCTATCCGGGAGCACTCAGGAAAGTTTTCTATCCGTTATACTGTTGTTGTGATGTATACATTTGTACATGCATTATCTTGTGATAGATGCATAATGGTTATTTAGCAAATTCTTGCGATATATTGTAGCATGTGATATGGTATATATGACTCCGCTTATTTTATTAATGAATATTATTTTGAATATTCATTCGGGGACATATGACTCCGCTTATTTTATTTATTGAATATTATTTTGAATATTCATTCGAGGGCTTATGACTCCGTTTATTTTATTAATGATATTATTTTGAATATTCATTCGAGGGCTTATGACTCCGATTTATTTACTAATTAATATTCTTTATTTTATTAAAGAATAATGTGTCGGTAATCAAACTTACTTTTGATTATTCAAATAAAGATATTACTTTCGTATAAGTATATCTTTGGTTATTTAATAGTCATTTCAAGTATAAGTTTTACAACATCTACTTCAATTATTTTTATAAAGATTATTCTTTATGGGAATATTATTTAAATAATAATATTCAGATATTTTCTAATATATTGGGACTGATTTACTTTATTAAATCAGCATTACTCCAAACACTCTTTAAAGTGTTTTCGAGTCTTTAAAATGATTTTTAAAAGTTAGAGCGGATCCCAAAACTCATTTTTATATTTAAGATCCTCCTTTCGAAGGGGATTTAAATACTCGCTCAAAACCTGAGGGATCCGGCTCTGTGGTGTGTTTTATATTCGCAACAAGGTTGCTGTCTTGATAAAAGAATTTTGATTACTTACCCAACACTCGGGAAGTAAAATTCTTGGAACAAGTTAATCCATTAACAGGCATCGCCTGAGAAATATCGGTGAGTTTTCCTTTCCAACTAGATACGACTTCTTGGTGGAGCCGTATCAACAAGTTTCTACTTGGGGAAAGGGGGGACGAGCTTTATGTTTTAGAGTAATGGATTTCATCTGAACTAGGAGTGGCGTAAGTGGTCGAGTGGCGCCGGCCCAGCCTTATTATATTGGCCCAAAATGGCCTGGAAGTTCCGCTAAGAAGGTCCATTCCTTAGGAGTCCAGTGTTCGGTTGACAAGTAAATCCGACAGGTTCTCCTCTACATGTAGAAAATGGTGGGGTTGCACTACTACGACTGATCATCGTAAGTGGTCTTCCTGGCACGGCAAACTCCCGTAATGAGTTCATCATCCAATTGGATATTTCTGCAACACTACCCAGAGCACTTCAATAGAAAGGCTACGGTTGGGCGATTGTTGATTGTTGGCAGGGTCAAGTTTTCTAAATGATGTTTGCATCAAATGAAGTATCTCAAAACTTCATTTTATGTTGATGATATTTTAAAGATTTAATCTATTCAAATCTTGTCTTGTAGTCTCATCTATGTGATGAACTGTTGAAAGCTCATTATAACTTGAATGGTGGTAGTTCAAGCAGTATTTGGAAAAGATATAAGTATATTGGAGTATCTTGTAACTTCATCTTTTAAACTTATATCTAGTAAATGATTATCTTATGCATAACAAAGATTTTCAGAAAAATGTTGAGACAAGGTTAGATATATGAGATCACCTTGCAACGATATTTTTTTATACAGTTATAAACTGGAACTCTGTGTATATTATACATGTCAGAGGATTTCAAAGATTGTGAAAAGTATATATATATATATATATACTGAATATTTTTCGACTTGGTCGCGTTAAGATATCAGTTTGGTTCATTTCTTTTGACCAAGACTTTCATGAGTACTATGAGTATGCTCATATATTGTTAATCAGTATACATATTATTTTGGTGGGCTTGTTGCTCACCCTTGCTTTCGTCTTTCATCACACAACATCAGATAGTAAAGATGAACAAGACCAAGCTCCCAATTCGCGAGCGGATAGGAAACGTTCCGCAGTTTCCTATAGGCGTTGATGTCGCTGTAGCTGAGGTAGGAGCTACCAATAGGCTAGGCTTTCAACTTTTGATGTACCAGATTTATGTATATTTATGAGTTGTAATAATGGCAAAGAAATGTAAATTTATTCAGAAACCCTTTTAAGGTGTATTGACATATAATTGTGGAAACGACTTGTGATTATTTTTGGATAATCATCTCTGAAACTATAACTTGTGGTGTGTGTGTTTATTGTGGGGTCACAGTACAGAGTAGTTGATTATTTATTAAGATTGGGTGTTATTAAGGGAAATGGAACTCGTGACAACCCGGATCCCCGACCCCGGATTTGGGGGTGTTACAGAAATGGTATCAGAGCTAAGCGTTATAAACCTCAGAGATGATGTGACGTTAAGATAATAAGTTCACTAAGATGATAAGAACTCTTGCCAAGTTCATAGTCGGGCTACCTAACGTAGTACTGACAGTTAAAACCCTCATGGGAACCCTTATAAATATCGTGATAGAAGCGTAGTTCGTTATCGTATATGGTAGCGGGACTCCGAACCCTGAGGTTGAGGAGCAACAACGCAATGATGTTTTATTACTTATTGGAGATCAGATTATGGATCCGATAGAGCGTCCTAACGCGGGATCGGATGATGTTCATATTGAGGATGTAGCGGTTGAGGATGTTGTCCTAGAAGGGATTGTTGCTAAGGAGGATCCGGTGGGGGATCCTGAAAAGAATGAATAAAGGACCACTGATGAATTAATGACCATGGTTAGGTCGACTACCAGAGGTAGGATTGGTCGGTCACTACCGGAGGTTCATTCAAGTTTGTAAAGATAGTAGCCCCCTTTAACGCGGCTTACTCGTAAGACTGAGAAGTTCAAATGGACAGAGAAATGCAAGAACAGCTTTCAAGAACTGACGCAAAGGTTGGTGACGGCACCTATGTTGGCGTTGCCGGATGGAAAAAGGACATTTTGTGATGTGTAGTGACGCTTCACATAAGGAATTAGGGTGCTTTTTATACAGCACAACAAGGTAATCGCATACGCGTCAAGACAATTAAGGGAATTTAAAATTCGATATCCCCACCCATGAGCTTGGGCTCATGGCAATAGTTTTGCCCTAAAGATTTGAGGCACTACTTGTATGGAGAGATGTGCGAGATTCACAAACCATAGGAGCTCTAGTCCATTTTTACGTAGAAAGAGCTCAACATACGCCAGAGGAGGCGGTTAGAGCTAATCAAGAATTATGATTCGGAGATTCATTATCATTCGGGGAAAGCCAATATGGTGGCTGATGCCCTTAGTAAAAAGGAGAGACTCAAGATGATAATGTCTTTTGGAGAGTTTATAAGAAATTTTGAGAAAATGGAAATAGAAGTGAAGGTAACCGGAGCCGGTACCGAAAAGCTGTTTGAGATTGCAATACAGTTCAAATTATTGGAAAAGAACAGACTGTGCCATAAAAAGTGATGAATAAAGGCAGAGAGCCAACAAATAGATAAGAGATTAATACCGAGAAAGATGATAAGGGAATAATGAGGTATTCCTACAGAATTTGGGTTCCAAATGTTGAAGAGCTTAAAGATGAGATCTTAGATGAAAGCTAGTTTGAGGAATAAGATTTAGAGCAAACCCTGAACGTGATAGTCAGGGAGGTCGCCATCAAGATCGAAGGAACTCATTACATGATGAAGTGGAAAATAAGGATTTAAAATATGTAGGAGGACCCCGATTATGGGGAGGAGGAGGGAATGTTCAGACTAAGGAAACAAAAGTCGAGTAAGGAAAGGAGAACCGAGACGGTACTCCTATACGAAAATTTATGGACCTTTCCAGACAGAACTTAGACTATTATCCCCAACCACCACCTTGAGGAAACAATGCGGTGAGAAATTCTTTCAGGACCTTTAAGTCGCTAAGATCTTAGAGTTCCAAGGAACAAGCTGAACCAGTCGAGGCAAGAGCCTGGCTAAAGGAAATATAGGAATCATTTGAGATTCTAAATGATGGACGAATCACAAAAGACTATTTTTGTCACTTACCCTCCTAAGAGAAGGGCCACCACTGGTGAAAGACCAAGAAAGGCACGGAGCCAGAGGTTAGAATAAACTGATTAAAGTTCAGTAAATTGTTTCGGGAAAGTAATTCCCAAGGTTATGGAGATAGTGTAAAAGCTTTAGAGTCAGAACAAAGGCGGACGAGTATGATGAAATATGAAGCTAAGTTGTAAAAGTTGTCAAGATTCGTTCTGATGACAAGAATCCCAGAACGATGTGATGCTTGAAGTCAATGATTAGTGGGTTTATGAAATAATGATAAGAGAAAGGAAAATAAAAAGAAACTGAAGTGGAAAGGAATATAAAGGCAATAGAGTTTGAGGAATGATAAGGGAGTTGGGTATGAGGAAACCCTAAAGACTCGTAGCAATAGAAATAAAAAAGTATGTAATCGTCAGGATGATGGTGATTCACCATGAGTTAAAGTTGATGATTGAAGGAATAAGAGATACATATATTTTATCCCCTGTAAGTTGGGAGGATTCGAGGAAACCTTGACATAGTTCGTAGGATAAATAATGAGACGCGGATAGACTGAGGAGACAAGGAAGTAAGAAATTAGGAAAATTGTATGAAGGAAGTGACCTTCAAGAATGTGAAGTGTAAGACCGGTGGCTCGATACCCAGAAAGGGAGACGCCAGGTATGAAAGATATCCCAACATTGAGGTGACTGTTGAGATAAACAACAAAAGTAAATAAGGAATTATTAAGAAGAAGTTCACGTTGAACACGGCCAATATCTTCCAGAACATCCTTGTTATCGTTACCAAATTAGGCAAGAAAAGCGGATAACCGTTATTATCTTTTGGAGGCCATATTGATTGACCTCATTTTGAATACAAATGTTATTGTGAAATTAGACATATACTATCGAGGTGGGAATGATTGAATAAGACACCCTTATCAGGGATATATGACTTGATTTATCTATGGAAGGATGCATGTACCTTTTTAAAGGTGGAATTAAGGATAGAACATCGGTAACTTAAAACGAATCCTAGGGGAATGCATACAGGTTGGCATTTCACCCTTAATAGGGATAGTATGAGTTTTGACAGTATGAATTGGAAAGGATTAAGGTAATAACAACCTTTAAGAATCAGTGGAGAATTTTTTTTCCAGAAGTATATAGACAATGATTCTGGTATAAATAAATGGTATTTTGATATGACCTGTATCTAGGGAATACAGGAGGAACGATTCAAGGATAACCTTAGAGGTTTTACAAGGAGAAAGGTAATATTCAAAATTCTCAAGAATAGAAATGTTGATAAAGGGAATATGACGTAATTATAATGATGCCAAGTGGGGCACGTGTTAAACCACGAGAAAGTATGGATCGGACCAGTAAAGGTCGAAATTGTTCAGGGCAATTAGAGCCTAAGATAAAAGATGTTCTAAGTATGATTGAGAGTCAGTCATGACAGTGATTAACCTCTAAAGACTGAGGCAATAACTTATGGAAAAATGGTGATATTTTTTTTTACTCATCTGATTTTAAGGAAAACATCTTCACATAAGCTGTGATTGAAATGAGGTAGAAAATTTATTTGGAGGTGGTTAAAATGACATTGACTGTAAGGAAATTTTACTATCAGGAAAGGCCAAAGAGGTGGCCGACACTTTAAAGGTAAGAGGATAATTATAGGCGCTTGTGCCAAAGGAATACAGTGATGATGGTTAAAGCTATGAAGGTTGTATTATGGTTTGGAAGATTGACATTCCTTCTGATGACTGTGCAATACCCAACCGTTATAGTAGTTGGTAAAGGTTTAATTCGTGTAATCGCCATGAGCGGGCTATCTATCTTAGAAGGTCCTATCTTGAGAATAATCCAGGACCATATTTCAAAAAGGACTAAACGAACCTGTGAGTTAAGTCTTCTATTGAAGGCATATGATTAAGAATGGTATTAACCTGCTATTGTTGCTTTGATTGAAACTCTTCTGCAATTTTATCTGCTTCATGTCATGAATGTACATCAGGATCTGGAGTGTTCTTCATGAATCATGAATGGTGAGTATGTTAACTCCTTAGAAGAATTTGATACGACAGGTATGGACTCCGTATGGTTAGATATTAAGATTTCATGGAATGTGAATGACGACAGTAGGTCAGTAGTGGACCATAGTAATGCAGCAATGATTCTGCGAGTAATGAGCTGATTACAACCATGAGAGTTGTATTGGAATGGATGTTGAGATTAAGTACCACTAATCGGGTCGTGGTGATGTATAAGTTATCGTCGAATAGACTAATTAAGTAGATTATTTACCTATTGAATATTTATTCCTCCTTATCAATAGAGGGTCGTATGACTATACGAGGAAGGTTGCGATACAAGCATAGAATTCTAGTAACGATGATGTCTAGAATGAGATCCCAGATTCGATTTTCAATGTCGATGGAGTTTCAAAGGTGATTGTGTATAAGCTCGAGGAAGAGCATGGGTCCATAGAATGATGGACGGGATAGCAAAAATATTTAAGCATGTGAAATGCGATGCGATAATACTTGATGTTGATATATATACATATATGATTTGTTCTCCTATGACAAACCTCTATAGTTCAGAGGTAGATTCCAAGCCAGATATTTTGTGGCAGTATATTTTATATATATACAATTCTCTTCAGTTCGTTCTTTTCTCTCCTTTTCATTTCATATAAGCTGAGAAGAACAACCCTTCCAGAAGGGGAGGTATTGCCGAATGACTATCTATCTGTGTGATAGAAGCCTAGTAGAATACCATATATTGTTTAATTGCTTGTCAAGTACTAAAGGCTGGCCACCTTCTGTAATAACTATGTGATATAACAAGTGTTCATGATCATAGTGATCTCTCAATAAATTCTTTTACTTCTATATGAAGGATTAAGCTTTCGAAGATAGAAGCAGCTGAAAAAGGAGTAGTAAAGTTGTGGTAGTATTCGGAATGGAAACACATTCATGATACTAAGGTTGGCGAGGTTATTAAAAGGTTATAGAACGCTAACGAGCAAAAGTATAACCAGTATAATATTAGGAACGGAAGGTAGTAGCGATTACGAACTGGAAAAGAATGGGTATTGAGAAGCAAAAGCTCTAATGCTAAAAGCTATAATGAGAGTCTGTGCAATAGACTTGAAAGAAATTGGAATGATCACTTAACACGGATTGAGTTTTCTTACGAAAATAGATCATATGTCATTATCGACTTATCGCCTTAGGAGATCCTTGAGGGAAGACAATGTCGATCTCCCTTATGTTAGGATAAAGTTGTAGAGCGCAAGATGCTCGGACCCGCAGTAGTCCAAAGGACCAAGGATATAATAGATCTAATCAGAGGAAGGCTGGTAGTAACCCAAGATGGACATAAGAAGTATGTTGATTTGACACGAAAGGACAAAGAATAGGAAGTAGGGGACCTAGTGTTGTTAAAGGTATCCCCTTGGAAACCCTTGGAAAGGATTGATGAGATTCGGAAAGAAAGGAAAGCTAAGTCCACAATTTGTCAGACCCTTGGATATATATTGGGAAGTTAGCATATGAGCTAGCCTTACCCCAGAACTTGAAGCAAGTCATAACATGTTTCACGTATCAATGTTAAGGAAGTGTAATTCGGATGCCAGATAAATAGGGGCATATGAGTGCATAGACATGCGACCCGACGTAACCTATATAGAGCAACGAGGAAGGGTTATAGATCGAAAAGGGACAAGTGCTTAGGAGAAGGGTTATCAAACTAGTCAGAGTTTGATGGTAGAACCATAATGTGGGAAAATTTACTCGAGAGTTAGAAAGTGCAATGTTAAGAGAGTATCCCTATTCATTTTCTATCTGATTCCGGGACGGAATCCTTTTAAGGAGGGGAGACTGTAATAACCCCAATTTTTGGAAAATTTTTGAAACCCTTATGAATAGTGTTTTTGCTGAATGAGAAAACTTTTCATGCCACACTAGGTAGGGGTTCTTTTATGGATATTCTGAGATTTTATTGGCACTCTATATTACATATAAGTGTATGTAAAGATCGTCAGAATCCAATTCCGAACACTTTCATTTTTCCCGGAAATCCACTAGATACGGAAAGAATTGAGTATAAGGTAACAGGATAAAAAGGATTTAAATTAAAGGATTATAAGAGAGGATCATAAAAGGAATATAATGTATTGAGAAAGGTTAAGGAAACCCATGTAATAAGATCTCGGGTATGATCCCTCAAACGATAAACGAAAACGAAAGTTAAGCGAACCGTATAACAGATCAGCAGTCATTAGGCAAACAATTAGGAAGTTAATCAAGGAGGTTAGGGATGATGAGGTCATCCAACCAATAAGAAGAGGGCAAGTAAGGGATGATGACATCATAAGCATGACATAAGCATGACATAAGGGGAAGGAGATGTGGTTGATTTAAAACCACACAAAGTCAAGGTTAGAAAGGTAATTACCCAAAAACAAAACAAAAACAACCAAGCTAGCCAAAACAAATCAAAGCAAACACAAAAATTTTTTCATTCCTTCAACATTGCTCTCGGCTTTTTCTTCTTTTCAAAGGAAGAAAAATCAAAAATCAAGTTCCAAGCATTGTTAAATCACAAGGTAATTATCTAAGGTTCCTTGTACATAGATATGGATATCCTATAAGTTTAAGCTTCTAATTCCTTCACAATCTCTTCCAATAAATCAAGGAAGAAGATGGTGAATAGTAACCTTCAAGAAATAACTTTGGTTTTCTTGATTTTTTATGAAAGTTCAAGGTAGCTTAAGCATAGATCAAGGCTTCCATGGGCATTCCAAGGATCTTTCATTGATTAAAAGCTTCAAGGAAGGTATAACATCTCCAAACCCTAGCTTTACTTTGTATATTAGGATGATTTTGATAGTTATGGTAAAGAGTAGCTTGATGCTTGTTGGTTTAGAGTTTGGGTTGGAATGGTAGTGAATTGAAGGTTGAAATCTTATGGTTTGGTTAAAGGACTTAAGTATAGTTTAAATTCAAGTTTAAGAATAAGTATTAATTGTTAATATTGAGTTGATTGGGGCTGTTATGATGTAGTGAGGATGGATTTTGGTTGTATGAATGGATTGGGATTGATTGGTTGTTGAATTGGGATGGTATGAAATTGGGAAATCGCGTAAACATAGCCGTCGTAATGTCCGATTTACTTTAGACTGCTGTTGTTCATAACATTAGGACCCGAGAACTCCCTGCTAGGTTTTAACCATTTCCATTTTTAGATAGTTCATGTTACGAGCTTCGTTTTGATATGTAGTTCGTTTGATTCCGATGTACGGTTTAGGAGAAACGACCGTTTTAAGTAACGGCATTTCGCGACCGAACCATTAACCCTCGCCTTACTTTGAAACCTTGGTTAAGGACCTTAAAGGACTAATTGGGGTATGAAACAATTATGTTAAGTGGATTAGGCAGTTGGTAAGGTACTCGCAAAAGAATCGCCTTAAAACCCTTAATGGTTAATTTATTAAAAATGGTAGAGCCGAGAGTACTCGAGCGACTTAAGTGAATCGTTAAGCGTGAAAGCGAACGTTAGGACTCTAAATGGTTAAAGTCTAGTTTCTTAAGCGACCGGGGTTTAATTCCGACTTATGTTGTTGTTCATAGGTTATCGGACCCACTCTAAGCTTAAGTCTATCCGGGAGCACTCAGGCAAGTTTTCTATCCGTTATACTGTTGTTGTGATGTATACATTTGTACATGTATTATCTTGTGATAGATGCATAATGGTTATTTAGCAAATTCTTGCGATATATTGTAGCATGTGATATGGTATATATGACTCCGCTTATTTTATTAATGAATATTATTTTGAATATTCATTCGGGGACATATGACTCCGCTTATTTTATTTATTGAATATTATTTTGAATATTCATTCGAGGGCTTATGACTCCGTTTATTTTATTAATGATATTATTTTGAATATTTATTCGAGGGCTTATGACTCCGATTTATTTACTAATTAATATTCTTTATTTTATTAAAGAATAATGTGTCGGTAATCAAACTTACTTTTGATTATTCAAATAAAGATATTACTTTCGTATAAGTATATCTTTGGTTATTTAATAGTCATTTCAAGTATAAGTTTTACAACATCTACTTCAATTATGTTTACAAAGATTATTCTTTATGGGAATATTATTTAAATAATAATATTCAGATATTTTCTAATATATTGGGACTGATTTACTTTATTAAATTAGCATTACTCCAAACACTCTTTAAAGTGTTTTCGAGTCTTTAAAATGATTTTTAAAAGTTAAAGCGGATCCCAAAACTCATTTTTATATTTAAGATCCTCCTTTCGAAGGGGATTTAAATACTCGCTCAAAACCTAAGGGATCCGGCTCTGTGGTGTGTTTTATATTCGCAACAAGGTTGCTGTCTTGATAAAAGAATTTTGATTACTTACCCAACACTCGGGAAGTAAAATTCTTGGAACAAGTTAATCCATTAACAGGCATCGCCTGAGAAATATCAGTGAGTTTTCCTTTCCAACTAGATACGACTTCTTGGTGGAGCCGTATCAACAAGTTTCTACTTGGGGAAAGGGGGACGAGCTTTACGTTTCAGAGTGATGGATTTCATCTGAACTAGGAGTGGCGTAAGTGGTCGAGTGGCGCCGGCCCAGCCTTATTATATTGGCCCAAAATGGCCTGGAAGTTCCGCTAAGACGGTCCATTCCTTAGGAGTCCAGTGTTCGGTTGACAAGTAAATCCAACAGGTTCTCCTCTACATGTAGAAAATGGTGGGGTTGCACTACTACGACTGATCATCGTAAGTGGTCTTCCTGGCGCGACAAACTCCCGTAATGAGTTCATCATCCAATTGGATATTTCTGCAACACTACCCAGAGCACTTCGATAGAAAGGCTACGGTTGGGCGATTGTTGAGTGTTGGCAGGGTCAAGTTTTCTAAATGATGTTTGCATCAAATGAAGTATCTCATAACTTCATTTTATTTTGATGATATTTTAAAGATTTAATCTATTCAAATCTTGTCTTGTAGTCTCATCTATGTGATGAACTGTTGAAAGCTCATTATAACTTGAACGGTGGTAGTTCAAGCAGTATTTGGAAAAGATATAAGTATATTGGAGTATCTTGTAACTTCATCTTTTAAACTTATATCTAGTAAATGATTATCTTATGCATAACAAAGATTTTCAGAAAAATGTTGAGACAAGGTTAGATATATGAGATCACCTTGCAACGATATTTTTTTATACAGTTATAAACTGGAACTCTTTGTATATTATACATGTCAGAGGATTTTAAAGATTGTGAAAAGTATATATATATATATATATACTGAATATTTTTCGACTTGGTCGCGTTAAGATATCAGCTTGGTTCATTTCTTTTGACCAAGACTTTCATGAATACTATGAGTATGCTCATATATTGTTAATCAGTATACATATTATTTTGATGGGCTTGTTGCTCACCCTTGCTTTCTTCTTTCATCACACAACATCAGATAGACAAGATGAACAGGACCAAGCTCCCAATTCGCGAGCGGATAGGAAACGTTCCGCAGTTTCCTATAGGCGTTGATGTAGCTATAGCTAAGGTAGGAGCTACCAATAGGCTAGGCTTTCAACTTTTGATGTACCAGATTTATGTATATTTATGAGTTGTAATAATGGCAAAGAAATGTAAATTTATTCAGAAACCCTTTTAAGGTGTATTGACATATAATTGCGGAATAAAACGACTTGTGATTATTTTTGGATAATCATCTCTGAGACTATAACTTGTGGTGTGTGTGTTTATTGTGGGGTTACAGTACAGAGTAGTTGATTATTTATTAAGATTGGGTGTTATTAAGGGAAATGGAACTCGTGACAACCCGGATCCCCGACCCCGGATTTGGGGGTGTTACATTCATCATTATCTGAATCATCCCAACTCTTTCCCTCTGCAATGTAAGTTTTGCTCTGTTGCTTTTTCAGAAGAGCTTCATACTTTGCTTCCAATTCAAGATAAGCTTTCTCTTTCTTTGGCTTCTGGGGTTTCCTGTATTCTGTAGCAAAGTGGCCTAGTTCATCATAATTGAAGCACCTTATATTAAATATGTCAACAGATCCAGTTTTGTAACCACACTTGCTATCAGAATTGTACTTCCCTTTCTCTTTCCAGCTGTTGTCTTTGTTGAAGGATTGTCCTTTATTCCTAAAGTACCTTGGCTTCTTTACTCTAATGTTAGAGAATTTTCTAGCTAGATAGGCCATAGACTGATCTAGCTCATCCACTTCTTCAAGAGTGTAAAACTCATCATTTTTCCAACTTTAATATGACTTGTTCCTGTGAATCATTTGTTCTCTGCTCATTTGTTGAGGTAACTGAAGTTTCGGATCTTAGTTCATTATTGAATGAGTGCATTTCATTGACAATTAAAGCACTTGAGTCATCCATAACATGTCCTTGACCAGACCTCAGCGATTTCCTTTGAATCATCTCTAGTTCATATGTTTTGAGAATCCCATATAGAACTTCCAGAGTTATTCTGCTCAAGTCTCTTGCTTCCCTAATTGCTGAGATTTTCTGTTCCAAATGGTCAGGGAGAGTAATCAAGAACTTTAGATTCACCTCTTCAGCTTCATATTATTTGTCAGGAAGCTGCAAGTCATTTATCAGCTTGTTGAATCTCTCAAACACATCAGTAATGCTTTCCTTAGGCTTAGCCATGAAACCCTCATACTATGAAATCAGTATCCTTCTTTAATTAGATCTAACCTCCTCAGTTCCTTTACATAGTATCTCAATCTTTTCCCATATCTCCTTGGCAGTGTCACAATTGACAATATTGTTGTACATCACATTGTCAAGTGACTCAATCAATATCATTTGCAAGCTGCTTTCCAGGGAAACTTTCTCCTTTTCAGGATCAGAATACTTAGCAGGATCTTTTGGAGAATAATGAGCTGGTATGACTATGTCTCCATCTGTAGATTCCTCAACTCTTACCATAGGAATGAAGGATCCATTCTTGAGGATCTGAATATAGAATGGATTGGCCATCCTGATAAATAACATCATTTTCTTTTTCCAAAGAGTGTAGTTACCTTTGTCAAAGGTAGGAATTTTGATGCTACTGATTTTCTGTGTATTCATTCTTCTAAGATCTTGAATCTGTTTACTTTCAGATTTTTCTCTGATACCACTTGTTAGGTAATGAATCACACACAGGGGGGGTGAATGTGTTTTTCTGATTTTAGGCTTTTCTTGAAAGTTAATGGTTGAACAAAGTAAATTAAATCTTGTATAGAAAAGTGTTCATGCAGAATATAAGCTTGTAGAAAATAAAGAATACTCTTCAAAACTCACTTAATTTTTGTATTAAAAATTAAGATGTTTTGCTACAAAATTTCTAAGCTCTTTGAATTTAAAGAGTTCAGATTATTCTCGAGAGTGTTACAAGAATTTTGATCTAAATTGTTACTTCTAACTAGAGGACCAGTGTTAACTTTATATCTCAGTTAACTGCTGGTTTACACAATGGATAATAAACATGCTATTAACTTTTCTAAACTGTCACTTGTCATTTCTATTTATAGAAAAGCAAATCTTCCATTTCTGGCTTAGCATATCTTTACCATCCTGTGTTTACTTTAATCTTCCTCTATCAGTTAATCTTTGCCATTGATCTTGCACACTCTACAAGCTGCTTTTTGTAGACTTGTCAATCCAACTGTTGGATTGTTTGTTGATTGTTTATCTTAGATATTGAACTGGTCTGCAATTCTATACTTAAGACTGTACTTCGAGATCTCCAGTTTGAATTAATAGAACACTTGACATCTTGATAAGTATATAGGCTTATCGAGATCTCTAGCACTCCATAATGAGTTTGGCTTGTAGAGGTCTTCAGCTTGTTGAGATCTCTAGTCTTCATATCTTCACTTTGACTTGTAGATATCTCTGAGTTCTCGAATGAATATAGACTTGTCGATAACTCTGAGTTCTCTAGTGAAGGAATAACTTGTCAATATCTCCAATCTACAGTTCTTCAAATTATCTTGTCGATATCTTCTTGAGTTCTCGAGTTGCTTTCCTGACTTCTCTACTCCCGATGGATATTGTTTATCCGTCGAGTAGTGATGGCTTATCCATCGAGTAGTGATGGTTTATCCGTCGTGTAGACATTGCCTATCCATCGAGTATATGTTTCTCATCCATCAAGTAGATTCTGCTCATCCGTCGGTATTCTCTGGAGTTTGAATGACTTCTCGATAAGCCATTCTGGAGTTCTCGAATGACTTCTCTATAACATTAAATCTGTGACTTGTAGAGTCATGACTTAGAACATTTTTCTCCAAACAGATTTATTCAACTCCAAGCTTCTTCAAAATTCTTCCGAGGCATGATCTTCTTGATCTTCTAGGAAAAAGACTCCAGTCTGCTCCTTTGCATTTTTACAGACTTTAAGTGTTACAAGTACAAAATATAAATTTAGATAACAATACAACTTACTTAGGGTTGACAAGTTATCTTAGTCTTGTTAAAGTACATGCATGTCTTTTACAATAATCTCCCCTGATTTGTGAAAAGATTGCTTCACACAGATTCATGCATGTTAACAAGACTAACCCCAAGTTTAAAACTGATGGAAGATATGATTAAAACATAAAGCTTGATAGAATTACAGCTTGTGCAAGATAAGATTCACCAGGTTCCAAGATTACAAGAATCAGGTAAAGACTGTTTTTACATCTGCTTCTTCTCTAAGTTTATCCTTCGAGTGATCAAGAATTTCAAGTTATTCTATGATGAGTGTTCCACTTAGAGCTTCCAAAAGTTTTTGCCTTGTTGCCATAGGGTACCCCTCGTCCAGATACTCTAAATTGAATCTTGAGAATCCACCAACTTTGATGTTTAAAAATCTACCATCTTTAGAAATTTTGCTCATTCCTTTTGCTTTCAACTCTTCTGATCGTTTTATAAACATATCTATTTTTTCATCATGTTTCCTTCTTCTTTTTTCAGCTTCAGCCTTACCTCTTTTCTTTGTCTCTTCCCTTTCAATCAACCATTCAGCCAAAGATGATCTCCAAGTCCTTATAACAGTGTCCTTGCCTTTTAACAAACTTAACACTCTCTTAATTTCTGAAGGAGTCAAAGAATCCATTAAGTCTTTATTTAGAAGAGTGAATGTACCATCCTTAAAATAGACTCTAACTTCTCTCAGGGATACAACCCAGATTTTAAAAATTTCCTCAGATGAATGTTGGAAATGATCTTCATCTGAGATGTACCAATTTAAAGGTAGAAAGTCAGATTCTTTAAAGCAATTATAGATGGCCCTTTCAGTGACTTCCACTTCCTTTACAGGCTTAACTTTCTTAGGCTTTCTCCCAACAGATTTGAGTTTGAATTTTAGTGAAGGTTTGGCCAAGGGTAGGGTTGTTATTTTCTTGAGATTTGTGAGACTTGAGGTGATTGGAATTTTTAGGAAGGAGTTGGCAGTTTGTCTGTAAAGAAATTTTGTCTTAGGTGTTTGGGAAGATTTGATGTTAGAAATAGTTGATGTTATGGGTTGAGCTAAGGTCTGAGGTGGTTGTGTTTGGATTTTTAGGGTTGTTTGAGTTCCTGAATCATCATGAGGTTTTCTGCTCTTCCTTTCCCCTCCTTCTTCTTCTTATCATCCTTCTTCTTCTTCTCTCCACCCCTGCTTCCATATGGCTTAGTAGACTGACTTGAATTTGAGCTAAAAGGATTTTGATCATCTTTCTTCTGCACATCATCATCCAAATCATCCTTGTTGATATTTTTTTGGGCAAGTTTGCTTGTGCATTATCTAGATATCTTCTCAACAATTTTATCATCTCCTCATCTTCAACAGTTTTGTTCCTTTTTTACTTTCAGCTCAGTTTTAAGAGTCATAATGAGCCTTTTGTTTTCAATGACACACTGTTTAGGAACTTGAAAATGTTTGAAATGTTTGGTAGTAGAACAAATGTATGCCACTCCCTTGTTAGGCTGTAGATAAGCTTCTGGGAAAGCTGCTACTTGTGTAATCTCCAATTCTGTTAGCAAGAGAGTATCTTCATGAATCACAATTCTGACTTTGCTTATCAAAATGTCTAATTCAGATGCCCTCCTAGAGATAAGATAGTTAAGGGACACATTCATACATCTGTCTACCCCTGAGCCATTGATGTTGACGACTATCCTTCTTTCCTTGAAATTGTCTTTAGTTACCAAGATCACTCTTATTGAGTTTATTGTCATGTCCAATGCTTTCTTGTAAGTGAAGAAATTGTCATTGAGAGAAACTCTGAGTTCCTTATGAAGTTCATCAAATTTTCTGCTTAGACTGGGACCCTCAGCTGCTTTTAAAAGTCTCTCCATTCTAATATCAACTTTTTGACTTAAGCTCTCTTCAACACTTTGGACTTGTTGTTAAAATGACCTTGACTGTGCCAACCTAGCCTCTATCTACCCCTTAGTCTTGTTGACAGGAATAAGAAGGGGAGTACGGATTTCAGGTCTTACTTGTTTAGGCAGAGAAGGTAGTGGTATGTTGAGTTTACCCATGATGGCTCCTAAAGCTATGGAATTCTGCATTTGAAGATGCTTATGGGAGTCTACCAGAGTTTGGATGTCTGTTTGTTGGTTCTTGACAAGAGATGTCAAAGCCTGGACTTGTGGAGTGAGAGAGGGGTTGGAGTCTTACAATGCTGAGACTTGATCCTATAGAGACTGAATTTGAAGATTTGTTGAGGTGGATCCAGGCTGATAAGAGCTACTAGATGTGCCAAAGTGTTCTTCTACAGCCTCTTTGATCCCTTCCATCAACAATGCTGAAGGCTTATATCTGCTCTGGTGAAGTTGATCCAGCTGGACCTTGGTCTCATTTGAGTGAGTAATTTGTTGTTGGACCACTGTATGGAGATTTGTGAAGGATAGTTTAAGGTTTTTGACTTCCTTCTCAATAGAGGCAAGATCTATCCTAGCCATTTGCTCTGAAAAATGCTTGAATTTCGAAGAGATTTGCTCTTGAGATGGTATGATCTTGTCCATTTTCTCATTCACCAGTTTTCTGATTCTGTCTTCATGACCAGTGAACTTGATTTCAAGAGCCTTACCAAATAGATGAAATGCTTTGAGCTGAGCTTTGTATACATCTATAATGGCATCATAGATAGCTTCTGGACTCAAGTCTTTTGCATTGCTTCCCAGAATAGTAACATACTCTTCACTAAATCTAGCCAAAACTTGATTCATCTCCAAGGCAAAGTCCTCAGATATCCATACATCAACATTCCCATCTGGCTCAGCATCATTGACAATTTTCTCCTTTTGCTCCTCAACTTCTTCATTATAAGCAAACATAATGGCTTGATAATCTTGGTTGCTCATGTTTGAAGTTAGAAGATGTTTTGAGATGTTGGCCAGTCTAGAGATTTGCTCTACTAGTAGATCATCTATAGGAGTTGGTTGAGAGTCAGATTCTTGTAGCCACTGAGAGAGTATGTGAGGTTGTTGAGGTTGAGAGCTTGATGGTTCATCGAAAAATCCTGTGATTGAGATCACAGTTTGACTCACAGATTGCTCTGTGGTTATGACAGTGTGTTGTCCTTCACTTATAGTGGGAACCTCCAATTGAATTGGAGGGGATTTGGCTGGGTTACCGTCATGTGCACCAGCCTCAAACCCTTGTGTGTCTTGTAACACACTGGCACTTGAATGTGCTATGCTTGCCTCCCCTATGATAGGATCATGGGTAATTGTACTCCTAGCTCCAACTGCAGAGGCAATTTCTGCTAGAGTTATGAGGGGAGTTGTTCCTTGATAAGGAACCTCCAATTGAATTGGAGAGGATTTAGATAACCCCCCCTCAGGAGTACTACCCTCAAACCTTTTAGTTTATGAGGACTATTTTGCACATGAAGGTGTATTAGAGATATCCATAGGGTCTTCAGTAAAGACTGATTAACCCCCCATTTTTGTGATGGTGTCATCAAGGTCTACCCCAGCATGTAGCCTCTCACCATCTAAATGAGGTGTCTGGGTGGTGAGCAAAGCTTCTTGAGCGAATTCACTTGAATTTTGGTGCACTTGAGAAATGGAGTCAACTGGAATTAGAATAGAAGAAATATTAGATAGAAGAGATTGTTGCTCAGTTGTGAGTGTTGGCAGCTCCCCCTGAATAGATGATGGAGCTTCAAGAGATGTGCTCTCAGAGTGAGTGCCTTCTTTGTTTCTCCTACCATAACTTCAATTGCTTCTTGTGCAGACTGTGCAGACTCACTCCTAGTTGTTTTTATAATTGCATCTTGTTGGGAGGATGTAGAGGAAGATAGAGTGGTTAGCTCAGTTTGTTTACTTCTTTTGGATCTTTTGACCAGAGGTGGTACTCTTTCAGCTTTCTCTTCACCACTCTCATTTAACACAGCTAGGTTTATCCCCTTTCTCTTCTTTTTACCGATCTCACTTTTTTGAGAAGATGAGGTAGTTGGTTTCCTAGCTTCTAAAGGTTGTGAAAGAATGGTTACAGCTTGGGAAGATCTCTGTTGGTGATCCTGTGTTTGTACTTCCACAGGATCAGGAATTATAGCTGTACTAGATTGTGCATTAGATCTCATGTCAGGCATAGGATAAAAATAAGTCCTAAATCTTTCTAACATAAATGGAGTGATTTTGAGACTTACATTTACCTTATTCTTTGTAGTAAGTGAGCCAAATATTATCTTGGATACTTGCTTACAATTGCCTATCTTAGTACTATCTATACCATTCAACAAATGTATGTCAGCTACTTTATTATTTAAAGTGGACATAATAAATCTAGGAAAGAAAATTTCCTTACCTCTAGCTGTTAGGGGCATAACCAGCCTGGTTGCAAGTTCTTTTAGGATCAGTAGACCAACATTCAGGTGTCTTTTGTGGGAAATTGAATACACCAGCTTTTGCACAACACTTGAGATATTGTCATATCCTGTTTTTCTGCAAGTAAAGGCCCTTACTACAGAGTCAAAGACTGTACTTAAGACTCGTCTGCAATTCTATACTTAAGACTGTACTTCGAGATCTCCAGTTTGAATTAAGAGAACACTTGGCATCTCGATAAGTATATAGGCTTATCGAGATCTCAAGCACTCCATAATGAGTTTGTCTTGTAGAGGTCTTCGTCTTGTTGAGATCTCTAGTCTTCATATCTTCACTTTGACTTGTAAATATCTCTGAGTTCTCGAATGAATATAGACTTGTCGATAACTCTGAGTTCTCTAGTGAAGGAATAACTTGTCGATATCTCCAATCTATAGTTCTTCAAATTGGCTTGTCGATATCTTCTTGAGTTCTCGAGTAGCTTTCCTGACTTCTCTACTCCCGGTGGATATTGCTTATCTGTCGAGTAGTGATGGCTTATCCGTCGAGTAGACATTGCTTATCCATCGAGTAGATGTTGCTCATCCATCGAGTAGATACTACTCATCCGTCGATACTCTCTGGAGTTTGAATGACTTCTCGATAAACCATTCTGGAGTTCTCGAATGACTTCTCTATAACATTAAATCTGTGACTTGTAGAGATCTTGACTTAGAACATTTTTCTCCAAACAGATTTATTCAACTCCAAGCTTCTTCAAAATTCTTCTGAGGCATGATCTTCTTGATCTTTTTCCAGATAGAATCCTTAGGCTTGATACTGTTCTAGGAAAAAGACTCCAGTCTGCTCCTTTGCATTTTTACAGGCTTTAAGTGTTACAAGTACAAAATACAAATTTAGATAACAATACAACTTACTTAGGGTTGACAAGTTGTCTTAGTCTTATTAAAGTACAGGCATGTCTTTTACAACAATCTCCCCCAATTTGTGAGAAGATTGCTTCACACAAATTCATGCATGTTAACAAGACTAACCCCAAGTTTAAAACTGATGAAAGATAAGATTAAAACATAAATCTTGATAGAATTACAACTTGTGCAACATAAGATTCACCAGGTTCCAAGATTACAAGAATCAGGTAAAGATTGTTTATAATCCAAAGTGAAAGTAGTGATTGCACCAGAAGAATTATCTATGGAATTTCAGACGTTGGAATTGGAAGTTAGAATTTATAATCCAATGAAAGCAAGGATGAATATTATGACCTTTCAGCCAGAGTTTTTAAGAGGAGATAAAAAGATATAAAGAGGAGATAATGGATCAGGATGTTAATGATTTTGTAAGAAGAAATTTATGACTCAGAAGAATGATCACGGTATTCTCAGGTTTTCTTCCAAAACTTGGATGCTACAAGTGACAGAATTAAAGAATGAGAACCTACAAGAAACTCACAATATTAAGTATTTAATCTATTCAAGAAATGCCAAGATATACAGAAATTTAAAGAAGAATATTGATAGCCAGATATGAAAAAGGAAATTTCTAAATGGATTAGGAGATGTTAGGCATATCGAAGAATTAAGGCGATGTATCAGAGACCTAGTGGATTATTGTAACCATTAGAAATGCAGAATGAAAATGGGAGCATATTGCTCTAGATTTTATAGTCAGATTACCAAGAATGAAAGCGAACCACGATGCCAATTGGGTTATGGTGAACAAGTTGGCTAAGTCATCTCATTTTCTACCTATTAAAGGAAAATTTTCATTGAACAAGTTGCTTTACATGTAATTGAAGAAGATATCAATTCGTCATGGAGATCCTGTGCCTATGGTATTCGACAAAGATTAGAGATTTAATTCAAGGTTCTGGAAAAGTTTTCGAGAATATGTAAGAAGCTAAGTACAGGTTATCATCCACCGACTGATGGCCGAAGCGAAAGAGTGATTCAAATAATTGAAGATAAGTTATGTGTCTGTGCTATTGTTTTTAGAAGAGTTTGAGATGAAGTTGTAAACGTGAAATACTTGGACTAGATTTGGTACAATAGATAAAGGAAGTTGTCGAGATTATTTAGAAAATGATTAAGTGCATCACATGATCGTCAATGGAAATATGTAGATCAAGCTAGAAAGAATACGGAGTTTGAAAAAGGAGATTTAATATTGTTAAAAGTGTCACCGTGAAACGAGATCATCCACAATCGGAAAGAAAGGAAAGCTGAGTCCTAAATATGTTGGACCTTTTGAAATTTTGAATCGTGTCGGTAAGATAGCATACGAGTTAGCGTTAACCCCGCATGTGCAACGTATTCATAATATTTTTCATGTGGCAATATTTAAAAAGGCATAATCTATAATTCTAGACATATGATAAAATATGAGCCGATAGAACTTCAGGCAAAGTTGTCATATGTTGAGAATCCAATATGGATCATAGAAAAGAAAGAGAAAGTGTTAAGAAATAAAGTTATAAAATTAGCAAGAGTATTGTGGAGAAACCCAAAGGTTGAAAAGTCAACCTGGGGTTTAGAAAGTGATATGCGTGAAATAGTACCCTGAGTTATTGCTTAAATGATTTAGGGGACGGAATCCTTTTATGGAGGGGGGTGATAAGTGGCATTATATACCACTTAGAACGTCTTAAAATGGCTTAAATTGGTGTCTTGAAATCAAGTATTTTGTGTATTTGATGCGTTTTTCTAGTGTTTATGCATTTCAGGGTATTAGTTGCATTTCGGGGGAGGAATCATCAAGAATAAGCCTTGGCATGTGTTCACCATTACGAGAGGAAAGGAACGGGCAGATTACGGCGAAGAAACAGAGCAAACTTGGATTTTTTCCAGTGGAGGCCTGTGCGCCCGCGCAGCTATGCTGAGCGGCCGCGCAGCAACCTGCGCGCCCGCGCAGCTATGCTGAGCGGCCGCGCAGCTATGCTGAGCGGCCGCGCAGGGTCGGGAATTTTGCTGAATTATTTTAGACTTCTACTTCTGTTTGGCTTCCAACTTCTATGTAATCTGAGTTTTATGGGACTATTATATAAGTAGATTTGAGATGTTTTCACAGGGGGGATTAAGAAGAAGAAGATTGTGTTTTAGTTAAGAAGCGAAGGAGATAAGGAAGAAGACCGATTTAGCATACCGCAACGAAGAGGAAGCATATTTTCTTGTGATTCTTGTTTCGTTGTAACGTTGGATGCTAGTTTTCTTGCTTTGACTTATTTACTCTTGTGACGTACTATGTTTTAATATAATTAGTTTAGTTATTATTTTCTTGTGTTTGTTTATCATGATTTCATATGAACCCATGATGGCGATAAGTTCTATTATGGGCTAATCGTGATCATGGGGTTGTAATGGATTTATTATGGAATTCTTTAGTTAATTGTTTAATACTTTAGTGTGTGATGATTGCTTGATATCTAGTATTGGTTGTGCGTATTCGTCTTATGTGCGTCGCGAACATATAAGATAGGGTGTTAATCTCTTGTGAAGCGACGGTGGATCTTGAGATTTAGAACTTGCCATGCTAGCATAGGTTCATGTACGTTGTGCATGATTAGTGGGTAACTCTAACAGTTTTATTTGCCCTATGTAATCAAAAAGGAATAATTTGTGCTTAAATCGTTGTGTTGTCAATTTCTGTAGACATATAGGAACTCAACATAATTGATGACTATTCAACTTCTATCTTAATTGTGGATGCTTGGTGGAATGGTATTAGTACAATGAAAGTTGGCTTTTATCAGTTTCGTGTTATTCGATTAATATCATCACTGTCACATGCTAAAGGTAATAACAATGGCTATAGAAGGAAGTAATAATGAAGTTGTGATCTCATGAGTGTTTTATTATTGATAAATTGAAGTGTTAGTTAAGTGGTTAATTAAGTAGTTAATTATAGTTAATATTTAATCAACAATTTTAAGTGTTATTATCTTAACATTGAGAAGTAATCATACATTGGTGAGTGAGTTTAATTAGACAATAATTTAGTCTGAGTCTCTGAGGGAACAAACTAGAAAATATTCTATATTACTTGCGAACGCGTATACTTGCGTGAATATTAGCGCGTGTTTTCGCCCTAACAAGTTTTTGGCGCCGCTACCGGGGACTTGGCATATTTGTTTAGTTTATGTACTTACCATCATTGGTCATTAGGACTCAGTGATTAGGATGTAGTAGTTACTTATTTTTTCTTGTTGTGTTTCAGGTACTTTAGCAAGCGTTTATGCAAACCCGTTCTCGTGCTCGCAAGAGGACTTTAGATACAGCTGAGGAGACAGACGAAGTTCTTGATATTCCGGAGAAGTTAGATTTTGAGGATTCGGATTCAGGAACTGAGCAGAAAGAACCAGTAAACATGGAAGATCGTATTGTTCAAGCTGATCCAGCTCTTATGGATTTTTCTCGGCCTAAAATTGATGACATTCAGTCAAGCATCCTTCATCCGGCTATTCAAGCTAACACCTTTGAAATCAAGCCGGGCACTATTCAGATGGTGCAGAATTCTGTTTCTTTTGGAGGAGTGGCAACTGAAGACCCCAACATGCACATAAGGAATTTTGTCAAGATCTGCAGCACTTTTAAGTATAATGGCGTGACTGATGAGGCTATCAAGTTGAGGCTTTTCCCATTCTCACTAAGGGACAAGGCTAAAGACTGGTTACATTCTGAACCAGCTGGGTCCATCACTACGTGGCAAGATCTTGCGCAAAAGTTTCTGGTGAAGTTTTATCCGATGGCAAAGACTGCTGCTATGAGGAGTGCTCTTACTCAGTTTGCGCAGCAACCTACAGAATCTATGTGCGAGGCTTGGGAACGCTACAAGGAAATGTTGAGAAAATGTCCACATCATGGAATGCCAGATTGGATGGTGATCACTGGTTTCTATAATGGTTTGGGGGCCCAATCTCGGCCCATGCTCGATGCAGCAGCTGGAGGCGCCTTATGGGCTAAAAGCTATACTGAGGCGTATAATCTTATCGAGACGATGGCTGCAAATGAGCATCAAAACCCAACTCAGAGGATGACGTCAGGCAAGGTAGCAGGTATTCTGGAAGTTGATGCAGCCACCGCTATTGCAGCCCAGCTCCAAGCGCTATCAATGAAGGTTGATTCTCTGGCTACGTATGGAGTTAATCAAATAGCTATGGTTTGTGAGCTTTGTGCAGGTTCTCATGCTACGGATCAGTGTTCTCTTGTAAACGAATCTGTTCAGTATGTGAATAATTATCAGCGACAACAGCAGCTTGTGCCAGCGACCTATCATCCTAACAACAGAAATCATCAAAATTTCAGCTGGGGGAATAATCAGAATGCTATTCAGCCACCATATCAGCAAGGAGTGATTAAACAGTTTAACCCACCTGGATTCCAGCAACCACAGCAGTATGCTACAAGGCAATCATATCCTCAACAGAGAAGTGCAGCTGCACCTACTAGTGCTGATTTTGAGGAACTTAAGCTGTTGTGCAAGAGTCAGGCGGTTTCTATCAAGACCTTGGAAAATCAAATTGGTCAATTAGCCAATGCAGTGCTCAATCGTCAACCTGGTACTCTTCCCAGTGACACGGAAGTACCAGGCAGGAAGGAAGCTAAAGAGTAAGTCAAGGATATTACCTTAAGGTCTGGAAAAGTAGCTGATGCTGAAAAGGCAAAAGAAGTAGAAGCTGAAATTAGAGGTGAAGAATCTAAGCAAAAGGAGAAAGCGGCGGAACCAAGGAAGACTACTGTTGAACACACTCTTCCTGAGGCTAATACAGGGGAGAAATAGCTCTATCCTCCACCACCTTTTCCTAAGAGATTGCAGCAACAAAAGCTGGATAGACAGTTCGGGAAGTTTCTGGAGGTGTTCAAGAAACTTCACATCTATATACCTTTCGCTGAGGCTCTGGAACAAATGCCTAGTTATGCGAAGTTTATGAAGACTATTCTTTCAAGGAAGGTGAAACTGGATGACCTTGAAACCGTTGCTCTCACGGAAGAATGCAGCGCTGTTCTGCAACAAAAGTTACCACCAAAACTGAAAGATCCAGGAAGCTTCACCATTCCTTACACAATTGGCAATCTGACGTTTGACAAGTGCCTTTGTGATTTGGGAGCAAGCATTAATCTGATGCCGTTGTCGATCTTTAAAAAACTGGATCTGCCTGATCCAAAACCCACGTACATGTCACTACAATTGGCTGACCGTTCCATTACTTACCCAAGGGGCATAGTTGAGGATGTGCTCGTCAAAGTGGATAAGCTCTTCTTTCCAGCAGATTTTGTTATTCTGGATTTTGAGGAAGATAAGAAGATTCCCATAATCTTGGGGAGGCCTTTCTTGGCTACTGGCCGTACCTTGATAGATGTGCAAAAAGGTGAACTTACTATGCGGGTCGAAGATCAGGATGTGACCTTCAACGTATTCAAGGCAATGAAATTCCCTACAGAAGATGAGGAGTGCTTAAAAGTGGATGTGATTGATTCTGCGGTTACTTCGGAACTCGATCACATGCTAATGTCTGATGCATTGGAAAAGGCCTTAGTGGGGGATTTTGACAGCGATGATGAAGATAGCAATGAGCAATTACAATATCTGAACGCTTCTCCCTGGAAGCGAAAGCTGGACATACCATTTGAATCTCTTGGTACTTCTGACCTCAAGAACGCTGAAGGGAAGCTCAAACCATCAATAGAGGAAGCACCTACCTTGGAGCTCAAGCCATTACCTGAACACTTGAGGTATGCTTTTTTAGGTGATTCATCTACGTTACCTGTTATTATTTCATCTGACCTTTCAGGTAGTGAGGAAGACAAGCTCTTAAGGATTTTGAGAGAATTCAAATCGGCTATAGGATGGACCATAGCAGACATCAAGGGGATAAGTCCTTCATATTGTATGCATAAGATTCTGCTAGAGGAAGGGAGTAAGCCAACTGTGGAACAGTAGCGAAGACTGAATCCCATCATGAAGGAGGTGGTGAAGAAAGAAATTCTGAAATGGCTAGATGCAGGCATCATTTATCCTATTTCTGACAGCTCGTGGGTGAGCCCCGTACAATGTGTACCTAAGAAGGGAGGTATCACTGTGGTCGCAAATGAAAAGAATGAGCTCATCCCTACTCGAACAGTTACAGGATAGAGAGTATGCATGGATTATAGAAAATTGAACAAACCCACAAGGAAGGATCACTTCCCTCTTCCATTTATTGATCAGATGCTTGACAGATTGGCGGGACATGAGTATTTTTGTCTTCTGGATGGTTATTCCGGGTATAATCAGATTTGTATTGCACCAGAGGATCGGGAAAAGACTACCTTCACTTGTCCATTTGGCACATTTGCTTTTCGCAGAGTTTTGTTTGGGTTATGTGGTGCACCGGCCACCTTTCAGAGATGTATGATGGCTATATTCTCTGACATGATTGGAAATAACGTCGAAGTGTTCATGGATGACTTCTCCGTCTTTGGACACTCATATGATGAATGTTTGAATAATCTGCGCGCCGTACTCAAAAGATGTGTGGAAACTAATTTGTTGCTTAATTGGGAGAAATGTCATTTTATGGTGCGTGAAGGCATTATCCTTGGGTATAAGGTCTCTAGCAAGGGTCTGGAGGTGGACAAGGCCAAGGTGGGAGTCATTGAAAATCTTCTCCCACCTAATTCTGTGAAAGGAATCCGTAGTTTTCTTGGTCATGCGGGTTTTTATCGGCGATTCATCAAGGACTTTTCAAAGATATCTAAGCCGTTGTGCAATTTGCTTGAGAAAGATGTGCCTTTCAAATTTGATGATGAATGTTTGGCAGCATTCGAGACTCTCAAGGATAGTTTGATCACGGCACCAGTCATTACAGCACCAGATTGGACAGAACCATTTGAGATGATGTGTGATGCGAGTGATTATGCGGTAGGTGCAGTTCTGGGACAGCGCAAGAAAAATCTCTTCCATGTGGTCTACTATGCGAGTAAGACTTTAAATGGTGCCCAATTGAACTACACCACTACTGAGAAGGAGCTTTTGGCTATAGTCTTTGGCTTTGAGAAATTTCGATCTTATCTGCTTGGTACGAAAGTAACAGTATTCACTGATCATGCAGCTATTCGCTATCTGGTTTCTAAGAAGGATTCGAAGCCGAGACTCATTCGTTGGGTGCTTTTACTTCAGGAATTTGAGTTAAAAATCAAAGATAGAAAAGGTACTGAGAATCAAGTAGCTGACCATCTCTCTAGGTTGGAGAATCCCGATTCTACTTCACAAGATAGGACGTTAATCAATGAATCTTTTCCGGATGAGCAGTTGTTTGCAATTCAGGAGGAAGAACCATGGTTTTCAGATATTGTAAACTATCTCGTCAGCAATATAATGCCTCTTAATTTGACATCCGCTCAAAAGAAGAAGTTTCTGCATGAGGTGAAGTGGTATATGTAGGATGAACCATATTTGTTTAGACAGGGAGCTGACCAGATCATCAGGAGATGTATCCCGTTCTGTGAGACGGAGGGGATATTACGAGACTGCCATTCCACGGTTTATGGGGGACACTATGGAGGTGAGAAGACGGCAGCTCGTATTCTGCAAGCAGGTTTTTTCTGGCCTACTTTGTTCAAGGATGCTCATCAGTTTGTTTTAAGGTGTGATCGTTGCCAAATAGTGGGAAATTTGTCAAGGAAGGATGAAATGCCATTAAATGTGATGCTTGAAGTCGAGGTCTTTGAGGTATGGGGAATCGATTTCATGGGGCCTTTTATCTCATCTTGCAATAATCAGTACATCTTGCTGGTAGTCGATTATGTCTCAAAATGGGTCGAAGTTAAAGCTTTACCGACAAATGATGCAAAGGCAGTACTAAATTTTCTTCATAAGCAAATTTTCACAAGGTTTGGAACACCTCGGGTAATCATAAGTGATGAAAGATCGCATTTTTGCAACCGTAAGTTCACTTCTATGATGCAGCGTTATAATGTGAATCATCGAGTAGCTACTGCCTATCATCCGCAAACAAATGGTCAAGCGGAAGTGTCTAACAGAGAGATAAAGCACATTCTAGAGAAGGTTGTTTGTCCATCAAGGAAGGATTGGTCTTTAAAGCTCGATGAAGCTGTTTAGGCTTACAGAACAGCATACAAAACTCCACTTGGGATGTCACCATTCCAGTTGGTGTATGGTAAGGGATGTCATCTACCTGCGGAGCTTGAGCATAAGGCCTACTGGGCATTGAAGAAGTTGAACCTGGATTTAGATGCAGCTGATAAGAAAAGAATGCTTCAGCTTAATGAACTGGATGAATTTCGACTTCAAGCGTACGAAAATAACAAAATGTATAAGGAAAAGGTGAAGAGGTGGCACGATAGGAAGCTACATCCAAAGTTATTTGTGCCAGGGCAACAAGTCCTCTTATTCAACTCTCGGCTCCGACTTTTTCCTGGGAAGTTGAAATCAAGGTGGTCTGGACCTTTTATTGTCAAAACTGTATTTCCACATGGAGCGGTGAAATTTTTTGAGAATGATCCGGACCAAGCATTCAAGGTTAACGGTCAGCGATTGAAGCACTACTATGGGGACATGGCAAACCGAGAAGTGGTTAGTGCCATTTTGTTGACTACTTGAGCAGGGTACGAAACGTCAAGCTAATGACAAAAAGAAGCGCTGCGTGGGAGGCAACCCATGAATTATTGTTACAGGAACCCTTAGAAGTTAATAACCTATCCAAAAACACAAAAAAATCAGAAAACAGGGGCTGAAAAAAAAAATTCCAGTGACTCCCTGCGCGCCCGCGCAGCTAAGCTGAGCGGCCGCGCAGCAAGCTGAGCGCCCGCGCAGCTATGCTGAGCGCCCGCGCAGGGGTCGAGGACCAGAAATTTTTTTTTACAGTTCAGAAAAAAAAAAAACCAAACAAAAACAAACACAAAAACAGTTTTAGCCCATAAACCCACAATTTGTTCCCACTACCCCATCATTTTATCCCTTAATTTCCAAACCCTAATCTAATCCACACCCTATATATACATACACCTATCCTACATATCTCCCACAAAACTTCCTACACTTAAACCCTCTCACAAACATCAAATATCAGTTCTTACACGCTTTTATTCACGAATCAATGACACCCAAGAGAGCACGCACTATTAACAGCAGCAGCACAGTTCCTACTGCTGATTCATCGAGGGGTACTGCTGCAAGGCCTTTGTTAACTGACAGAGCCGCGGAGGAGGAGTACACTAGGCTATTGGGTAAGCCGATTCTGAAGGAGAGGGGGTTTTTACCATCGGGGAGGGATGGTGATTTGTTTCCCATGATTGCAGAGAAGGGGTGGATAGCTTTTTGTGAGTCACCCGAAGCAGTACCGATGAGCGTTGTTCGCGAGTTCTACGCGAACGCGAAGGCTGAAAAGAATGGGTTTTCTGTGGTCCGTGGGCTGACGGTTGATTATCATCCTGCGGCGATTCACCGTGTGATTGGACAGTGAGAGAGGAAGCCCGAGGAGGAGAACTGGAATGAAAAGACTGCTGAGGATTTTGACTTGGATTTGATTTGTGCGACTCTCTGTCGACCGGGCACAGTTTGGACCCGCAGTACAGGCAATAATGAGTATCGTCACTTTCCGGCGATCGCCATGAACAGGTATGCCCGTGCATGGAATGCATTTATTTGTGCTAATATTTTGCCTTCTTCGCATGAACACGAGGTCACAGTTGAGAGAGCACAGTTATTGTGGGGAATTCTGAATGAGGAGTACTATGTGGACCTTGGTGAGTTTATCTACCAAGGAATTCTGAAGTTTTTGAGGGGAGCAAAGCATATGAACATCCCTTATGCATCTACGGTTACGAAGCTATGCCGAGCAGTGGGAGTGAACTGGCCGACTCATGAGCAGTTTCAGTTGCCAGCCGCTCCGATTGATTCTGGCACTCTGAATGGGATGCAGGAGTGGACCGGTGGTGAGCCTGAGGAGCATGGGGTGGGTTATCGTCTTCCAGGAGGGCGTCCAGCACGAGGTGCTACTATCGCTAGGCCAGGGCGTGATGAGGCTGGTTCTTCGAGAGCTCAGGAGGGTGCTGGGATGGTTGATGCCCAGTATAGGAGGCTTTCCCAACGGATGGATGCCATGTATGAGACACAGAGCAGGTTTGCTCAGGAACTCACCCTTGCGTTAGGGACTGCTTTTCGAGGCCTTGGAGCTGATATCCAGTGGCCAGTTTTTGGTGAGGACTCTGCATACCCACCGCCTGATACTCCACCCACTGAGGGTGATGATGATGATGACTCCGAGTAGGTATACCCTGTGTTCCTTTCTACTACTTTCACTGAGGACAGTGAAGATTTTTAGTTTGGGGGTGGTAGTTAAGGAATATTGTGTGTGTGTCATTTAATTGCATATTCATGATAGTTTAGTTCATATAGTTGCATAATTTATGCCATATAGTTTTTTTTATGAATGTCATGTAGCTCATGCATTTACCATGATCCCTTTTGCAATGATTTATCGACTGAATTGTGATATTGATGTGAGTGTAGTGATAGCATTAAAGTGATATTAAGTTGTGTAGGTTGATATGCATGCTAGAAACAATTGTAAGTCCACTAAGTCTTAGAGAATGCGAAAGGGCTAGATTGTGTTATGATTTGGTTGTTTTCAAGGTCAATCTACTTATTATGCTTAGAATTCGATTATAGGTTCTTAGTGATAAAGACATGAAAAAGAAAAATTTTGGAGAAAAAAATATGGAAGTTGTTGCTAGTTGTGGTTAGGCGTCAAATGGCTAGTAGCCGGCTCGCGTATGTTGCGAGTAGTCTAGGGTTGAGCAAGATGGAGCGAAACGCACTTGCTCAGAAATTAAAAAAAAAATTTAAAAAAAAAATTTTAAAAAAAAAAAAATTTGGCATAATTGATCAAGAGTGGGCTCTTTGGGGACTTTGTGCCTAGCGACCTAAGGCTTTTAGAGTCTGGGATCCGCTAACCTAACGCTCGTTACATGGATATCATTGTATAAGTCTTTTGTGGACCTCACTCATTGCACGGTCAAATAAGCATTTGAGTTGTAAATAAAAAGCACGATTCCGTAGTAAGCTCCAGAGTTCTTGTAGTATTGTATATCACTTTGTGCCTGGAATTTTTATTCTTTGTATAATCGTAGGATTGCCTTGAGGATAGTCTAGTCATAGTAATTGGTCTAGTTCCGAAGCATATCTGTTAAGCATTTGCACACACCACGTTTCTGGCTGTATGTCCGTTTGCATGAGTTTATTGATCTTTAGTTGTCTAACTGCATTCGTTGAGATGTGGCAATTTGGTTGATTAATTGTAGTAAGGGGGATCGCTGCATTTTCATATAGATTGTATTCATGCATATTTTTATTTGTTTTTGAGTCTGTGACGCTTGAGGGCAAGCATCGATTTAAGTTTGGGGGTGTGATAAAAGGCATTTTATACCACTTAGAACGTCTTAAAATGGCTTAAATTGGTGTCTTGAAATCAAGTATTTTGTGTATTTGATGCGTTTTTCTAGTGTTTATGCATTTCAGGGTATTAGTTGCATTTCGGGGGAGGAATCATCAAGAATAAGCCTTGGCATGTGTTCACCATTGCGAGAGGAAAGGAACGGGCAGATTACGGCGAAGAAACGGAGCAAACTTGGATTTTTTCCAGTGGAGGCCTGCGCGCCCGCGCAGCTATGCTGAGCGGCCGCGCAGGGTCGGGAATTTTGCTGAATTATTTTAGACTTCTACTTCTGTTTGGCTTCCAACTTCTATGTAATCTGAGTTTTATGGGACTATTATATAAGTAGATTTGAGACGTTTTCACAGGGGGGATTAAGAAGAAGAAGATTGTGTTTTACGCAAGAAGCGAATGAGATAAGGAAGAAGACCGATTTAGCCCACCGCAACGAAGAGGAAGCATATTTTCTTGTGATTCTTGTTTCGTTGTAACGTTGGATCCTAGTTTTCTTGCTTTGACTTATTTACTCTTATGACGTACTCTGTTTTAATATAATTAGTTTAGTTATTATTTTCTTGTGTTTGTTTATCATGATTTCATATGAACCCATGATGGCGATAAGTTCTATTATGGGCTAATCGTGATCATGGGGTTGCAACGGATTTATTATGGAATTCTTTAGTTAATTGTTTAATACTTTAGTGTGTGATGATTGCTTGATATCTAGTATTGGTTGTGCGTATTCGTCTTATGTGCGTCGCGAACATATAAGATAGGGTGTTAATCTCTTGTGAAGCGACGGTGGATCTTGAGATTTAGAACTTGCCATGCTAGCATAGGTTCATGTACGTTGTGCATGATTAGTGGGTAACTCTAACAGTTTTATTTGCCCTATGTAATCAAAAAGGAATAATTTGTGCTTAAATCGTTGTGTTGTCAATTTCTGTAGACATATAGGAACTCAACATAATTGATGACTATTTAACTTCTATCTTAATTGTGGATGCTTGGTGAAATGGTATTAGTACAATGAAAGTTGGCTTTTATCAGTTTCGTGTTATTCGATTAATATCATCACTGTCACATGCTAAAGGTAATAATAATGGCTATAGAAGGAAGTAATAATGAAGTTGTGATCTCATGAGTGTTTTATTATTGATAAATTGAAGTGTTAGTTAAGTGGTTAATTAAGTAGTTAATTATAGTTAATATTTAATCAACAATTTTAAGTGTTATTATCTTAACATTGAGAAGTAATCATACATTGGTGAGTGAGTTTAATTAGACAATAATTTAGTCTGAGTCTCTGAGGGAACGAACTAGAAAATATTCTATATTACTTGCGAACGCGTATACTTGCGTGAATATTAGCGCGTGTTTTCGCCCTAACAGGGGGGGGAAGGATGTAATATCCGGGATATATCGTGTAATTATTTTTATCAATAAATAAATATTCTGTGATTATTATATGAATTTTGATGAATTATTTGTTTTATGGTACTTGTGTTTGGATGTGTAAATATGATAGAATTTGAGTATTTTAATTTTTATAGGTCCAGAATAAAATATAGATAATTGTGATATTTTTCTATTAATTGTTATGTTGTTATATGGTTTTATAAATGATTTATGGATTTTATAAATTATTTTTCCGAGTATTTATAAACTATTTTGTATAATCGGGAACCAACCGACTTCATCCGTTTTTACGTTTTTACAACCCAAAACTCTTCCTAAAACTCCTTCCTGGCCTAATTATAATATTCCGAGCATTTTACATGTTTTGACTTTTTCGATCTGGAGTACGGTTTTCCCGTGCGGGTCCTGACGCAATATTTTCGATACGAATTTCGTTTCGGTAAATCGATAAAACCCATATTTTTGAGAAAAGGGATCTTTTTATTAAACTATTATATTAGCTTCTCGTAATACGTGTAACCAAAGCGCTGAGACCAAGTCTGTATTTACAAAATGTATGGATTTGGATAATTATCCTAAAACCGGTACCGATTTGGATCTATTTTATCAAATAAATGTAATATTTTATATCCGGTATGACCTAACGGTGTACCGATATTCCGTAAATATAAATAGCTTTTACCGTATTTTATTTTGTACAGAAAATCATTTATAGTCAGTTAAATATATAATTTTCAGAAAAAATACAGTATATTCATAGTGTTCTTCATAATCAAACCCAGATTTGAATGCGTTAGCGATATCCGATTCTAGAGTTCAAGTAACCGAATCGAAGGTCTTGAAGAGCACTTTCAGAATCTATGATCCATACACCTGCAGAATCAAAGGTTATTTTTCTATAATTTTTATTAATTTCGAATTATTTTTGGATTAAAATATGAATTTTTGTTCTTGATATTGTTTGTGTGATTTGATGCTTGCATGTTATAGATAATTTCATCCTAATCATTTTGGTATATCATATGCTTGATTTGGAGTTCAATAACATGCTCAAAAGTGTATTTGATTCTCGGAATTTGAAATTAGGGTTTTTAGAAGTATGAATGTTCTTGATTAATTTTTGGGTGTTTCTGCCTTTAGGGTTATTAGCTTAATTCGTTTATAACATTAAAAAGATCGTGAAATAAGGAATCGATTGGCATATGTGTGAAGAACAGAGGATTCATGGTTTGTGGAAATCGGAAAAAGAGCCGAGGTCGCCAGAAATTTTAAGGTTTGGCCGAAGATTGAATTCTGGTGATAAACTGATGTGGTTGCTGTTGATTCTAGAATCCTAGATGAATTTAGAACATGATAGGATCAAGAACTCGGTTAAACGGTTAGCTTTTGGTGTAGATCGGGGCTTCGCCGGAAACTGGAAGCTCGCCGGATTCTGCAGATTTTCCGACGACTTCCTGGCAACCCGTCTGACCCGGTGGCGACCCGTTTAGCTGTTAGCTTGACCCGGTTTTGATCCACCTCAGTCCTATTTCATTTTTGTAAAACTGTTTCTGTATTTTATTTCTATAAATAATTCAAAAATCCATTATTTAATTTCTAAATTTTATTTTTAATTCCAAAAATAATTATTTTAATTCTGAAATTCATTTTTAATTCAAAAATAAATCTGAATTATTTAATTAATTAATTTTAGTTAATTATTAATTATTTAATTGATCAATTAATTCAAGTTTTAATTGATTAATTGATTTAATTAGTTATTAATTAGTTTTAATTAATTATTTAATTAGATTTAATTATTACTTTGATTTAAAAATTCCAAAAAATATTTTGAGCTTTAAAATATTATTTTAAATTATTTTCAAGGTTCGATAATTATTATTAAATCATTTTAAAGTCAGATTCAGGTGTTCGAACCCTATTATTTAATTATAAAATAATTTGGAGACCCGTTTTAGTTCTGAAAAATGTTTTAAAATTTATATACCAGAAAAATCATTTTAACCCCAAACCTTCTTTGAAAAGTTATTTATATCGAATACCTTACATGCTGTGTGATGTGTGCTATCTGATTAATGTGATATATGGCTATGTGCTTATTGATTGGCTATTTTAGCCATAACTTTTAATCCATAAATTGGATTTGGGTGAAATGAAGGGTAGATAAAACCTTATGACGTCTATGTGTCGATTAGAATAATGTGAGATGAATATTGATAGATACTTATGATGCCTAGGAGAGTAAGCAAGGCGTAGAAAAAGGGAAGCAGGTGATCAAAAAATGTAATCGATGCGTAGAAAATAAAGCAAGTGATCAGTGAATAGAAGCGAGGCATAGGAAAAGTAGACAAGTGGTTGTTAAATAGAATCATTAGACAAGTACAAGTGAAGTTGGAATCATTTGAGATAAGGCAAGTACTTCTGAACCTTTCTTGAGATATATTGCAAATATTCCTAAACACTCTCGTGACATATTGTTAGTATTCAAAATAATTCTGCTTTATATTGTAAGTACTTTGAATCACTCAGACTTGAACCCTGATCACATCATTTGATCTTTGAGCTGGAAGCCTTATTTTTCTGTAAACCATCCATTGATGATTTACCAGATACTAAACCACACAAATACGATACTACTCCACAAATATGTATCCACCATACACCAAACACTGGAACAGAATTGCTTAAACATAAAGAAACTTTTATACTCAATCATACCTTATAATATCAAAGCACTAAACCTTGTGAAATCATTGTTCATCTAATACCTGATTCTTCTACAGGCTGAAAGCCATTCCTCACACATACCTTGATATACCCTTGTGATACTCATGAATTGCATTACGCTTTTATTCAAATGTTTTATCACTATTGATTATGATCTTGCTTTATTGAATTATATTGTTTATCATACTGAATTATTTTAGAGTTGGATAGTTTTCTTTATGAGGACCGGATTCGTGGTCGAATTAGGCCAATGTGTGCCTTGGATCCAGTTTATAGAGCAGAGCTGTGTGCCTTGCTCGGGGTTAGTGCATGACTGATCAGCAACCTAACCTTGTTTTTAAAATTTAAAATGAATATCCAATTCTAATGATTGTTTAACAAGAAACTTGATTCCTCTGAATCATCTCGTTTGATCATTATTTAACCTCAGTTATTATTATTATGACTTGCTGAGCTAGTTAGCTCACTCTTGCGAATATGTCTATGTATTCTACAGTTGAAAAGGAAATGATTGATAGCAGGTTTCCCAGCCCAATGTGCGAGCTAGGTTTCCAGGACGAGTTGAATCGAGCCAATGGAAGCTTTATATTATAGTTAAGTTGTGCAAGCTTGTAAGAATAAATTTCATTATCGATTGTAGGTTAAACTAGTTGGGATTTGGTGCGATGTAATAAAAGTTAAGGTTGTGGCTTGTTTTCATACTTTAACCTGTTGCAATCCGTGGTTGTGTGAAGCAGGGTCATTGCAAATAATATTTCATATACAGGTTTATATATTGTGTGTGTGTGTGTTGTGGACCCCAAACTTCTGGCCCGGCTTTGGAGGGCGCCACAATGCTTATGTGCATAACATGCCTAACATGCCTAAAGTTTCTAAGTGTAATAAATCTGTTTGCATGCCATGTGTTATATCTTTCATGAACACTTATCTTGATTCCACACACTCACATAATACATCTCTTAATCATGATAAGCATGCTAGTAAGAACACTGGTAGGTCAAAGACTGTAAGCCCTCCTAAAGCTAGGAAAGTGGCATCTGTCACCGAGCCAAAGAGCAAGTGTGACGGTCCCAAACCCGGGGTCAGGAGCTGACGTCAATAAATTCTAACACAACACAAATATAAACTATAAATTTAACATTATTATACCTACACGACCCCAAAACCAAGATCCGACCCAGGTTCATGTATTATTTAGGTTACAAAACTACAATTAACTTATTCAACAAACCTGACACTCTAACTTATTACAGCAACTCATCAGACCTCATGGTCTGATACAAACTACCTCAGAGGAGCCGGGACCGGAAGGGGCTGAGACTCTGTTTTGCCAAGGTCTGATAGGTCTACTAGACATCTGCAATATATATATATATATATATATATATACAAAACAAGCTGCAAGGGTGAGCAATCAATTGCTTAACAGTACCACTATATGAATAACAAGTAAAGCAGTTTATAAAAAAATAGTTATACGAATAGAAATGATAACTCATTTACAAAAACAAGTAAAACAGATATAAACTGGATATCAACAACTAGCATGCTCTGTAAAATGTATCATTAGTTGTGTGATATGTGAATACCAGAGTCCAATTTTAGCATGCTATTTTCATTTCTAAATCCACTGTTCCATTACAGGAACCACAAAGTGACTTGTTCCGTTACAGGAACCACAAAACCAAAATCAGATATATATTGGAAGAATCCTAGGGACAGCTTATCCCACCAAAAACCTGTTCCGGAACTCAAAGACTAGCTAGGTCTCTGTCACGCTGAACTAAGCGGTTTAAATAGGGCGCGCAACCGACTTAGCCTCTTACGCAAACCCGCTGGGCCGGAACGGGGCTCTTACGCAACCATCCAATATCTGATCCATTTTATCCAGTTTCCAAAACCACTTAGACCTATCTCTTTTAAAACAATTATATCACAGCACACTTTCCAAAACCTTTCCAATTTTATTCACAATTTAGAGATAGGCATTTTCAGAAGTTACTTTTCCCTAAAATATAATTTAAACAAATAAAAATACAGGGGATACATAACTTAAAACGTTCTGTTCCTCTACGTAAATTAAATCAACAATCAATTATATATATTGAATCGTAAAAGATTTGTTGAGGGGTACTTGCCTTGCGAAGCTTTTCAACTAACACGCTCAACTTTAAACTGACTTTAACTTTCGAGTCCTTCGACTGGAACCTACAAAATCAAAATATCCTAGGTTAGACGACCAGTTATGCCTGACATATCCTCGCTAAACACTTTACCCGAACGATAGCAATTCCCGACTCGTACTTATACGTATTAATATAATACACGTAACAATCAGGGTTCATTTAGTATTTATTTACAAATGTATACACTCGACTTGTATTTTCATATTTAAAATAATTTTCAGAAAACTTGAACACCGACTCTTCTATTTATAGGACTACCAGTCGAAACATAATCGACTTCCAATTCCCAACAAATCACAATTCACAATTCACGACTCAACACAACTCGTAACACAAATACTTATTTACATTTCGAAAATAATATATATGAATCATTTTATTTATTTTATATATTTAGGACTCAGATAAAAATCATCACCGTCCACCATCGACTCGCCGAGGCTCATCGTCGACGGTGGTAAAAAATTTCGGGTACCCGATTAATTTCGCGTTTTCAACGCGAAAATTCCAACGATTATTTTAAAAATCATTTCCCGCAGGAATAATTTTTTTCATGAAATTAGTCAATTATTCCCTGCAAAATTTCAAAATACCAAATTAAAATACCAACATTAATCGAACCACAGAAACACAGAAGCATCACCTCCACCCCCCACCTGCACAATACACACACTAACACATGCACACACACGGTTGCACACACACACATACACGAATTGCACACACAAACACATGCACATATACACACACACACGACGAATATATATATATATATATACATATATGCACCCAACCAGAACGTAAATGAAGCCATCAATCAGAAAAAAGGGACGGCGGCCGGGAAATTACCAAGGCGGCAGCAGAATCACCGGGAAACAGGCAAAAACCATGAAAGTAGAAACATGATCAAAAGATAACGGGAAGGAAGAAGAAAGGGGAGTAGAACAGAGGGGAATAATGGAGGAATTAAGGGAGTGTGAGAGAGAGCAGGAGATCGAGAAGAGAGAGACGAGAGATAGAGAATGACAGAGAGGTGAGGAAGTGCACATAGGTTGGGGGTGGGTATTTTATATTTTTTTTTATTGTTTTCTGAGGTGCTAACACGTAGATATGCAAGTGCTGAAAGGCTGCCACGTTGCTAAAGGGATAAATACGTGCTTTTTACAACCCGGTTTGTCCCAAAATTTGATTTTTAACGAATAATTTTGCAGGAGAAAATAACCCAAAAAATTACCAAACTAGCCTTAAAATTCTTAGAATAATTAAGAATTAATAAAATAAAATTTTTATAATTTTTAAACCGTTTTTGAAATGCAACTCGCACCCGCATTTTACGCGAACAAACGTGCGGGTGAACTTAATCCCAAAATTTTCTGAAATAATTTTTAAATTCCCAAAATATTTTAAATTTTATAAAATATGAGTTTCATAATTTTGAAGGCATTTTTGAATTTAATATAGAATTTAATATTAGATGCAATCAGAAAATCATTTAAGGATAAATAATTAATGAAATATTGATTTCCAAATTTTATAAAATCCCAAAAATAATTATTGAAATTATAAGACCATAAAAATAATTTTAGAGAAAATCCAAATATTTATGAAAATAAATCTACCATAAAACTACTTTTAAAATTGAAACCGAAATAATACGGCTCAATAATTAATTTTACAAATATTCCCTGTAAACCAGTAACTACATATAAAAAATAACAAAATAGCACACGGCTGACAGGACTAATACACAGATTTTATTTAATTAATTATTCAATAATTACACATTTAAATAATACAAAAATATACGAGTCATTATATCCTTCCCCCCTTAAAAAGATTTTGTCCTCAGAATCTCAACTAATTAAATAAGTGAGGATATTTATCAAGCATATTTTACTCTAACTCCCAAGTACACTCTTCTACTCGGGGATTTCTCCAAAGTACTTTAACTATAGGGATAGACTTGTTTCTAAGGACTCGCTCTTTACGATCTAGGATCTGGATTGGTTGCTCTACATAGGACAAATCTGGTTGAATCTCTATTGGTTCATACTCTATAACTTGATTCAAATCAGGAATGTATGGCTTCAACATTGATACGTGGAACACACTATGAATATGCTACAACTGCGGCGGCAACGTTATTTCGTAAGCGTCTTTTCATATTCTCTTTAAAACTTCAAATTGTCCTATGTACCTTGGGCTGAGCTTACCTTTCTGTCCAAATCGAACTAACCCTTTCCAAGGTGATACTTTCAACAATACTAGTGACCTTACTTCGAAGTTCATGTCCTTTCGATGTAAATCGACATTCCTTTTTTTGTCTGTCATGAGCTGCTTCCAACCTTTTCTGAATCAATGCCACTGCAACTTTGGTCTGCTGTACTAGCTCAGGTCCTATCACTTTCTTTTCTTCTACTTCATCCCTATACACTGGTGATCTACACTTGCGTCCATACAGGGCTTCACAAGGCGGAATTCCAATGCTAGCATGATAACTATTGTTGTACGAGAATTCAATTAAAGGTAAGTGTTCATCCCAATTTCCCTAAAAATCCAAATCACAAACTCTTAACATATCTTCTATTTTCTGGATGGTTCTCTCACTCTGACCGTCTGTCTGAGGATGATAGGCGTACTCATATTTAGTATGGTTCTTAGACATTCTTGAAACTTGGTCCAAAACTATGAATTAAATCTTGGGTCTCGATCTGAGACAATGGACATAGGAACTCCATGCTTGGTTACAATTTCATCCAGATACAACTTAACTAGCTTTTTCAGAGAATATCTTTCGTTGATCGGGAGAAAATGTGCGGACTTGGTCAATCTGTCGATAATTACCCAAATAGCGTATTAATTTGCCTTGGTCTTTGGCAATCCTACACGTGACATTTACTAACCCAATTTGCAATTTCCTTCTTCATTCCTGGCCACCAGAAGTTCTTCATTAAATCTTGACACATCTTGGTACTTCGCGGGTGAATAGAAAACCTAGAATTATGAGCTTCTCATAAAATTTCATTCTTCAATTCAGTCACATTGGGGATCCATATTCTTGAGGAAAACCTAAACATACCTTTGATATCCTTTTGAGTACAAACTTCTTCCCCAGTCAAACTGTCCAATCCTTGATTCATAACTTCCTCTTGACACTTTCTAATTCTTTCCATCAATTCTGGCTGAAAAGTGATTTCATAAAATTGCTCCTTATTACCTTCTGGCACTCATACATCAATTTCCAGCGTTTCCAATTCATTTGCTAGTTCCTCAGAAACTTTGATCGTATTCAATATTTCCTTCCTGACATCTGCTACCATATTGCCTTTTCCCAGATAATTTAATAGAACAATCGTAATCCTTGATCAGCTCCAACCATCTTCGTTGTCTCATATTTAAGTCCTTATGGGTGAGTATGTATTTTAAACTTTTATGGTCTGTATAGATTTCACACTTTTCTCCATACAAGTAGTGCCTCCACATCTTCACTGCGAAGACTATTGCTCAGTCCAAACCTTTTAAAGAAGCATCACTGAAGATCACGAAATTCCCCGTGTCATCTGGCAATGTTAGCACTGGTGCTGTCACTAATCTCTTCTTCAACTCCTGGAAACTCTCTTCGCATTTCTCATTCCAAACAAACTTTTCATTCTTCCTAGTCATCTTGGTCAAAGGATTCACAATCTTGGAAAAGTCTTTTACAAATCTCTGGTAGTAACCTGCTAGTCCAAGAAAATATCTAACTTCTGTTGGGGTCTTTGGTTGTTCCCATCTGGATATAACTTTAATCTTTACGGGATCCACTTTGATACCATCCTTACCCACTATATGACCAAAAAACTGAACTTCATCCAACCAAAATTCACATTTTGAAAACTTAGCATACAAGTGCTTCTCTCTCAGCCTTTGCAAGGCAATCCTCAGATGTTCGGGATGGTCGTCTTTAGTTTCGAGTAGATGATGATGTCATCAATAAATACGATAACAAATTTATCCAAGTACTCCTTATACACCCGGTTCATTAAATCCATAAAAGCAGCCGGTGCATTGGTCAATCCAAATGACATCACCAAGAACTCATAGTGTCCATATTGAAAGTGTTTGTCCTAAATCCAATCATGTATGATGAGTTAGGAAGAACTTTCTTGTATTCCTATTTGATTTCATTTGAATTAATAAAAGACTTGTTATATTTTTATGGGCTTTATCTATTTAAAGTGTATTAAATAAGATGTTCCATAGTTTAGAGTAAAGCTTCTAGAATTATAATGAGATTATAATAGTGAGATCTAGAAGACGACAACTCTGGACTTAAAACAGTTCCTGATCATAGGATAACTAATCGGATGGTAGTGGATCCGTAAAGATTGGTACATACTATGCTTGCTCCCTTCAGGAGGATGTCTGTTCTCATAGGCATTTGTGTGGTGACACTATAGCTGGTATGTAGGTGCTTATTAGGGAATAAGTTCACTGAACATGACTCGATAAGTTGAACAACTAATGGAGATTACTCACGTGTCAATAGTTATTCACTGAGTGATAGTTGTACAAGTGTCCTTAGACTTGAGATCGTTAAATGTATCTTATATATAATGAACTGTGCTTTGGTTTAGTCCTTAGTCTCAAGGACATCCATTAGGTCTATTCTGAGCATAGGGATTTGTGTATAGAGATAGTTAACGTCAATAGAGGATCTACCCCTTCTAGTATAGGAAGAGAATATCCTATGTTATTCTTAGTATGCGAGTTCTGGAATCTCTGGCCAGAGTGTATGAAATTAGAAAGGAGTTTCTAATTTGCATTAATATAAACTTTGCACTATGAATAAGAAATCATATGATTAAATTTGATAGGCCTGACACGAGATCCATGCCTTGTATTTATTTGGGATATTATAAGGGTAGAAGGAATTCATTGTACGGTAACTAGTCACTGACAGGTTCTTGATATTCTAAGTAATGAATTCATATTATCCAGATAGTCGCGATATGTTGAGAAGCATCACTCACGATGTAGAATAAATATAATTAATCAGTTAATTATATTTAGTGAATTTTAGTATTCATGTAAATAATTAATAAAAGTTTATTATTATTTATTTCTACTACCGGCATAATATTGAACCTACATGGTCACACCATAAAAGAATATTTTCTTTGATGAAATAATGAGAGAGAGAGTTATTTTCTAAATAGTTAAGAAAAGGAAATAATGATTAAAATAGTTTTAATTATTATTAAAGCATTTTATGAAGATAAAATGTGGGGGTTAATATATATAAAGATATATTATAAAACCCTAGGAGAGCCCTACAAATAGAATGAGATGGCTCATTCTATTAACATAATTTTGGTTCTGTGAAAACCCTAGCCTCCATCTTCTTCCTCTCTCTCTCTCCCAAAAATTCCATTTTATAAAAGCTCGGTTTTATAAAAGGTTCATCGAAGAGGATCGTTCTTGGTGGATACCGGTAGAGTGCTTCACACACTAAGGAGCAACTGCTAGCACTCCAATTTTATAAAGCTTCGATTCACGAGGTATGATTACGATTCCTCAGTTTTTCCCTTTTATACATTTTTCTATATGTGCGGTATATGGTTTTTACGGAATAAATGTTTTTTCACACTTCCGCTCATCCGTAAATTCCTTCATTGGCATCAGAGCTAGGTTCTGCATATAGAGATTCATATTAAAAAATTCAGATTTTTTTATGCATGTATGGATTTATTATGATTTTTGCAAGTTTATTTGGATTCAATTATGAGTTAATTCGAAATAATTTTTGCATAATATCTTGACTACTGATCTGGGTTCTACAAGTGTTGTAGATCATCTAGGTATTTTTTCATAATTTTGTGATGTGTAGATTATTTGTTATGAATTTTTAAAAATTGTTTTAATTAAAAATTCATGAAATTATTATGCATGTGAATAATTGTGATTAAAATTTGCACAAGGACCCATGGGTGATTTGATAATTTTCTGCTACTGCCTGATTTAAGAAATCATATTATTTTGATTTTTATTAATTTATTAATTAAATGTTAATTAATTTATTAATAATAAAATTAAAATAATAAATTAATAAAGAGTTATTAAGGAAGGGAGTAAAAGAAAAAGGGGGTTACCTTTTTTTTGTTTGTAACGGCTGGAAGCTAACGGCTGGAAGGTGACTAACAAAGAAAAAAAAAAGGAAAACTGCTGTCAGCTGCTGCAGGCGCGTGCGGCGCACGCGGGGTGGGGGGTGTGTTGCGCATTCCGTGAATGCGTTACACACTGTTGCGCATTTACGGAATGCGTTTTACACGTAAATGGCTCAACAGTGTTGTAACGCATTACGTGAATGCGTTATAGACCTTGTAACGCATTACTGTAATGCGTTACAGCCCATCTGTCTTTTTTTTTTAAATTTGATTTTTGGGAGTTTCGTAACTCCGTTTTGGGCGTGCAATATATCGTGGGATTCGTTTTTCCGAGACGGATCTAATGGAGTGGTCAAATATTTTTTATATAAAAGTTTTGAACTGTTTATATTCCCGAAAGTGTTTTAAAGCATGTTTTAATTGTTTTAATTGCTTTTAAATGTTATAATAAATCCATATATCATTATATCAATGTGTGACATGATATTACTTGCATGCTTACTTGTATATTTATTTTTATATATGAGATATATGCCTGTGTTTAGCATGCGATGATAGATTTAGGTGAACTTAAATCAATATAAGGCGTGCTCTAGAAAATCTAGAATAGGAATCGTTTCTTGCCTTGACAATGATATTATGAATACAATCATGAGGTTCTTGTGTTTATGAAACACGTAATTAAATATGAATTTTCAATTTTGAGAGAAAGGATGATTCTCTCAACACCACATTTCTATCTGTAAGAAAGGGTTATTAAGTGACGCCTCTTGACAATGTTCCACCCGATCTGGGAATTATCTGATTATCGATTATTGATTTGAAATATTTAATTTAAAAGGAAGAATCTCTTTATAATATGATTATGATTGTAACATAATATAATCCCTCTAAAATTAAATAATATCAAGTAGTAATTGGCCAATGACACAACGGGCTTGTGTCGGTCATAGCCTTCCAACATGATAGAAAGTGGTTCTTATTTTTAAATCATTGTCATTTCGTGCTACAGCCGAGGGCTTTGATTTCGAAATAAGAAATACTTGTCTATTATATAGAGATGTGTACATTGAATTAGAATCTAAAGGTCGTTACGTGCTACAGCCGTGGGCCGTTGGAGACTGATTCAATTATACGAAATGTTGGGTTAGACTTGACTTAGAATATTGAGTTTGTCGTGCTACAACCGTGACTCAATTATTCAAGAGGCTAAAATTATATTAGGAAATAACATAAGATGTAATTGACAAGATTTGTCTGCCTATTGAACATCACATGACGTTTCGTGCTACAACCGAGGTTGTGTAATGGAATGTAGGATCCCTATTCCCACTAGCATTATGAATGCCTAATTTTCACCTAGGGGTTGTATAAATTAGATAAACTAGTGGGAGCCACTTACGAATAAAGACCCGATTCATATAGTGTTTTGAAATTAAATTGAATATTTGCTAAGTGTTGTTATGTTTTTATCAATTACAGATTTACTATATTCGTTATGTCTTCTGCACTATCACTCCGGAGTATACTAGATGCTCACAAGTTGACTGGTCCTAATTTTGCTTACTGGCTTCGAAACTTGAGAATTGTTCTCAGGGTGGAGAAGCTAGAATATGTGCTTGACTCACCTAAGCCTACTAAACCTGCTAACGATGCACATAATGATGAACATGTTGGGTATCGTAAGTGGATAGATGATGCAAATGTTGCTCAATGCATCATGCTAGCTTCCATGAATATTGAGCTACAGAAGCAGCATGAGCATATGGACGCTCACACTATCCTTATGCATCTACAAGAGTTGTATGATGTGGCAGGGAGGACAGCTCGATATGAGATATCGAAGGAGCTGTTCGGTTGTAAGATGTCTGAGGGATCATCCGTGAATGACCATGTACTTAAGATGATCAATTTGATTGAACGTCTTGGACAACTTGGTTTTGCCATGGATGGGGAGCTGAGCCAAGACTTGGTCTTGCAATCACTTCCGTGTTCGTTTTCGCAGTTTGTTATGAACTTTCACATGAATAAGCTGGATGTCAGCCTAGCTGAACTCCACAACATGTTGAAGACTGCGGAATTGAATTTCCCCCCTAAGAAGAGCTCTGTTTTTCTAATTGGTGAAGGTTCCAATCCTAAGAAAAGGAAGAAGAACCCTTCCAAGAAGAAGAAAGTAGGTGAGAAAAAGCCTGTTCCACCAAAAGCTGAAGACCCCAAGAGCAAAGTTGTTTGCTTTCACTGTAACAAGGTGGGGCACTGGAAGAGGAACTACAATGTTTACCTTGCCGAATTGAAGAAGAAGAAGGGTGGTGAGACTACCACTTCTGCTTCAGGTATGTTCATGATTGAAGTGAATATGTCATTAAATCAAATTTCTACTTGGGTATTAGATACCGCCTGTGGTTCTCATATTTGCAATTCGTTGCAGGGACTAAGGAGATGTAGGACTCTTGAGGAAGAGGAGGTGATTCTACGGATGGGAAATGGAGCAAGAGTTGCTCCTGAAGCTGTAGGATCATTTCATTTACATATGCCTACGGGCAAGACTATTGTTTTAAATAATTATTATTTTGTTCCTTCGATTGTGAGGAATATTATTTCTATTCCCATGTTAGACTTGGATGGATTTTCGTTTGTTATTCAGAATAATAAATGTTCAATTCTTAGAGATAACGTTCTTTATGGAAGTGGTATTTTAAATAATGGTTTGTATGTATGTGGTGTAGAGCATGATTTACTACAAATTAAACATACTAATAAAAGAAAAAGGGATGATGAAAATATCACCTTTTTGTGGCACTGCAGACTTGGTCATATTAGTGAAAATAGACTGCGAACATTGCATAAGGAAGGGTTACTTGACCCCTTTGATTTTGAATCATATCCTACATGCGAGTCTTGTCTATTGGGTAAAATGACCAAATCTCCATTTAGTGGACATGGAGAGAGGGCTGTAGATTTGGTAGGATTGGTACACACAGATGTATGTGGACCAATGTCTACGCAAGCCATGGGTGGATTTTTATACTTCATTACTTTCATAGATGATCGATATAGATTCGGATATGTGTATTTGATGAAACACAAGTCTGAAGCCTTTGAAAAGTTCAAAGAATATAAGCATGGAGTGGAGAAACAAACCAAACATAGTATTATAACTCTTCGATCAGATCGAGGTGGTGAATACTTGAATGGAGAGTTTCTAGATTATCTCAAAGAAAAAGGTATAGTCTCCCAGTGGACTCTTCCATATACTCCACAGTTGAATGGGGTATCTGAAAGGAGAAATCGAACTTTATTAGACATGGTTCGGTCCATGATGAGCTATGCGAATCTTCCAATATTCCTGTGGGGTTATGCATTGGAAACCTCAGCATATTTACTGAATAAGGTGCCTTCCAAATCTGTCCCTAAAACTCCATATGAGATATGGAAAGAAAGGAAACCGAGTCTTAAACATGTTAAGATTTGGGGATGTCCAGCTTATGTCAAGAAAGTTGACCCAGATAAGCTGGAATCTCGATCAATAAAATGTAGTTTTATGGGATATCCTAAAGAGACTTTAGGGTATTACTTTTACACCGATCATAGGGTGTTTGACTCCAGACATGCTACCTTCTTGGAAAAGCAGTTTATCCTTGAAGGAAACAGTGGGAGCAAAATTGAACTTGATGAAGTTGAAGAAGCACAAACTACTACGAATCAAGTGGAAACACTTGTTCAGACTGAACAACCTTCTGTGGAACAGCCCATTCGTAGGTCAGGGAGAGTGTCTCGCCAACCTGAGAGGTATTATGGCCTTGTCATTGAGAATGACAATGAGTTGTCAATCATTGATGATGACGACCCTATGACCTATAATGAGGCTATGAGTAGTGTTGACTCAGAGAAATGGCAAAGTGCCATGAAATCCGAAATGGAATCTATGTATACCAACCAAGTATGGACTTTGGTTGAAGCACCTGAGGGTGTGAAGCCTATTGAGTGCAAATGGGTATACAAAAGAAAGATTGGAGCAGATGGCCAGGTGGAGACCTATAAGGCCAGGCTCGTGGCAAAAGGATTCAGACAAAGACAAGGGATTGACTTTGATGAAACTTTTTCGCCTGTAGCCCTGTTAAAATCAATTCGGATTTTGCTTGCGATTGCTGCTTACTACGACTATGAGATCTGGCAAATGGACGTGAAAACAGCGTTCCTTAATGGGAAACTTGAAGATGAAGTGTATATGACACAGCCATAGGGTTTTCTTTCTAAGGGAAATGAACACCTAGTGTGTAAGCTGCTGTGAACCATATATGGTTTAAAGCAAGCTTCTCGTAGATGGAACATCTGTTTTGATGAGACAATCAAAGAGTTTGGTTTTATCAAAAACATAGATGAACCATGTGTCTACAAGAAGGTTAGTGGGAGCGCGGTAATATTTTTTGTATTGTATGTGGATGACATACTTCTTATAGGGAATAATATACCGATGCTGCAATCAGTCAAAATGTGGCTATCAAAGAACTTCACTATGAAGGACTTGGGAGAAGCATCCTACATTCTCGGTATGAAGATCTATAATGATAGATCTAGAAGAATGATAGGTCTTACCCAGGGTACATACATCCAGAAAGTGCTTAAAAGGTTTAGCATGGAAAACTCCAAAAGAGGTCTCATACCGATGAGCCATGGAGTGTCCCTTTCCGAAAAGATGTCTCCTAAGACACCTGAGGAAAGAGAGTGTATGAGTAAGATTCCTTATGCTTCAGCAATAGGATCTATCATGTACGCGATGTTATGTACTAGGCCTGATGTTGCTTATTCAATCAGTGTGACGAGCAGATATTAGTCTAATCCAGGTGAAGACCACTGGAAAGAAGTGAAGAACATCTTAAGTACTTGCGAAGGACTAAGGATATTTTTCTTGTTTTTGGTGGCGGATCTGAGTTGAAAATAGAGGGTTATACTGACTTTAGTTTTCAATCAGAAAGTGATGATAGCAAATCCATGTCAGGGTACGTGTTTACTCGGAACGGTGGTGCGATTAGTTGGAAGAGTTCCAAACAGTCTAGAACGGATGACTCCACAGCGGAAGCAGAATATATAGCTACAAGTGAGGCTGCAAAAGAAGCCGTTTGGATGAGCAAATTTGTTTCTGAGTTGGGAGTTGTTCCTAGCATTGAGGAGCCTATTGTGTTGTATTGTGATAACAACGCAGCAATAGCACAAGCCAAGGAACCTAGGTCTCATAAAAATTCCAAACATGTTTTGCGACGCTTTCATTTGATTAGGGAAATCATTGAAAGAGGAGATGTCAAGATTGAGAGAGCTGACACACATAACAACGTAGCAGACCCACTCACAAAGTCATTGTCTCAGATTCACTTTGATCGTCATAAAGAGAAGATGGGTATTAGATACCAGGGTGATTGGCTTTAGTTCAAGTGGGAGATTGAAAGTGTTTATCCTAAATCCAATCATGTATGATGAGTTAGGAAGAACTTTCTTGTATTCCTATTTGATTTCATTTGCATTAATAAAAGACTTGTTATATTTTTATGGGCTTTATCTATTTAAAGTGTATTAAATAAGATGTTCCATAGTTTAGAGTAAAGCTTCTAGAATTATAATGAGATTATAATAGTGAGATCTAGAAGACGACAACTCTGGACTTAAAACAGTTCCTGATCATAGGATAACTAATCGGATGTTAGTGGATCCACAAAGATTGGTACATACTATGCTTGCTCCCTTCAGGAGGATGTCTGTTCTCATAGGCATTTGTGTGGTGACACTATAGCTGGTATGTAGGTGCTTATTAGGGAATAAGTTCACTGAACATGACTCGATAAGTTAAACAACTAATGAAGATTACTCACGTGTCAATAGTTATTCACTGAGTGATAGTTGTACAAGTGTCCTTAGACTTGAGATCGTTAAAGGTATCTTATATATAATGAACTGTGCTTTGGTTTAGTCCTTAGTCTCAAGGACATCCATTTGGTCTATTCTGGGCATAGGGATTTGTGTATAGAGATAGTTAACGTCAATAGAGGATCTACCCCTTCCAGTATAGGAAGAGAATATCCTATGTTATTCTTAGTATGCGAGTTCTGGAATCTCTGGCCAGAGTGTATGAAATTAGAAAGGAGTTTCTAATTTGCATTAATATGAACTTTGCATTATGAATAAGAAATCATATAATTAAATTTGATAGGCCTGACACGAGATCCATGCCTTGTATTTATTCAGGATATTATAAGGGTAGAAGGAATTCATTGTACGGTAACTAGTCACTGACAGGTTCTTGATATTCTAAGCAGTGAATTCATATTATCCGGATAGTCATGATATGTTGAGAAGCATCACTCATGATGTATAATAAATATAATTAATCAGTTAATTATATTTAGTGAATTTTAGTATTCATGTAAATAATTAATAAAAGTTTACTATTATTTATTTCTACTACCGGCATAATATTGAACCTACAGGGTCACACCATAAAAGAATATTTTCTTTGATGAAATAATGAGAGAGAGAATTATTTTCTAAATAGTTAAGAAAAAGACATAATGATTAAAATGGTTTTAATTATTATTAAAGCATTTTATGAAGATAAAATGTCGGGGTTAATATATATAAAGATATATTATAAAACCCTAGGAGAGCCCTATAAATAGAATGAGATGGCTCATTATATTAACATAATTTTGGTTTTGTGAAAACCCTAGCCTCCATCTTCTTCCTCTCTCTCCCAAAAACTCCATTTTATAAAAGCTTGGTTTTATAAAAGGTTCATCGAAGAGGATCGTTCTTGGTGGATACCGGTAGAGTGCTTCACACACTGAGGAGCAACTGCTAGCACTCCAATTTTATAAAGCTTCGATTCATGAGGTATGATTTCGATTCCTCAGTTTTTCCCTTTTTTACGTTTTTCTATATGTGCGGTATATGGTTTTTACGGAATAAATGTTATTTCACGCTTCCGCTCATCCGTAAATTCCTTCACATATATGGTTCTAAATGCGGTCTTTGGTATGTCCTCAGGCTTGAACTTCAGCTGATGATAGCACGATCTTAAATCAATCTTTGAGAAACAGCACGCTCCTTTAAGCTGGTCAAACAAGTCATCAATCCTGGGTAGGGAATACTTATTCTTGATGGTTAACTTATTTAATTCCCGATAATCAATACACAATCTCATGCTTTCGTCTTTCTTTTTCATAAATAACACTGGTGCGCCCCACGGGGATACACTTGGCCTAAATACTCCCTTATCCAGAAGTTCATGAAGTTGCTTAGCTAGTTCCTTCATTTCTATTGGGGCCATACGATAGGGAGCCTTTGAAATTGGTTATGCTATAGGAATTAGATCAATAGAAACTCGATTTCACGATCTGGTGGACTTTACTGTTAGAATCTCACCCAGATTAGGTGCCTCTTTCTCGGTGTCTACAATATGGGCTAAGTAGGCTTCGCATCTTTGTCTCAACAGTTTCTTTGCCTTTAGTATCAAGAGAAATTTCTCTTCTTGCTTCTATCTTTGATAATTTATCCTAACATCATTTTCCGTATACATTACAATCTTCTTTTTCTTACAGTCAATATTTGCCTTATGCTGGGATAACCAATCCATTCCTAGAATCACATCAAACTCTCCTAACTCGAAGGGTGTTAGGTCCGCTGAAAAGGAATGCCCGTGGATTTCTAGTTGACACTTAGGAAAAAATTGGCCCACTGAAACTTTATCCTGATTGGCCACTTCTATGGTCAAGGGCTCAGCTAAGTCTTCCAATATTAAATCCATTTTATTCACACATTCTTTTGATATAAAGGACTTAGACGCTCCTGAATCAAACAAAACTTTAACAGGTACGGAATTATGAGAAAGCGTACCTACAACTACATCTGAGTCCTGAGCATTGGATCTTTTGGTCATCTTGAAGGTTCTAGCTCTAGCTATGCTGGTTGAGACGGTCCTTGGGATGCAATACCTCCTACGCTACCTTGAGTAGCGACCTTACAATTTCTGGCAATATGTCCAACTTTACCACACTTAAAGCAAGTGATTCCGGGATTCCCTGAACTGTACTCCGATGGGTAATGGCCTTTCTGATCACATTTGAAACATTGGACGTCCTTTCTGCATTAGCCACTATGCCTCTTACCACATGACTTATATTCCACTACTGGCTTGTTTGACTAGGTTGGGTTAGAAGCAACTGAGGTGTAACACCCTCCAAATCCGGGATCTAGATCTGGGGGATCACTTGCCACTAATTACCTTATTAAACCTATACAATAATTATATAAACATATAATAACCCCTTTCTACTACTACTCAGTATCTTTTAAGGTTAAGAAATGAAAGCAAAAACAACTTACCAACTTTATTACAAACAACCCAAATTAATAGTCTTACAAACCTTCTTTATTATAAACCATTTATCTACACAAGTTTTAACCAAGTTTCTTTTATTTAAACAGCATATGCATATATTCTCACTACACCTTCTCGGGAATCTCAAAACTCTCTTCTGGGATTAGAATTAGCACCTTGGTGCCAGAGGGTCCCGCCGTCTGACCAGCTTCTTGACCACTCAAGTACGGATGGGTTTCATTCTCATCCTTAACTAGAAAAACAAGGTGAGTAACAATAATAGGGGTGAGCTATAATTGCTCAACAAGCCTGCAATATATATATATAAAGAGAACCACAAATGAACCGGTAATCTAATAGTTTAAACAACCACATATCTCTTCCGGAATTAAGGAATGCCACTATTAGCGATTATCAATAAATTAGACAGGTATTAAGAAAGATACTTCTTTAGTTGACTTACATCGTAATCATATCTCAGACTGAGACCACGTAGCCTTTATTGTTTACCCACACGACTATATCTGACTCGTATATAAATTATTTAGCAAGTAAGACTCAAGTAATCGCATAAATCACGTAGCACATAAGTCACATAGTTGATTTAAACTTACAACTATTTTTAGGTTCGATATTATACTTATATTCATATTAATAAACCATATCTGATTCATTTTCTAATATTCTGAAATTTATCGGACTCGTAATCGTAATTAATAAGGCTTTAAATGAATAACTATCGAAAGCCAACTCGTCTCCGAAAGGAATTAAGATTTAAAACTATTTTTAATAGAATTGGGTCATTTTTCTGAGTTTAAGGGCTTTCATTTTGATTAAATTGGATAAATAGTTCAATTATTATTTAATAATCAAGAATAAATCAATTATTTTTCAAAATAATTAATTATTCAAAAATAATTGAACCTAAAATATATTTTTAAATAATTATCTAGGAAAAATTAAATTTTAAAATGATTTTTCCCTAATTTTTGGGATTAAATAGAATTTATTACAAATTATTCAATTAAATTGATTAATTATAAAATAATTAATCAATTTAAATAAATAATAAGTAATTAAGAAATAATAAAATAAATAAATAAATAAATAATTACATTTTTTTATTTCTAAAATGAGAAAACAGTTCAGGTTTATTTAGAAAATAAATCAACTAATTAATTAAATTTATTAATTGATTTATTAAATAAATAAAAACCGAATTTTTGAATTTATAATAGAAAATAAAAGTAAAAGTAAAAATGAATTTTAAAAACAGGTTTTGTAAACTGAATTCGGGTTTGACAAGATTGAAGCCGGGTTTTTATCACCAGTTTAATGGGTCGTATTCGGGTCGCAAAGATCTAGTCGACCCGTTGGAAACTGGAAAACTATCCGGCAACCACCTGCGTTTTTCGGCGAGTCCCGATTGAAGCCTAAACGTTATCGTTTCTTCAGGGTTTTGCTTCAATTCGATTCTACGGTGCTGTAGTTACCCAACCGCCGCGTCAAAACTGTCCAGCCACCATCCAACAGCCATCTCCGGCCAAAATCCAAGCTTTTCCAATGGGTTTCATCGGAAAAACGACCTCTATGTTAATTTGAAGCCTAAGATCCCTAAAATCAATCCCCGTCATTCATATCAATCCGAGATTAACAAAAAGTTCAGAAAATGAAAATCAAAATTATAAAATTTAAAATTCGATTATCCTTAACTAGCAATCATTTGGTGCAAATAGGTATATAATTCGATTGTAATCATCGAAAGGAAGCTAAATCAAGCATAAAAAACGTTCAATAACCCCTAGAATTAAAAGCCCTAATTCGAGGTATGAACCCTAAAATAAAAATTAAAAATCGACGAATCAAAACATGAAATTGATGCTGTTAATAGAAAGTAGAGATCATAAGCTTTTATTTGGTTACTCACATGTACGATTTGGATAACAGAATCACTATGAAACCTCTACTTGAATCCAAGAACCTGTTCTTCACCCCCAAACTGATTTTTCCAGATTCAATTATTTTTAATAATTATTTTATAATTAATTAATAATAAATCAGCTATTTATAATAATAAAAAAATACCCCTAATTAAAATTAATGCCCTAATTATACATCTATTAAAATTAATTGGCCCCAATTTTTATAATTTTTGGGTATTGATTTTGAATTTTTAAATATCCAATAAATATAAAATCTATGCCAAAAATTCCCAAAAATTATGAATAATACAAAAATACAAAGAAAAATAATACTTGATTGTGGCGTCCCAAAATCCGGGGTCCGGAATCTCGGATGCCACGCGATCTAACTATTACAACCACATAACTCACACCACAATATATAAATACTCACGCTTCACGACCCCACACTTATCACACACACTTACTGGTTATTGTCTTGGAAACTAACCATTCATAACTAGAGTGATTTCAACCATCAAGTGATAATTATTACAACCCAAAAGTGATTAAGTCTTACCGGGGAGTAACCTTTAAGTAAGGCTGGTCTGCCGGCCAAATATATGTTTCTTGTTTATTACCTTACATAAGTCATACTTATAAATAAGCCGAACAAAAAATAACTGAAAAATAATCCAGCTTATTCGAACTACCTGTGGTACAACACCAAACAATTTACGGAACAACTGGCCATTTCCTACCCGTTTCCTGGTTGTGGTTCTCATGGTAGGCATCTTGATTCACTGTTGTCTTGTGTCAATTTAAGAAAACAAGTGTGAGCTATAATGCCCAGCATAATAATGTACAATATGAAAATGACTGTATGATAACCTACGTAAAACATCATATATGATAATTATATTTTATTCGAAAATAGTTTTCCCTTGGTGATACACACCTTCTTATGAAAACAGTTCTTTAGGGGATTTTTATTATCCTGCGAATACCTTAATAGAAAACCCAGCACCTAGGCTTGGGTTACGGTATTGCATCACAATTCTAATTGGAAAAAATTAGTACACACGTTGGAGCCACCGTATACGATGATCAGTCGTAATACGATAATAGTAACTTTTTCTAATAGTAGAAGGACAACACCTTCGTATCCCGGTTATCACCCTTGCCGCATTCGGGCTAAGTGTCCCATTTTTGGGTATACACATACTTCACAAGTTCCTGAGTAAACAGAGTACCTTCGCCTACGGTACTTTTGGTAGTCCATCTAGCATACATAGTACCAGAGTCTACCCCTCCCTTGTCCTTTAAAAGAATTCTATCAATCTCGAGAACTCGAACCACAACGAAGTTCCCCAAGCGTTTTGCTTGTTGATAGAAACAACTTATCTCACTAAGATATAAGTGTATATATGTATATACGTACTCCCGAGATTTTCGGAGGAAGTACTAAGGATGTGAGTTCACCGTTGTCAATAGATAATTAAATAAGGGGGGAAGTTTCTCCTTGAAACTATGTTCAAAATATTAAATAAGTCGGGATAATATTCACCGACGATCTGAAATTATTCGAATGATGTTCCGAAATCAGGAAGTATATTTTAAATCCGGATCTATGATTTTTAAAACAATAATAAACCCTTTAATGAATAATAAATTATTAAATAATAATCGATAAATAAATAAACCTCGAATGAGTTTACTCTCTAAAAGAATATTTAAAATAATATTCCTCAACTAGTTTATGTCTACGTAGTTAATAATCTTTAATATTTAATCAGGTTTGAAATAAATAATCGTTGGAGTATACTACTCCCATAATAAAGGATTAGGTATATAGTATTTATTATTCGAACCATAAAATATAGTTGAGGGAATATGATCGTTGGAAAATTGTTTTAACAAAAGTTCGAGGTATTTTAATGTTTCGTAAGTGGATGTTAAGTCCCTTTAAAATGTACTATTATGGACTTGTAATCGTCCTATAATATCACCGGAATGATTCCTGGGTTTTCATCTTAAAATCCCGACCGACTCTCGGTCTTATAATCATATGTCACGCTTAAAGCGGAATTAACATTTCACGATATATACTTATCGTACAACATCGCTACATTATGCGAAAATTCAATAACTACGTATCATGACAAACTTGGTATTTATACAATAATAATAAAACAATTCTTTTACAACACAACAGTAAATGGAGTTGGGTTCGTAACTTGCCTGGGTATCTCGAGGTGGAGGATGCTCTAGGTTCCGCTCAGAAATCTATAACCATAAACACAATTCGTTAGGTCTCGTTCTAATTTCCGGCGACTCGCACTCACACGCTACTTATTATGCACCCTCTCAACTTATATTACCCTTATTATTCCTTTAAGTCATTATTCACATCATGGTCACTTCATTTTTCTAAGTATCTTATGTTCATTCTCATTATCGCCGTGGCTCCGCTTATGGATCCTACGGTTTCTAATCGCGCGGTCTCGGCTCTGATATTTTTATAAAATTGAAAAATAATTATTTTTACTTGAAATTTTTATGGAAGTTAAGAAACTCAAAATACTACTCTCTGTAAAAAATTCATGATTTATGACCACATTTAAGTCGATCCTTTATATTTTCAAAGTTCGTAATTCATAGCAGTTTTTGTCGCGTAAATCACTTTTAGTAAAACGGCCATAACTTTTGATCCGTAAATTGGAATCAAGCAATTAAAGAGCCTAAACGATCCTTATAACATTTTATACCATAATAAAGGGTTATTTTTAAAGAAACTATAGTTTAAAACTTCGGGACTTTCTGTAGAAACTTAAAGTTACGATTTGTTGGTTTTAACGGAGTTACGTTTACGTTCGGGGTTTCGTTTACGTCCTAACTCTTAACACAACCACCAAAAATCATCATCTCATCATCAACACACAAAATCCTCTCAATAATATCATGTTTTTGAGGCAACAACAATCAACCTTAAATCTACTTAACTAAACATCAAGATTCCAACCATACCACTTCAAAAACTAGGTGTACAGCTACATACTAAATGGATCATAAAAATGAAACTTAAATAAAGTTGGGCCAAAGATTTTTACCTTTCTTGAAATCTTGAAATGTGTTCTTGAGGATGGTGGAGTCTTGGGAGTGTTTGGTATGGTTTTTGGAACCTAAAACCACCATTGAAATCAAGAAACCAAAGAGAAGTTACTATTCATACTATTCACTAGTGACTTTCTTGATTTTATTTCACCCACCAAACCTTGATAAAAAGAGATGAAAGAATTTTATTACCTTAGTTTGATTGTTAGGAAGCTTGATAATTAATGGGATGATTTTACCATGGCTATATTTTGAGATTTAAATTTGAATTCCTTCCTTCTTTCTTGAAAAGCCGAATGGAAGCAAGTGGGGAGATAAGGGGGTATTTATGCTTGCTTCCGTGGGTGCTTCTAGGAAATGGGGTGGTGATATCTTTCCCTTGATTTTTATTCTTCCTAGTATAGCATTCTAGGTTTATTCCTTGTTGCAAATCTTGGGGACAAATCCAAGTAGCTTGCTAGTTTACAAGCTAACTACATGTTCTAGCTTCCTTAGCACACTATTTGGATAGCTTGCTTGATCATCCTATGGTTAGCTCACTATTTGATGAAGTAACCATGGTTACTTTCTTACCATGGTTAGTTAGTGTGTTATGTTTATTTAATCAATTACGCGTTCGCTCGGTTGCTTAAACGTTTTCGTAATACTTACTCGTAAATGGTTCGCGACGTAATTCCTTTCGTATTTATTCCTTATATTTTGAATTATCATACTTGAATATAAATTCGTAGGGTTTTAATCTTGTAATTATATTGTGATTTCCATAATCCTCGATGAGTCATAAATACTGTCATTTTTCAAAGTTCGTTTTCTTCAAAAACTAATAGCGTTTACATCCACTCATTTGGTATGTATAATCATAATATCAACTCCGAAACTCCTTTTCTTATGCACGACATAGTGTGGGCTCAAAAGCTTTTCCCGTCCATCAGGGTTACTATTCATTAAACGTTTTACAAGGTCTCAAAAATTCGAGTTATTACAGTCTTCCCCTCTAACAAGGATTCCGTCCCGGAATCAATTAGAAAATAAGTGGGGATATCTATTCCTTATTGCGTCTTCAAGTTCCCAAGTTGACTCTTCAACATTCTGATTTCTCCATAAGACCCTAACCAGCTTCACAGTCTTGTTCCTCAGCACATGTTCTTTTTGGTCCATTATCCTTACTGGCTGCTCGATGTAACACCCCCAGATCCGGGTCGGGGATTCGGGTTGTCACGAGTTCCATTTCCCTTATCAATACTTAATCTTAACAGTCAACCAACTACTGCGTACTGTAACCCCACAATATACACACACACCACAAGTTATAGTCTCAGAGATGAATACCAAAAATAACACAAGTCATTTTATTCCACAAATATAAGTCATTACACCTCAAAAGGGTTTCTGAATAAATTTACATTTCCTTGCCATTATTACAATTCATAAATATACATAAGTCTGGTACAACAAAAGTTGAAAGCCTAGCCTATTGGTAGTTCCTACCTCAGCTACAACGGCATCAACGCCTACAGGAAACTGCGGAACGTTTCCTATCCGCTCATGAATTGGGAGATTGGTCCTGTTCATCTTGTCTATCTATTGTTGTGTGATGAAAGAAGAAAGCAAGGGTGAGCAACAAGCCCACCGAAATAATATGTATAATAATTAACAATATATGAGCATTCTCATAGTACTCCTGAAAGTCTTGGTCAAGAAGAAATGAACCAAGTTTGATATCTTAATGCGACCACGTCACAAAAATATTCAGTATATATATATATACTTTTCAAAATCTTGGAAGTCCTCTTCCATGCATAATATACACAGAGTTCCAGTTTATAACTGTATAAAAATATCGTTGCAAGGTGATCTCATTCTAACCTTGTCTCAACATTTTTCTGAAAATCTTTGTCATGCATAAGATAATCATTTACTAGATATAAGTTGAAAAGATGAAGTTACAAGATACTCCAATATACTTATATCTTTTCCGAATACTACTTGAACTACCACCATTCAAGTTATAATTAGTTCATCCCATAGATGAAGCTACAAGATAAAACTTATATAACATCAATCTTTTAATTATCATCAAAATGAAATGAAGTTACGAGATACTTCATTTGATGAAAACATCATTTTGAAAACTCGACCCTTCCAACACTCAACAATCGCCCAGCCGTAGCCTTTCTATCGAAGTGCTATGGGTAGTGTTGCAGAAATATCCAATTGGATGATGAACTCATTACGGGAGTTTGTCGCGCCAGGAAGACCACTCACGATGATCAGTCGCAGTAGTGCAACCCCACCATTTTCTACATGTAGAGGCGAACCTGTCGGATTTACCTGTCAACCGAACACTGGACTCCTAAGGAATGAACCGTCTTAGCGGAACTTCCAGGCCATTTGGGCCAATATAATAAGGTGGGCCGGCGCCACTCGACCACTTACGCCACTCCTAGTTCAGATGAAATCCATGACTCTGAAACGTAAAGTTTGTCCCCCTTTCCCCAAGTAGAAACTTGTTGATACGGCTCCACCAAGAAGTCGTATCTAGTTGGAAAGGAAAACTCACCGATATTTCCCAGGCGGTGCCTGTTAATGGATTAACTTGTTCTAAGAATTATACTTCCCGAGTGTTGGGTAAGTATTCAAAAACTCTTTTATCAAAACAGCAACCTTGTTGCGAATATAAAACACACCACAGAGCCGGATCCCTCAGGTTTTGAGCGAGTATTTAAATCCCCTTCGAAAGGAGGATCTTAAATATAAAAATGAGTTTTGGGATCCGCCCTAACTTTTAAAATCATTTTGAAGACTCGAAAACATTTTTAAGAATGTTTGGAGTAATGCTGATTTCATGAAATAAATCAGTCCCTATTTATTAGAAAATATCTGAATATTATTATCTAAATAATATTCCCATAAAGGATAATCTTTATAAAAATAATTGAAGTAGAAGTTTTAAAACTTATACTTGAAATGAATAATAAATAACCAAAGATATACTTATATGAAAGTACGATCTTTATTTGAATAATCGAAAATAAGTTTGATTATCGAAACATTATTCTTTAATAAAATAAAGAATATTATTTAATAAATAAGCGGAGTCATAAGTCCTCAAATGAATATTCAAAATAATATTCATTAAATAAAATAAATGGAGTCTTAAGTCCTCGAATGAATATTCAAAATAATATTCATTAAATAAACTAAACGGAGTCATAAGTCCTCGAATGAATATTCAAAATAATATTCATTAAATAAAATAAAGGTATCGAATAAACCTTATTCGATTAATAGTTTTGAAAAATATATCTATATATATAAATATAAATATATATATATATATATATTTATATATATATATTGTACTCGGGAACATCGACTCCCGGTTTAGAAATATGTTCACCTTTGGGTCCCCTATACTAAGGGTATACGCAACTACTGCTTATCTCTAGCATAGGTATTATGCAACTTATAAGCAATTGAATCAACAATTAGATATCAAGATTACGAAACAGACATGCATATATACCATATCAGCATACTCCAATATATCGCAAGATTTTCTAATAATATTCATGCACTTATCACAAGATAATGCATATACATATATACATCACAACAACAGTATAACGGGTAGAAAACTTGTCTGAGCGACTGGGGGTGGTAAAAGGCCTGGGACGAGTCTGGTAACCTATAAACAACATATAAGTTGGAATTAAACCAAATTCTCTTAAGAATCTATACTTTAACCAATTAGACCCTAACGTTCGCTTTTGCGCTTAACGATTCACTTAAGTCGCCCGAGTACCCTCGGCTCCACCATTTTTAATAAATTAACCATTAAGAATTTTAAGGCGATTCTTTCGCGAGTACTCTTTCAACTGCCTAATCCACTTTACATAATTGTTTCATACTCCAATTAGTCATTTTAGGACCTTAACCAAGGTTTCAAAGTAAGGCAAGGGGTAATGGTTCGTTCACGAAACGCTGTTACTTAAAATGGTCGTTTCTCCTAAACCGTACATCGGATTCAAGCGAACCACATATCAAAACGAAGCTCGTAACATGAACTATCTAAACATGGCAATGGTCAGAATCTAACAGTGAGTGCACGGGTCCTGAAGTTAAGAACAAAAACAGTCTAAGGAAAATTGGGCATTACGACGGCTATAACTTAGCAATTCCTAAATTTTTACCCAATCAATTCAATATTAAACCACCACCAATCAACACCATTCCACCATCATTCAACCACAAATCAACCGTACAACCAAACTTCAGCAAAATCCTATTAAATCAGTCCATTACTTCATGTTTTATCCATCTTATTCAATCACAACAAGAGCTACTAACTATACTTAAGGTTCATTAACCACTAACCAAGATTTACAACCCAAACTCATTACAAATCCAACCAAACTCTAAATATACATGAATCATGATCTCATGAACTATAATCAACAAAACCTAACCTAATACTCAAAGTAAAGCTAGGGTTTGGAGGGGTTATACCTTCCTTGGAGTGATTAGAGTAGCTAGGAAGCCTTAAGAAGCCTTGAGATAGCTTAGGAATGCTTGGATCTTAAAGGAAATCAAAGAAAATAAAGTTAGTAATCTTGAAAACACTATTCATCATCTTCTTCCTTGATTTATTGGAAGAGTTTCATGAAGAATTGGAGGCTTAAACTTCTAGGATAGCCATAACTAATCATAAGGAACCTTGGATAATTACCTTGTAATTTAACAAAGCTTGAATCTTGATTTTTGGAAATTTTCTCTTCTTTAGGATGAAAAAGCCGAGAGTACTTGTTCTTGGGAGGGTTTTTACTTTGCTAAATGAGTTTATGGTGGAAAATGGAAGTGAATGGGATATTTGGGTGATTAATTGGTTGAATAAAGTGAGTGGAGTGTGACTAAGCATGACATAACCTTGGTGACTTCATCAATTACCACTTGTCATCACTTGGTGGTGGAAACATCTTTCATGCTAATCCTTGCTTAGTTGCTTGATTATCATACTTAATCCTTGCACTAATCTCTCTTGCATTACCTGTCGTTTAATTGTTTTACGACTCATTTATCGTTCGTTCTTACTAATCATTTGAGGGATCATATCTGGGATCTTATTACTTGGGTTCCATAAAACTTTCTCAATATATTATATTCCTTCACTACACCATAGAATGCATATAGCAACAACAAAAATATATTGCCTTAAGGGTTATTTATGTTGCAGTAGAATTTATGGCAACAAATATGCAAAATTTTGGCGTTGCATCCGGTGGTGATGCAATAGAGGTTCTATAGCAACATTTTAAGCTATGTATAGCAACAACAAAATATTATTGCAATAAATTATATACAGCAACAAAATATATTTTACAGCAACGCAGTTAAATCATTGCAATAGCTATTTTTGTTGGCTAAATAACCACCTTAAGGCAACATTAATTGGTCCAATTGCAATGAAGTTTATGGTCAAATTTAACATATATTGCAATAATTTCGAATCAATTGCAATATTTTATAGCTGATGTAATTGTAAATAGCAACATATTTGGACAGAATTGCAACAATATTTTTAAAAAGAAATAGTAAAATATGACTGTAAATAGACTAAACCAAATAATTTTTTTACGACAAAACCAAACATTAATGTCATTTTATAACCATTACAAACCATTCAAAAGCTATGGTTGTTCCAACAATATCATACAAATCATTCAAAATGTAAGTAAATACACGATGATCAAATATCTACACCAAATTAACTAATAAACAAAACTAATAAAAATCTTCATTTAGCTTCTTGGCTACCAAATATCATTCATCTACCAAACTATTCTACTTCCATCCCAAATTCAGGAAGATATATCTTGACCAACACCTTTGATGTTGGGTCAGATACAATAATATGGCATACACTCAGGCTAATAAAGCCTTCTTCCACAGCCTTGTCGATAAAATCCACTAAAGAGTTGTGTTATTTGTCCACATTGAGAAATTCCTCCGTCCATATTGAGTAATTCCACCTGCCAAAGTTCGTAAATATGATTTCCAGTCTTCTAATGGGTTGAAGAACACAAGGCAGCAATATGATTTACTTGTTTTGTGGAATATTGAATTAAAAAACTAAAGAAAATAATTTAAGACATACATAGTTATTGGAGGCACCTTTTCTGGAATTTCTAATAAACCATCCAATTCATCTGTCTCTGAGTTCTTCTTTCACTCTGCAACAACTTTCTTTACCTTATATGAATTAAAAGACAATAATTTTCAGAATCAGAGGCTTTGAAGTGCACCTAACAAAGTACATAGAGACTGGATGGTTGTAAACTACAATAATATATTATAAAAAAAAGGATAGAGAAGATATAGGGTATTTTTTTCCAGAAATCAACCACTATGACATATACTAATAACACAAAGTGATCATATTAATCATTAATATCACTTTGTTACAACTTAGCTACTTAGCAGTTGCTTTTAATTATCCATAACTGCATTAATTTGCTTATGATAAACCCGTGCAAGTTAACCTTGACTAACAAGAATAGTTTTACCATGTTGATTATCAACTATTAATGTTGCAGCATCCTACTCTTAGTGTTTTCGGTTAGAAAGTATCTGAATAACCAAAGAATATTGGAATGCTTTCAGAACTGATATCAGTTCCCATCTCCAAAAGAGCATACATGTAACAAATAGTGATGCGACTATTTCCAAATGCCATCTGAATTAATTAATGTAAGGGTAACCTACATGTATATTTCCTGACTGCATAATCCTTTCATAAAATTTACCATTACTGGATCACGTTTGCGATGAGCAGCGGCTACTCCAAGCTAATGAAGACTAATGCCACCATATCTAATATTATATTCCACAGATGTATCTTACTTGTTGATTTTAATATAATTACCTATTGTTCAGGTTTATAATAGCTGCAAGAAATGGAAAAAAGTCTATGGCTAACATAAAATAATGAAGACAAGCATAAGTTGGTGTCTTAGCAGATAGATCAACAAAGAGAAAAGAAGATTAGGATCTTGGACATCAAAAGAAAATGATACAAAACTTTGTCCATTCTGCATATCATGATGCTGAGACTCTAGAAAATTAATAAATAAATTCAAGGAACCGACTTGCCCTTCATAAAGCATGGAATTTTGATCAGTTTTTGGCTAATTCCACCATCTTGGCCAATTTGTGAACCAGGTCAGTTAGTCTCCTAATTTATTTTTTATTTTAATATATTCTGTGCTAGTACAGGAAATGTTGATAAATCAAGCGCCACCGTCACACTTAAAAATAGGATTCAACTAGTGTGTGATCCTGGTGATTAGTTAAAGCTAGTGTAGAAAGACTTTACTAGAGAAGTGAAAAAAAGAAGAGAACCTGGTAACTATTTTCCTTTAAACTCCTTCTGAAGTACATTCCTTGATGTGAATTATGACATTAATAAAGAGTGAGATCGGTTACTATGTTTTTTAATAAATGTCTCTGCTATGTAATTTTTTGCAGTCCTTTTTTCTAGAATTTATTTTCTTTATTTACATTTATTATATTACCGGAAAATAAAGACAAAAGCAGAGGAAGCATGAAGGTATATAGTGATAGGGAATTCAGCAGAGACGTGATAAGAAATGAAGATGTTACCTCTATTAAATTAGATAACACACCCTCTCTGGAATGTAGTACCCATAATCTAGAACTTACTTGTACTTCTTACAAGAGGAAGGTAAAACAAGATGATATCTAATATGAAGAACAACCCCATCAACCCCTGAAGAAAGAACGTCAGTACCACCACCGGGCAGAGTCAGTGTTGGTGTCAGCCACCACATCACCAATCCTTCTTGAAGGATTGGCGAAAATTATAAATGCGCCTATCGAGCAAATTTATAGATATTATTGATTTTTTATATAATAATATATTATTTTAATCTATATATGTACCATATCATATTTTATCATCTCATAGTTAAGCCTTAAGCTATATACTTAATGCTTAACTATAATGTAAATTGTATATTTGGATAGGGTAATTCGAATTTTTTTTCATCTGCATTATATATTACCTCCCCCTCAAGGCCTTAAACCACCACATCCCCTTTGCCATTTTCCATAAGAGCTACCCCTGCATCCATATGTATGCCTCCTTTCAACAAATTAAAAAAAAAACAATTTAGACATGAAGGCTGACACATACATATAATCTCTATTAAGTTATAAATTCACCACTTTTTTCAAACCAAAGTTTTGGCACTATATTGATGTACCAGTTGTCTTAAAGGTTTTGGTTGAGTGGCTTAAATAGATCATCTATCTTTAGCAAACACATATAATTATTTTATTCCGAAAATAAGCAGACCCCATCTTTTCTTCCTTCACCTTGCATCGTACAAGTCTTTACGGTTCCAATCTGACCATATGCAAAGATAAGTGTTATACTCGTTTAAGTCTCTGCTTTTAAGCTGATGCATATGAGAAGTTCATCGACGGATAAATATAATCATCATAAATATAGTATAAACAGCGCTCACATATACCCTCAAACAAAGTCATGCTACTCTATAAAGTTATAGAGCCTAAAATCATAAATCACCAATTAAAACTGTTACAAAATCTAAATTATAAAATCTCAAAAAATCCATTATAAACTCAATTATCTCGTAACTGAGTCTCGATTAAATAATCAATAATCTCATGAAATTCCAAATTACATAAAAACCCCAAACTGAGAAACTCAGTACAAGAAAACATAAGAGCATATGAAGCTTATAAATTCCCTATTATAAAAAAAATCAAACATAAGAACAAAGCACTACTCAAATTAACATCAAGTTAAACACAAATAAATAAAATAAAAACATGAGAACACTAACTAGGAATTGAAAAATAGTAATTTAGGGACAAGAAATAAGATTTGAACATGAAAAACAAACTAATTAAGATTTCAAAATAGTTACTTGAACAAAGAAGAACATACACGGTCAATTTGGGGGAAAGGATTTTGAGGTCGATGATTTACCATTTTGAAGCTTAAATCTTCTTCTCGAGCTCAATATTTAGATCTTGATTTTTCCTAGATCTTGAATTTTCCGCCGGCTTGAATATTTTCTCTCTCTCATCGTTCATGTGTCCTGAGGTAGTGGTCAAGGCATGTATAATGTTCTTTTTTTTGTTTCCTTGTCTTTATTAATTTTGGTTAGCCCGACAAAACTTTTATCTGAAATATTTGGGAAGCCCGCCAATACGTTGGGCCCAAAATTTGGACCTATTGCAACATCTTAAGCAATTCATTGCAATAAAATGCTAGGTTTTAACTCTCTCCATTTTTTCAACATCATTTGCAACGCTTTTAAAAGTTCTTGCAATACATGTATCAAATACTTCCATTTGCAACATTTTTTGACAAATTTTTAGAGATGTGGTTGCAATAGACAATTTATGGTGTAGTGCTTTTATGATCTTCTCTTATAATCCTTGAATTAAAATCCTTTTAATCATGTTACCTTATACTGAATTCTTTCGGTATCTTGTGGATTTTCGGGAAAAATTAAAGTGTTCGAATTTAGATTCTAACAATCTTTACATACACTTATTTACTTTATGGAATACTAATACGATCTTAGAATTTCCAGAACAGTACTCCTATATATCGTGGTCTGATAATTTTCCTTAATCAGCATCATCAGCAAAAGTTACTATTCAACAGGGTTTCAAAAATTCGAAAAATTGGGGTTATTACAGTCTCCCCACCTTAAAAGGTTTCCGTCCCGGAATCAGATAGAAAATGAATAGGGATACTCTCTTAGCATTGCACTTTCTAACTCTCGAGTAAATTTTCCCACATTGTGGTTCTACCATCAAACTCTGACTAGTTTGATAACCCTTCTCCTAAGCACTTGTTCCTTTTCAATCTATAACCCTTCATGGTTGCTCCATATAGGTTACGTCTGGTTGCATGTCTATGCGCTCATATGCCCCTAATTGTCTGGCATCCGAATTACACTTCCTTAACATTGATACGTGGAACACGTTATGAACTTGCTACATGTTCGGGGGTAGGGCTAGCTCATATGCTAACTTCCCAATACGTCTTAATATCTTCAAGAGTCCAACAAATCATGGACTTAGCTTTCCTTTCTTTCCGAACCTCATCAATCCTTTCCAAGGCTTTCCAAGGGGATACCTTTCATAACACTAGGTCCCCTACTTCATACTACTTGTCCTTTCATTGTCAAATCAGCATACTTCTTATGTCCATCTTGGGCTACTACCAGCCGTCCTCTGATTAGATCTATTATATCCTTGGTCCTTTGGACTACTGCTGGTCTGAGCATCTCGCGCTCTACAACTTCATCCTAACATAAGGGAGATCGACATTGTCTTCCCTCAAGGATCTCATAAGGCGACATCTCGATACCTGACATACGATCTATTGTCGTGAAAAAACTCAATCCGCGTTAAGTGATCATTCCAAATTCTTTCAAGTCTATTGCACAGACTCTCATCATAGCTTCTAGCATTATAGCTTTTGTTCCTCAATACCCATTCTTTTCCAGTTCGTAATCGCTACTATCTTCCGTTCCTAATATTATTCTGGTTATACTTTTGCTCATTAGCATTCTATAACCTTTTAATAACCACGTCAACCTTAGTATCACGAAAGCGTTAGAATCGGAATACCACCGTACTTGGTACCATTTCAACTCTAGCTGCCTCCATCTTCAAAAGCTTGATCCTTCATATAGAAGTAAAAGAATTTATTGAGAGATCACTATGATCATGAACACTTGTTATATCGCATAGTTAGTACAGAAGGTGGCCAGCCTTTAGTACTTGACAAGCAATTAAACAACATGTGGTATCCTACTAGGCTTCTATCACACAGATAGATAGTCATTTGGCAATACCTCCCCTTCTGGAAGGGTTGTTCTTCTCAGCTTACATGAAATGAAAATGAGAGAAAAGAACGAATTGAAGAGAATTGTATATATAAAAATATACTGCCACAAAATATCTGGCTTGGAATCTACCTCTGAACTATAGAGGTTTATCATAGGAGAACAAAACATATACGTATATAAATCAACATCAAGTATTATAGCATCGCATTTCATATGCCTAAATATTTTCGCTATTCCGTTCATCATTCTATGGACCCATGCTCTTGCTCGAACTTATACACAATCACCTTTGAAACTCCCTCGACATCGAAAATCGAATCTGGGATCTCATTCTAGACATCATCCTTACTTGAATTCTATGCTTGCACCGCAACCTTTCTCGTATAGTAATACGACTCTCTATTGACAAGAAGGAATAAGTATTCAATAGGTAGATACTCGACTTAATTAGTCTATCAATGATGACTTATATATCACCACGACCCGATTAGTAGTACTCAATCTCAACATCCATTCCTATACAACTCTCACGGTTGTAATCGGCTCATTACTCGCAGAATCATTGCTGCATTACTATGGTCCACCGTTGACCTACTGTAATCTATCGTTTTCCTCGAAATCTTAATAGCTAATCATACGGAGTCCATACTTACCGTATCAAAACCTTCTAAGTAGGTAACATATCACCGTTTGTGATCCATAAAGGACATCTCTTGAACTTGATGTATATATGACATAAAGTAGATAAAATTACAGAAGAATATCAATCAAAGCAATAATAGCAGGTTATTACCGGTAGTAATCATATGTCCTCAATAAGAGACTGGAAACTCAAGGGTTCATTTAGTCCTTTCATAATATGGCCCTGGCTTATCTCAAGATATGACCTTCTAAGATAGAAAGCCCTCTTACGGCGGTTGCATAAATTAAATCTTTACCAAACTACTATTACGGTTGAGTATCGCACAATCATCAGAAGGAATGTCAATCTTTCATACCATAATACAACCTTCACGGCTTTAACCATCATCGCTGTATTCCTTTGGCACGAGCGCCTATAATTGTCCTCTTACACTTAAAGTGTCGGCCACCTCTTTGGCCTTTCCTGATAGTAAAATTTCCTTACAATCAATATTATTTTAACCCCCTCCAACTAATTTTTCTACCTCATTTTAATCACTGCTTATGTGAAAATGCTTTTCTTAAGTCCTGGTGAGAAAAAAATCACCATTTTTCCATAAGTCATTGCCTTAGTCTTTAGATGTGAACATTGCCACGACTGACTCTCGATCATACTTAGGACGTCTCTTATCTTGGGTCCTTCTTGTTTTCACCAATCTCGACCCTCATTGGATCGATCTATACTTTCTTATGGTTCAACACGTGCCCCACCTGGCATTATTATAATTACGTCATATTTCCTTTATCAAAATTTCTATGCTTGAGAACTTTGAATACTACCTTTCTCCTTGTAAAACCTCTAAGGTTATCCTTAAATACTTCATCAAGTACAACTTAGGTACAGGGCATATCAAGATACCGTTTACTAATACCAGAATCATTGTCTATATAGTTCTGAAAACTTTCTCCACTGATCTTTAAAGATTGTTGTTGCCCTAATCCTTCATTCCGTATTACCCAAACTCATAATGTCCCTATTAAGGGTGAAATGCCAACCTTTATGCATTCCCCTATGGTTCATCTCAAGTTATCGAGGTTCCATCCTTAATTCCACCTTTTAAAAAGGTACTTGCATCCTTCCATAGATAAATCAAGTCATGTATCCCTGATAAGGGTGTCTTATTCAATCATTCCCACCTCGATAGTATATGCCTAATTTCACGATAACATCTGCATTCAAAATGAGGTCAATCAATATGGCCTTCAAAAGATAACAACGGTTATCCGCTTTTTTTTCCTGATTTATTAATGATAACAGGGATGTTCTGGAAGATATTGGGCGTGTTCAACGTGAACTTCTTAGTTCTAACTATTCATTTATCTCTGTTATTTATGTCAACAGTCATCTCAATATTGGAATACCTTTTATACCTAGAGTCTCCCTTTTGTGCATCAAGCCACAGGTGTTACATACACTTCACATTTTTGAAGGTCACTTCCTTCATCCCATTTTTCTAAATTCTTGTTATCCTGTCTCCTCAGTCCATCCGTATTTCCTTATTAATCCATCGATCTATCTCAAAGTTTCATCGAATACTCTCAACTCCAAGGGAATTAACTATACGTATTGCTTACGCCTTCAAACCTTGAATTTATCTCATGATCAGTCACCATCACGCTAATGATTACACACTTCTCTATATTTATTTCAAGGGTTTCTTAGGGTTTCCCATACCTAACTCCCTTATCACTTCTTAACTCTATTTCCTTTAATATCCCTTTATACTCCTTCCCCTTTCAGTCTTTTATTTTCGTTTCTATTACAACCATTACATGAACCAACACGACATAAGCATTGATTTCAAACACCCCGTCATTCTGGATTCGTGTCCTCATAACGAATCTTGATAACTTTTACAACTTAGATCCATAATTCATCATACTCGTCCACTTTTGTTCTGGCTCTAAAGCTTTTACACTATCTCTATATGTTGGGAACCACGGACTTAGAGTGTTACAACGTTTTACGATAAAGATTAAGAAAAGAGGATTACCTTGTTAATGGTTGATTCCACACTCTTCTATTGTATTCCCAAATTCCCTTGAGCGAAGTGTGGCCTCCGTCTTCTCAAGTTATCCTCTCTTCTTGCTCCTTGGTGGCTATAATATGTTTTCACACAATTCCAAGCAAGAAGAGAATAAGAATATATATAGGCTATAATAGGGACCATGGATAATTAGGTTGGGCCTTCTAATTACATCTTGAGCCTAGCCCAATGTAATTAAATATTAATTCAATCCACTAAAGAATTAATATTTGCACTACCTTTCCTAATACCGTAATTTAATTAATTCGGTTCCAATATTATTTGCTTATTAAATTCCCCATGTTTAAAATATCATATGTCCATTAATTAAATAAATTACTGGTAATTTATTTAATTAATATCTTTTATCCTTGATCATCCACTCAACCTTTATTTAATTATGCCAGAATAAATTCCACCTGCAGGGTTTCACATAATTAAATCTTTTTGAGCTTTCAAGGGGACATCATTAACCCGCATATTATCAGGACATGGATTCCTTCAATAAATAATATCCACCATGTATATAATTCCATCACCCAAAATATAATGATATAATTCAAAAGAATTATTTCATATATAAATCAAAGCATGTAAATAATATATACGTGTCAATTACTATTGCCGGATTAAGAACCTAAGCATTAATAATAATATAGAATCTTAGTTCTCCTTCTTAATCAGTATTAAGGGAACAATTCTAAATTTGATCCTGTTCAATATACACAAAGTATACTAGTATTATTTATTAGTCAATATAAACTAATCTAAATAATACTACAGCCATACCAGTGGATTGTCCAACACCACCTGTGCTGTAAACCTTATTATATTATATAACCGTATTTAACAATCTAATATTCTGTATCCCATTTGATATTAGATTGTTCACAATATATAAAATTAGACAACATGTAAACATTCAAATGATTCTCAAATAAACTGGCCAGAAATAAATGTACATACTTCAAATAAATATTTTCAGTATACACTAACAATCTCCCACTTATACTCAAAATATTCTATGTGTACATCAGTGTTTATTTAATCCACTATTACCTAAAAATCTATGTGTCCATCCATCTGACTCCTATCGCTTCCACATGCTTGTCCAAAACCTTGGTTGGCAAGCTCTTTGTGAAAGGATCTGCTCGGTTGTCTTCTGATGATATGTGAGCCACAACTATATCCCCTCGCTTTACGATTCCTCGTATGAGATGATACTTACGTTCAATATGTTTAGCTGCTTTGTGGTCTCGCGGTTCCTTTGAATTTGCCACAGCACCAGTGTTATCACAATACACCGTCAAGCTCCTAGGAAAATTAGGTACCACATCTAAGTCCAAAAGGAAGTTCCTGAACCATACAGCCTCCTTGGCAGCCTCAGAGGCCGCCACGTACTCGGCCTCCATGGTGGAGTCTGCAATGCATTTCTGCTTTACACTCCTCCATATAACGGCTCCACCTCCTAAAGTAAAAACATATCCCGAGGTTGATTTCCTCTTATCCCTATATGATTGGAAATCTGAATCAGTATATCCCAAAGGAAATAGATCTGAGGCCTTGTAAATTAACATATACTCCTTAGTCCTTCTCAAGTACTTGAGTATAGTTTTTACTATACTCCAATGTTCCTGACCTGGGTTCGACTGATATCTACTAACCATGCCTACAACAAAGCAGATGTCAGGCCTCGTACATAACATAGCATACATTAAGCTTCCACATGCTGAAGCATAAGGAACTGCTTTCATGCTCTCTATATCCTTAGGTGTCGAAGGACACTGCTTTTTAGATAGAGCAACTCCATGCTTAAAAGGTAGAAAACCTTTCTTGGAGTTCTGCATGTTAAAACGAGCTAATACTTCATCAATGTAGGGCTCTTGAGATAAAGCCAGCATCCTTTTCTTGCGATCCCTTAAAACTTTGATCCCAAGGATGTATGCCGCTTCACCTAAGTCCTTCATGTCAAATTGTTTGAACAACCATGCCTTTACTGATGACAACATCTCAACATTGTTTCCAATGAGTAAAATATCATCTACATATAGTACTAGAAAAACCACTGCATTACCTTCACTTCTCTTATACACGCACGATTCGCTTGGACTTTGATAAAATCCATATGACTAGACTGCCTGATCAAAACGAATATTCCAGTCTCTAGAAGCTTGTTTAAGTCCATAAATAGACCTCTTAAGCTTACATACCAGATGATCTTGGCCTTCCTTAATGAATCCTTTTGGTTGCTGTATATAGATGGTTTCTTCAAGACTTCCATTAAGAAAAGCTTCTTGACATCCATTTGCCAAATCTCATAATCGAGATGAGCTGCTATAGATTAAAGAATACGGATTGACTTAAGCATGACTACCGGTGAAAAGGTTTCCTCATAATCGATACCTTCTTTCTGAGTATACCCTTTCGCAACAAGTCTTGCTTTCCAGGCTTTCACCTTTTTATCTAATCCCCTCTTTTTCTTGTAGATCCACTTACATCCAATATGTTTTATACCTTTGGGTTGTTCCATGAACTCCCATACCTGATTAGAATACATTGATTCTATCTCAGATTCCATCGCCTTTTGCCAAAGATCTGCATCTTTGTCTTGTGCTGCCTCTTCGTATGTACGGGGATCATCATCATGTTCACCAGAGACCAAGTCTGAAGACTCACCCAAAAACATGAATCTATCAGGCTGTTGAACAACCCTCCCACTACGACGAGGCACTGGTGCGGTATTAGTGACAGGTTGTACATTATGTTGTGGTTATTCTACTTGTACTACAGCTTCATGTGTATTATTTGTCCCTCCCACTAGTTCCTCTAAAACGACACTACTCATGGGTTTGTGATTCATTATATATTCCTCCTCTAAGAATCTTGCATTGGTGCTAACAATGACATCCCGATTCTTCGGACTATAAAATAAATATCCTTTCATTCCCATGGGGTAGCCTAGAAACAACCTTACTTCTGTACGAGATTCTAACTTAGTCGCGTTCTTGTTCAACACATGTGCTGGACAACCCCATATTCGAATATGTCTTAGACTCGATTTATCCCCGGTCCACAATTCTAAGGGGGTTTTAGGAACCGACTTAGAAGGTACTAAGTTCAGAAGATAAGCTGCTGTCTCTAAGGCATGTCCCTAAAATGACTTGGGTAAATCCGAATAACTCATCATCGATCTAACACTCTCTAAAAGAGTCTGGTTCCTTCTCTCTGCTACACCGTTCTGCTGGGGTGTGCCTGGTGCAGTTAACTGGGATTCTATCCCATTTTCTGATAAATATTCCCTAAATTCTCCAAGCAAGTATTCGCCACCACGATCTGATCGTAGTGACTTGATACTTTTATTAAGTCGCTTCTCCGTTTTAGCTTTGTACTCTTTGAACTTATCAAAGCACTCAGACTTACGGTGCAACAAATAAACGTACCCATATCTAGAATAATCATCAATGAAAGTGACGAAATATTCATAACCACCTCTTGCTTGGATATTCATGGGTCCACATAAATCAGAGTGAACCAATTCTAACAGTTGTTTGGCTCTATTCCCTTTTGCCTTGAAAGGCCTATTAGTCATTTTACCTTCCAAGCAGGATTCACAAACTGGAAATGGCTCCACTGCCAATGAGCTTAAAGGCCCGTCTACTACCAGTCTTTGAATCCTCCTCAAGTTAATATGACCTAATCTCAAGTGCCAAAGATATGTTTGGTTCAAACTAGAAGGTTCCTTTATTTTAGTAGAGTTAGAAGATGTGTTGTTCAATTCCCTAAATTGCAGTTGCAGTACAGGTTGACTAGGATTAATTATATACAAATTGTCTTGCAATGTACCAGAGCATATAATTCATTTATTCATCATAATAGAAACATTACGATCCAAACAAACATTATAACCATCCAAAGCAAGTTTAGAAACCGAAATTAAATTCCTTCTAAAAGAAGGTACATAAAGACAATTGTTCAAAACCAAAATCCTATCAGAACCAAAAGATAAATGAATAACTCCTACTGCAACTACTACTACTTTCGTAGCATCTCCCATGAACACATATATCTCACCATCTCTAAGCATTCTGGATAGTTGGAACTCCTGCATAGAATTACAAACATGATCAGTGGCTCCTGTATCTACACACCAAGTGCTCGTAGATATAGCCGCTATAAATGTTTCTGTAACTAGAGAAAGAGACATACCAGTATTGTTTGTCTTCTTAGGAAGAGGACAATCCTGTTTCCAGTGACCTGACTGCTTGCATCTGAAGCACTTTCCCTTAGGCTTTTTCACACCACCCTGAACTCCCACTGCCTTCACATCTTTCTGTGTCTGAGCCTTTTTCTTCTTCTTAATACCTTTCGGCTTAGAGGAAGAACCTTTCTCAGCCAAATTCACTTGAACACTCTGCCGAAATAATCCTTCAGCTGCCTGAAGTTCTGTCAGCAGTTCCGCGAGACTATACTGCCTCTTGTTCATGTTGTAATTCAAGCGGAACTGCTCAAAACTCTTGGACAAGCTCATAAGGATAATTTCAATCTGGGTTTCCCCGTCAAGTTCGGCACCAAGGATCTCTATCTCATTCAGATGCGACATCATCTTGAGAACATGATCCCTTACAGGTGTGCCTTCAACCATCTGAGTGTTCATTAAAGCCTTCATGGCTACTTGCCTAGCAGCCCTATTCTGATCTCCAAAAAGTTCTTTGAGATTAAAGAGCATATCCGAAGCAGTGGCCATAGACTGATGCTGATGCTGCAAAACAACCGACATTGCTACCAGAATGTAACATCGTGACATCTCATCAGCCTTAATCCACCGTTTATAATACTCTTTCTCATCTTCAGGAGCATCAGCAGCAGGCTGTTCAGGCTTGGGTTCATAAGTGCAAAACTTGTACTCCTCAGCAGTCAACACAATGTCCAAATTTCGTTTCCATTCAATATAGTTAGGTCCGGTAAGTTTGTTATCCTTAAGTATGGTGAATAGTGGATTAAAGCCCATTTTATCCTGAGAATCATGCATAAAACATCACATAAATAAGGGTGCATTAATTATTAAGATCTGAATTATTAAAATTTAATGCATTAACATCTAAACACCATAAGCTTCTGGTACGCCACGATGTGTGACATGTATACCACCTAATTTTGTTTAAATGTTACTTCGGTCCTATTACTAAACAATATGCCACGTTGGGGTGGACTATATTATTTTTCATAGCTAAGTGTATACCATCATCAAATCTTAAATTATTCAAAATCTATGGAACTTGGTACGTCACGATGGGTGGTGTGTATACCTTCCAATATTCATAATTTTGCCTTGAATAGAATACTTCAATTCAATATTCATCAATGGTTTGATTTCCAGGTAGTGGAGGAGTCACATCGGTCTCGCTTAAAACCCACAGCCTTACAAGTTTGATGACCCATTTTTGACAAAATCGCCCCAAATCAGAAATAAAGAAAATCCGTATTTATTCCTTTCAAAATTTATTAATTTAAGAAGTTTGTTCTAGTAATTTCTATAACATTCTAGACACCATAAATTACATGCCACGATGGGTGACGTACATATAATTTATATTCGTCTTTATGTTAAATTACCTACAACCAATAATGGAGACCATGGGATTTAATTTCATATTAATTCCCTCTCCCACTTAGAATTTTTTTATTAAAATTGAGGAATTTTAAAATTAAATGGGGCCCTATGTTGTTATAATTATGTCTAATCATGCATTCAAAATACACACATAATTTTAGCAACATATAACATTTAATTAAAGCAATAAATAAATTTTATGTCCATGTCATCCTAATTAAGTTAAACATGCAATTTTAAAAGAATTACACACATAATTAACGACACACATAATCAATAAATTAAAGCAATAATTAAAATTTAATGGAAAAAATTAAAAATAAATTTTCCACTATTATGGCCCTTGAAAAAAAAAATCCAGCTCTAAAAATAAAATCTGCCCCAAGCGCGCCCCGATGCCCCCAGCAGCCCCAGCAGCCCCTTGTAATCGCACAGCGGAACAAAAAACTACCGGAATTGATTTCCGATGGCACATAACTATTACAAAATACCCAGAACAATTATAAAAAAAATAGATCTAATACAAAACTAATTTTGTAAAATCTACTCTAACACGATCAACCCTCGTGTAAATTACAACCACGATTAAACCACGTGAAAACCAAAACAAAAATTAACCACGATTAAACCACGTGGGATCCAAACACATAATTAAAATATACATGGCCATAATAGTGGATTAACAACCTGCATTAAAAGCAATACAAGCAAAACACTATATACACGCATATATAATTACGACATGGACATTATATCATAAAACGTAGAACCCATTACCAAGCTCTTGATACCAATTGTTGGGAACCACGGACTTAGGGTGTTACTATGTTTTATGATAAAGATTACGAAAAAAGGATTACCTTGTTAATGGTTGATTTCACGCTCTTCTATTGTATTCTCAAATTCCCTTGAGCGAAGTGTGGCCTCCGTATTCTCAAGTTATCCTCTCTTCTTGCTCCTTGGTGGCTACAATATGTTTTCACACAATTCCAAGAAAGAATAGAATAAGAATATATATAGGCTACAATAGGGACCATGGATAATTAGGTTGGGCCTTCTAATTACATTTTGAGCCTAGCCCAATGTAATTAAATATTAATTCAATCCACTAAAGAATTAATATTTGCACTACCTTTCCTAATACCGTAATTTAATTAATTCGGTTCCAATATTATTTGCTTATTAAATTCCCCATGTTTAAAATATCATATGTCCATTAATTAAATAAATTACTGATAATTTATTTAATTAATATCTTTTATCATTGATCATCCACTCAACCTTTATTTAATTATGCCAGAATAAATTCCACCTGCAGGGTTTCACATAATTAAATCTTTTTAAGCTTTCAAGGGGACATCATTAACCTGAATATTATCAGGACATGGATTCCTTCAATAAATAATATCCACCATGTATATAATTCCATCACCCAAAATATAATGATATAATTCAAAAGAATTATTTCATATATAAATCAAAGCATGTAAATAATATAAACGTGTCAATTACTATTTCCGGATTAAGAACCTAAACATTAATGATAACATGGAATCTTAGTTCTCCTTCTTAATCAGTATTAAGGGAACAATTCTAAATTTGATCATGTTCAATATACATAAAGTATACTAGTATTATTTATTAGTCAATATAAACAAATCTAAATAATACTATAGCCATACCAGTGGATTGTCCAACACCACCTGTGTTGTGAACCTTATTATATTATATAACCGTATTTAACAATCTAATATTCTGTATCCCATTTGATATTAGATTGTTAACAATATATAATATTAGACAACATGTAAACATTCAAATGATTCTCAAATAAACTGGCCAGAAATAAATGTACATACTTCAAATAAATATTTTCAGTATACACTAACACTATAACCTTGGAAATTACTTTCCCGAAAACAATTGACTAAACTTTAATCAGTTTATTATAATCTCTGGCTTCATGCCTTTCTTGGTCTTTCACCAGCGGGTGGCCTCTCTCTTAGGAAGGTAAGTGATAAAAACAGTCTTTTGTACTTCGTCAATCATTTAGAATCTCAAATTATTCCTCTATTTCCTTTAGCCAGGTTCTTGCCTCGACTGGGTCAGCTTGTTCCTTGGAACTCTGAGAGCTTAGCGACTTAAAGGTCCTAAAAGAATTTCCCAACGCATTGTTTCCTCAGGGTGGTGGTTGGGGTAAAAGTATAAGTTTTGTTTAGGCAGGTCCATGATTTTCCCCATAGGAGTACCGTCCTGGTTCTCCCTATCTTGCTCGACTTCTCTTTTCTTAGTATGAAATGTTTCATCCTTCTCCCATAATCGGGGTTATCTTATACATTAAAATCCTTATTTTCCACTTCATTATGTTATGGGTTCCTTCCATCTTGATCGTGACCTCCCTGACTATCACATTCAGGGTTTGCCCTAAATCTTATTCCTCAAACTATGACTTTCATCTAAGATCCCTTCCTTAAGCTCCTGAACGTTTGGAACCAAAATTTTGTAGGAACACCTCATTATTCCCTTATTATCTTTCTCGGTATTAATCTCTTCTCCAGTCATTGGCTCTCTGCCTTCATTGATCACTTTTTCTTGGCATAATATGATCTTATCAACTCTCCCAAAGACATTTTCATCTTGAGTCTCTCTTTTATACTAAGGGCATTAGCCACCATTTTGGCTTTCCCTGGATGATAAAGAATCTCATACTCGTAATCCTTGATTAGCTATAACCACCTCCTTTGGCGCATGTTGAGCTCTTTCTGCGTGAAAATGTACTAGAGCACTTATAGCGTATGTAAATCTCGCACTTCTCTCCATACAAGTAGTGCCTCAAATCTTTAGGGCAAAACCATTGCCACGAGCCCAAGCTCATGGGTGGGGATATCGAATTTCATATTCCCTTAATTGTCTTGATGCATACGCGATTACCTTGTTGTGTTGTATAAGAAGCACCCTAATTCCTTATGCGAAGCATCACTACAAATCACAAAATCTCCTTTTCAATCCGGCAACGCCAACATAGGGGACGTCACCAACCTTTGCTTCAGTTCTTAAAAGCTTTTCTCACATTTATCTGTCCATTCAACTTCTCAGTCTTACGAGTAAGCCGCATTAAAAGGGCTACTATCTTTACAAACTTGAACGAACCTCCGGTAGTGACCGGCCAATCCTACCTCTTGTAGTTTCCCTAACCATGGTTATCAATTCCTCAGTGGTCCTTTATTCATTCTTGTCAGGATCCTCCACGGGATCCTCCTCAGCAACAATCCCTTCTAGGACAACATCCTCAACCGCTACATCCTCAATATGAACATCATCCGGTCCCTCATTAGGACGCTCTATCGGATCCACAATCTGATCTCCAATAACTAATAAAACATCATCGCGTTGTTGGTCCTCAACCTCAGGTTTCGGAGTCCCGCTACCATATACGATAACGAACTACGCTTCTATCATGATATTTATAAGGGTTCCCATAAGGGTTTTAACTGTCAATATTATGTTAGGTAGTGTGACTATGAACTTGGGAAGAGTTCTTATTATCTTAGTGAACTTATTATTTTAACGTCACATCATCTCTGAGGTTTATAACGCTTAGCTCTGATACCATTTCTGTAACACCCCCAGATCCGGGTCGGGGATTCGGGTTGTCACGAATTCCATTTCCCTTATCAATACTTAATCTTAACAGTTAACCAACTACTGCGTACTGTGACCCCACAATATACACACACACCACAAGTTATAGTCTCAGAGATGAATACCAAAAATAACACAAGTCATTTTATTCCACAATTATAAGTCATTACACCTCAAAAGGGTTTCTGAATAAATTTACATTTCCTTGCCATTATTACAATTCATAAATATACATAAGTTTGGTACAACAAAAGTTGAAAGCCTAGCCTATTGGTAGTTCCTACCTCAGCTACAACGACATCAACGCCTACAGGAAACTGCGGAATGCTTCCTATCCGCTCACGAATTAGGAGCTTGGTCCTGTTCATCTTGTCTATCTGTTGTTGTGTGATGAAAGAAGAAAGCAAGGGTGAGCAACAAGCCCACCGAAATAATATGTATAATAATTAACAATATATGAGCATTCTTATAGTACTCCTGAAAGTCTTGGTCAAGAAGAAATGAACCAAGTTTGATATCTTAATGCGACCACGTCACAAAAATATTCAGTACATATATATATATACTTTTCAAAATCTTGGAAGTCCTCTTCCATGCATAATATACACAGAGTTCTAGTTTATAATTGTATAAAAATATCGTTGCAAGGTGATCTCATATATCTAACTTTGTCTCAATGTTTTTCTGAAAATCTTTGTCATGCATAAGATAATCATTTACTAGATATAAGTTGAAAAGATGAAGTTAAAAGATACTCCAATATACTTATATCTTTTCCGAATACTACTTGACCTACCACCGTTCAAGTTATAATTAGTTCATCCCATAGATGAAGCTACAAGATAAAACTTATATAGAATCAATCTTTGAATTATCATCAAAATGAAATGAAGTTACGAGATACTTTATTTGATGAAAACATCATTTTGAAAACTCGACCCTGCCAACACTCAACAATCGCCCAGTCCTAGCCTTTCTATCGAAGTGCTCTGGGTAGTGTTGCAGAAATATCCAATTGGATGATGAACTGATTACGGGAGTTTGCCGCGCCAGGAAGACCACTCACGATGATCAGTCGCAGTAGTGCAACCCCACCATTATCTACATGTAGAGGAGAACCTGTCGGATTTACTTGTCAACCGAACACTGGACTCCTAAGGAATGGACCGTCTTAGCGGAACTTCCAGGCCATTTGGGCCAATATAATAAGGCTGGGCCGGCGCCACTCGACCACTTACGTCACTCCTAGTTCAGATGAAATCCATGACTCTGAAACGTAAAGCTTGTCCCCCCTTTCCCCAAGTAGAAACTTGTTCATACGGCTCCACCAAGAAGTCGTATCTAGTTGGAAAGGAAAACTCACCGATATTTCCCAGGCGGTTCCTGTTAATGGATTAACTTGTTCTAAGAATTATACTTCCCGAGTGTTGGGTAAGTATTCAAAAATTCTTTTATCAAAACAGCAACCTTGTTGTGAATATAAAACACACCATAGAGTCGGATCCCTCAGGTTTTGAGTGAGTATTTAAATCCCCTTCGAAAGGAGGATCTTAAATATAAAAATGAGTTTCGGGATCCGCCCTAACTTTTAAAATCATTTTAAAGACTCGAAAATATTTTTAGAAAATATCTGAATATTATTATCTAAATAATATTCCCATAAAGGATAATCTTTATAAAAATAATTGAAGTAGAAGTTTTAAAACTTATACTTGAAATGAATAATAAATAACCAAAGATATACTTATACGAAAGTACGATCTTTATTTGAATAATTGAAAATAAGTTTGATTATCGAAACATTATTCTTTAATAAAATAAAGAATATTATTTAATAAATAAGCGGAGTCATAAGTCCTCAAATGAATATTCAAAATAATATTCATTAAATAAAATAAATGGAGTCTTAAGTCCTCCAATGAATATTCAAAATAATATTCATTAAATAAACTAAACGGAGTCATAAGTCCTCGAACGAATATTCAAAATAATATTCATTAAATAAAATAAAGTTATCGAATAAACCTTATTCGATTAATAGTTTTGAAAACTATATCTATATATATAAATATATATATATATATATATTATACTCGGGAACATCGACTCCTGGTTTAGAAATATGTTCACCTTTGGGTCCCCTATACTAAGGGTATACCCAACTACTGCTTATCTCTAGCATAGGTATTATGCAACTTATAAGCAATTGAATCAACAATGAGATATCAATATTACGAAACAGACATGCATATATACCATATCAGCATGCTCCAATATATCGCAAGATTTGCTAATAACATTCATGCACTTATCACAAGATAATGCATATACATATATACATCACAACAACAGTATAACGGGTAGAAAACTTGCCTGAGCGACTGGGGGTGGTAAAAGGCCTGGGACGAGTCTGGTAACCTATAAACAACATATAAGTTGGAATTAAACCAAATTCTCTTAAGAATCTATACTTTAACCAATTAGACCCTAACGTTCGCTTTTGCGCTTAACGATTCACTTAAGTCGCCCGAGTACCCTCGGCTCCACCATTTTTAATAAATTAACCATTAAGAATTTTAAGGCGATTCTTTCGCGAGTAATCTTCCAACTTCCTAATCCACTTTACATAACTGTTTCATACTCCAATTAGTCATTTAAGGACCTTAACCAAGGTTTCAAAGTAAGGCTAGGGGTAATGGTTCGTTCGCGAAACGCCGTTACTTAAAATGTTCGTTTCTCCTAAACCGTACATCGGATTCAAGAGAACCACATATCAAAACGAAGCTCGTAACATGAACTATCTAAACATGGCAATGGTCAGAATCTAACAGTGAGTGCACGGGTCCTGAAGTTAAGAACAAAAACAGTCTAAGGAAAATTGGGCATTACGACGGCTATAACTTAGCAATTCCTAAATTTTTACCCAATCAATTCAATATTAAACCACCACCAATCAACACCATTCCACCATCATTCAACCACAAATCAACCATACAACCAAACTTCATCAAAATCCTGTTAAATCAGTCCATTACTTCATGTTTTATCCATCTTATTCAATCACAACAAGAGCTACTAACTATACTTAAGGTTCATTAACCACTAACCAAGATTTACAACCCAAACTCATTACAAATCCAACCAAACTCTAAATATACATGAATCATGCTCTCATGAACTATAATCAACAAAATCTAACCTATTACTCAAAGTAAAGCTAGGGTTTGGAGGGGTTATACCTTCCTTGGAGTGATTAGTGCTAGGGAGCCTTAAGAACCCTTCAGATAGCTTAGAAATGCTTGGATCTTAAAGGAAATCAAAGAAAATAAAGTTAGTAATCTTGAAAACACTATTCATCATCTTCTTCCTTGATTTATTGGAAGAGTTTCATGAAGAATTGGAGGCTTAAACTTCTAGGATAGCCATAACTAATCATAAGGAGCCTTGGATAATTACCTTGTAATTTAACAAAGCTTGAATATTGATTTTTGGAAATTTTCTCTTCTTTAGGATGAAGAAGCCGAGAGCACTTGTTCTTGGGAGGGTTTTTACTTTGCTAAATGAGTTTGTGGTGGAAAATGGAAGTGAATGGGATATTTGGGTGATTAATTGGTTGAATAAAGTGAGTGGAGTGTGACTAAGCATGACATCACCTTGGTGACTTCATCAATTACCACTTGTCATCACTTGGTGGTGGAAGCATCTTTCATGCTAATCCTTGCTTAGTTGCTTGATTATCATCCTTAATCCTTGCACTAATCTCTCTTGCATTACCTATCGTTTAATTGTTTTACGACTCGTTTATCGTTCGTTCTTACTAATCGTTTGAGGGATCATATCCGGGATCTTATTACTTGGGTTTCCTAAACCTTTCTCAATATATTATATTCATTTTATGATCCTCTCTTATAATCCTTGAATTAAAATCCTTTTAATCATGTTACCTTATATTCAATTCTTTCGGTATCTGGTGGATTTTCGGGAAAAATCAAAGTGTTCGAATTTGGATTGTGACGATCTTTACATACACTTATTCACTTTATGGAATACTAATACGATCTTAGAATTTCCAGAACAGTACTCCTATATATCGTGGTCTGATAATTTTCCTTAATCAGCATCATCAGCAAAAGTTACTATTCATCAGGGTTTCAAAAATTCCAAAGATTGGGGTTATTACACTCGATGTAGGTCAGGTCTTGTAGCACCCCCAGATCCGGGGTCGGGGATCCGGGTCGTCACGGTCTTTCTTTCCACAATTTCACTTCACTTAATTAATAATAAATAACCTTATGCTGTGACCCCACACTAACACACACCACAACCCGTTATAGTCTCAGAGATGAAATTTAAATAAGTACAAGTCTTTGAATCCACAATTTAAAAGTTATTACAACCCAAAATGATTACTTGATAATTTACAGTTAATTGCCATTATCTGCCACAAGTTATAATTATACATAATTTGATTCTCAAAAGTAGAGTGCCTGGTCTACCAATAGATCTACCTCTGCAGCTATAGCAGCTACAACATCATCGGGAAGACGCGGGACGCTTCCCACGCGCTTGCGCTGGGTCTGCTGGAGTCTGGCCATCTTTCCTAACTGTTGTTGTGTGATGAAGAAATAAAGCAAGAGTGAGCCTTACAGCTCGCAAGATAATATATAGTGATAACAATAATATAAGTATCTAAATGGATACTTACTAGAATCTTTTATCATGAGTAAGATAATTACTTACTAGATATAAGTAAAAACAAGGGATGAAGTTACCAAATACTTCACTATACTTATATCATTTATAAAGCTACTTGAACTACCACTGTTCAAAGTATAATGAGCTTTCAACAGTTCATCACATAGATGAGACTACAAGACAAGATTTGAATAGATTAAATCTTTGAAATATTATTAAAGGAAATGAAGTTATGATATACTTCATTAAGTTCTGATATATATATATATATATATATATATATATATCCACATATACATCTTCTTTATATATTTCCTGAAAACCTCTGTCATGTAAAGTATGAACAGAGTTTGAAACATCCAATAAATTTTGGGAAAGGAAAAGAATTTTGGCATAAACCAGATATCTTGCTGATTAGGCAAAGATACCCATAAGTAACCTTTTCTACTAGTAGATGGACGAATTCCCCACTGGTCATCACCCTGGTCGTAATAAGACCTTATGCTGGACTGCCACTCAGCCACTTATGCATTTGATGGACTCCCACTGAGCCACTTACACTATTATGGACGCCCACTGAGCCCATGTTGCTTATGCCGACTCAATAGATGGACTTACTTCCCGAACGTTGGGTAAGTAATCAAGTCATTTACCAAAACTGCAACCGTGTTGCGAATATAAAATACACCACAGAGCCGGATCCCTCAGGTTTTGAGCGAGCATTTAAATCCCCTTAAAAAGGAAGATCTTAAATATAAAAATGAGTTTTGGGATCCGCTTTAACTTTTAAAAATCATTTTGAAGACTCGAAAACACTTTATAGAGTGTTTGGAGTAAAGCTGATTTAATGAAGTAAATCAGTCCCCAGAATATTTAGAAAATGACTGAATATTATTATTTAAATAATATTCCCATAAAGAATAATCTTTATAAAAATAATTGAAGTAGAAGTATTAAAACTTATACTTGAAACGAGTATTAAATAACCAAAGATATACTTATATGAAAGTACTATCTTTATTTGAATAATCGAAAATAAGTTTGATTATTTACACCTTATTCTTTAATAAAATAAAGAATATATCTCAGCAAATAATCGGAGTCATAGATCCTCAAATGAATATTCAAAAATATTCATTAAATAATATAAACTGAGTCATAAGCCCTCGAATGAATATTCAAAATAATATTCATTTAATATAAAGGAGTCATACGCCTTCGAATAATATTCGAAATAATATTCAATAATAAAATAAAGTTAAAGTTATCGAATAAACCTTATTCGATTAATAGTTTTGAAAACTATGACCATATATATATATAAGTATATATATATATCCATATATATAAAATCTACTCGGGATCCTCGACTCCCGGTTTTAGAAAATATTTTCACCTTTGGGTCCCTGTACTAAGGGTATATGCAAATTACCGCTATCCTCTAGCATAGGTATTATCAACTGAAACAACAGATATATATGGAAAGAATACGAAACAGGCATGCATATATATATACCATAGCAGCATGCTTCAATATATTGCAACATTTGCTAATTAACCAACATGCATCTATCGCAAGATAATGCAAATACATATATTCATCACAACAACAGTTATAACGGGTAGAAAACTTGCCTGAGCGACTTGGGGTGATAAAAGGCTCGGGACGAGTCTGGTAACCTATAAACAACAAGTAAGTTGGAATTAAACCAAAGTCACTTGTACATCTATACTTTAACTAACTTAGACTCTAACGCTTGCTTTGCGCTTACTGACTCGCTTAAGTCACTCGGGTACCCTCGGCTCCACCATTTTTAATAATTTAACCTTTACGAGTTTTAAGGCGATTCCTTCGCGAGTGTCTTACCAACTGCCTAACACCCTTACCATAAATGTTTCATGCATTAATTAACACTTTTTGGTCTTTAACCTTTGTTTCAAAGTAAGGCGAGGGGAAAAGTTTCGTTCGCGAAACGTCGTTACTTGAAACGGTCGTTTCTCCTAAACCGTGCATCGGAATCGAACGAACTACATATCAAAACGAAGCTCATAACATGAGCTATCTAAAAATGGCAGTGGTCATAATCTAGCAGGGGGTTCTCGGGTCCTAATGCTATGCATAAAAACAGTCCAAAGAAAATCGGACGTTACGACGGCTATGTTTACGCGATTTCCAATATTTTAAACCATTCAAAACCCTCCCAATTCAACCTCAAATCCAACATACAACCAACATCCATCCTTATCACATCATAACAACCCCAACCAATTCAATTTTAACATTCATACTTATGCCTAAGCTTAACTTTAACCATACTTAAGTTCTTTTAATCAAAACCACAACATTTACCATTCCATTTCACTACCATTTAAATTCCCAAACTCTAATCACAACAACAAGCTACAATATCATCCTACTAATCAAAATCATCTTATAATACATAGGAATATAGGGTTTGGAGATGGTATACCTTCCTTGAAGTGGTGGGAGGAGCTAGGAAGCCTTAAGAAGCTTTGAGAAGTCTTAGGAATGCTTGGATCTTCAAGGAAAACAAGAAAAACTTCAAGTTAAAAACTTGAAAACACTATTCATAGTCTTCTTCTTTGATTAAATGAAGAAGATGGAGAAGGAATTGATGGCTTAAACTCATGATATAGCCCTAACTAAGCATGAAGATGATTAGGGAATTAACTCACCAATTTAGGAAGCTTGGATCTTTGATTTTGAATTTCTTGCTCTTTTGAATAGTAAAAAGCCGAGAGCTCTTCAAGAACAAGCCTTGGTTCTTTTTGATTTTAATGAAAAAATGATTTTGCTTGGCTTGGTTGATTTGTTTTTGTGTTTGATTTAGTCAATTACCTTGTTGCCCTTGAATTTGTGTGGTTAAAAAGCCACCACACCTCCTTCCTTCCCATGTCATGCTTGTGTCATCCTCATGATGTCATCCTCCCCTCCTTGTCCTCTTTCTATTGGTTGGATGACATCATCCCCCCTAATCCCTTTGATTAACTTCCTAATTGTTTGCCTAATGACCGCTGATCTGTTATACGGTTCGCTTAACTTTCGTTTTCGTTTATCGTTTGAAGGATCATACCCGGGATCTTATTACTTAGGTTCCCTTAACCTTTCTCAATACATTATATTCCTTTTTATGATCCTCTATTATAATCCTTTAATTTAAATCCTTTTTATCCTGTTACCTTATACTCAATTCTCTCCGTATCTAGTGGATTTCCGGGAAAAATCCAAGTGTTCGGAAATTGGATTCCGACGATCTTTACATACACTTATATACCACATAGAGTACTAATAATATCCCAGAATATCCATAACAGAACCCCTACATAGTGTGGCATGAAAAGTTTTCTCATTCAGCTAAAACACTATTCACCAGGGTTACAAAAAGTTGAAAATTTTGGGGGTTATTACAGGTCTAGTTGTAAATCTACCTGTTCGTATTCTATTACATGTCGTGCATCTGCATGGTACTTTCTTAACATGGACACATGGAACACGTTGTGCACTTGTTGTAAATTAGGAGGCAAGGCGAGCTCGTAAGCTAGAGGTCATATTCTCCTTAAAATTTCAAAGGGTCCTATGAATTTGGGACTCAGCTTCCCTTTCTTCCCAAATCTCATTACTCCTTTCCACGGAGATACCTTCAATAGCACAGAATTTCCTACTTCATATTCCCTATCCTTCCTGGTCTGGTCGGCGTACTTCTTTTGTCTGTCCTGAGCTGCTATCACTCTTTTCCTGATGAGTCCTACCATTTCCCTGGTCTGTTGGACTAATTCTGATCCTAATATCTTGTGTTCTCCAACTTCGTCCGAACATAGGGGAGAGCGACATCTCCTTCCGTAAAGAGCTTCATATGGAGGCATTCCTATGCTAGTGTGATAGCTGTTGTTGTAAGCAAATTCGATTAGGGGTAAGTGGTCATCCCAATTTCCTTTGAAATCAATGGCACATACTCGTAGCATATCTTTTAGGGTCTGAATAGTCCTTTCGCTTTGTCCATCAGTCTGGGGGTGGTAACCGGTACTCATGTTTAGTCTGGTGCCTACGCATTCCTGGAAGCTTCTCCAAAATCGGGAATTAAACCTTGGATCTCTATCTGACACTATGGCTACAGGAACTCCGTGTCTCACTACAATTTCCTTCAAGTAAATATCCACCAACTTGTCTACGGTGTATCTTTCGTTGATTGGTAGGAAGTGTGCGGACTTGGTCAATCTATCTATAATAACCCATATGGCGTCGTGATTGGTCTTTGTCCTTGGTAGGCCTGTCAGAAAATCCATGGTTATATGCTCCCATTTCCATTCCGGAATTTCCAGGGGCCGTAATAGTCCACTAGGTCTCTGACGTTCAGCCTTCACTCTCTAGCATGTCAAGCACTTGCTGACCCACTCTGCCACTTCTCTCTTCATGTTAGGCCACCGATAATATTCTTTAAGGTCACGGTACATCTTCGTACTTCCTGGGTGGATTGAATATCTGGAGTTGTGCCCTTCGTGCAGCAGCTCATCTTTTAATTCTTGCACATTTGGAATCCAAATTCAGGACGCATACCTCATGATCCCTTTCTCGTCCTTCTCGCATCTCACTTCTTCACCGGTCAATGTTCCTCTTTCTTCACTCATCTTCTTTTCCTAACATACTCGTATTTTTCAGTCAGCTCTGGTACTAGCCTAATCTCAAATAATCCTTCCGTTCTCTTACCGGTCATTCTCACGTCAATTTCCATCTTCTCAAATTCTTTAATTAGTTCTTCTGATGTCATTATCATCTTGAGTCTTTCCTTCCTACTAAGGGCGTCAGCCACCACATTGGCTTTACCCGGGTGATACAAAATTTCACAGTCGTAATCTTTTATCAACTCTAACCATCTCCTCTGTCTCATGTTCAGTTCCTTCTGAGTGAAAATATATTTGAGGCTTTTATGGTCAGTGTAGATCTCGTATTTCTCACCGTATAGGTAGTGTCACCAAATTTTTAGGGCAAACACTATGGCTGTTAATTCTAGATCATGTGTAGGGTATCTGATCTCATACTCCTTCAATTGCCGAGAGGCATATGCTATAACTTTGCCGTGCTGCATCAGTACACATCCTAATCCTTTAAGCGATGCGTCGCTGTATATCACAAACTCTCTCTTTCCATCGGGAAGAGCGAGCACTGGTGCTGACACCAGCATCCTTTTCAGTTCTTGAAAACTTTCCTCACATTTCTCTGTCCATACAAACTTTTCTGTCTTCCACGTAAGTCTAGTCAGTGGACCGGCTATCTTAGCAAAATCTTGCACGAACCTTCGGTAATATCCCGTTAAACCCACAAAACTCCTAACCTCTGTTGGGGTAGTTGGTCTTTCCCAATTGGATACCGCCTCTATTTTGGCAGGGTCAACTAAAACTCCTTTTCTACTCACCACATGTCCTAAAAACGGAACTTCTCTTAACCAAAATTCGCACTTCGAGAACTTGGCATACAATTTCTCATTCCTCAAGATTTCTAAGACTATCCTCAAATGTTCTGCATGTTCTTGCTCTGTCTTTGAGTAGATCCGAATATCATCTATAAAAACTATCACACATATATCCAGGTACTTTTTGAACACTCTGTTCATCAAATCCATAAAGGTTGCGGGTGCATTGGTTAACCCAAATGACATGACTAAGAACTCATAGTGCCCATACCTAGTGCGAAAAGCAGTCTTCGGTATATCTTCCGGTTTGATTTTCAACTGGTGATATCCTGTTCTCAAATCTATTTTGGAAAAATGTACAGCTCCCTTGAGTTGGTCGAATAGGTCATCAATCCCGGGGAGAGGGTACCTATTCTTAATAGTCAGTTTATTCAACTCTCGATAGTCTATGCATAATCTCATACCGCCGTCCTTTTTCTTTACGAACAGTATTGGCGCTCCCCATGGCGACACAATGGGTCTTATCATTCCATTATCTAATAACTCTTGCAGTTGAGAAGCTAGTTCCTTCATCTCTACTGGGGCTATCCTATATGGGGCCTTGGATACTAGTGTCGTTCCTTGTGCTAATTCTATAGCGAACTCTATTTCCCGGTCCGGTGGCAATCCAGGTAAGTTCTCTGGAAATACATCCTCGAATTCGTTTACTATGGGTATGTCCTGTATATTGGGGACTTCCTTCTTGGTATCCACCACATAAGCCAAATAGGCCTCGTTTCCCTTCCTTAATATTCTTTTTGCCTATAGCATGGTCAGAAATTTCTGGTTCTATCGTTGACCTTTAAACACTACTTCTTTTTCATTTTGTACTCTTATCTTTACCCACTTCTATTCACAATCTATTTGTGCTCTGTTACTGGATAACCAATCCATTCCTAAGATTACATCAAATTTTCCTAACACAAATGGGATTAGGTCAACCTCGAAGACCTTCCCTTCTAATTTCAACTTGCACTTAGGGTGTACTTGATTTACAGGAATTATTTCTTTGTTTGCTATTTCCACTTGTAATATCTCACGTAAGGGTATGGCATTAAGTTTTAACTCTTTAGCAAAATCTTGAGATATAAATGACTTGGTTGCTTCGAAATCAAATAGGACATTTGCATGTTCAGAATTTAACAAAAGGGTACCTGCTATCACGTCGGTGTTTCGGACAGCATCCTGAACAGTCATGTTGAAGGTCCTAGCAGCTGGGGGTCGGTTGGAGGCAGTTTTGCTCATCCCTGAGGCTGGGGGCTTCAACGTCGGGAAATCATTTCTCATGTGTCCTACCTTCCCACATTGAAAACACGTTACATTGGGTCGGGTGCAGTTGTTGGCAAGGTGTCCGATTTGGTCACACCAGTAACATTTCAGAGGGGCTCTTGTCTGGGTACACACTCCAAGGTGTCTTCTCTTACAAGTTTGACACTCTGGTATTGGGGCGCGAGGTTGGCTATGAAATATGGCCCTAAATTGTCCGCCGCCCTGGCCAACACTCTCACTCGAGTCCTTTCTGAATCCGGGGCCTCATTCCGGTTGGGACGCCGCTCCCTTGATGAACCTGCTTGGAAGGCTCCTGTTCCCGGTTCCTATCCCTTGGTTTCCTATGTTCCTTTTCCTATTTTCCTTTTCCTTTACACTCTGCTCATTGCCTGCTTCAACAATCGAGGCTTTCTGCACTAAGATGGCATAGTCTGTCAGCTCTAACACTGCCACTCGGTTTTGTATCCACTGTTTCAGACCAAGATGAAACCTTCGCACTTTCTTCTCTTCGGTAGTCACAAACTCAGGCATAAATCTTGACAACTCAGTAAACTTGGCCTCATATTCTGCCACGGTCATCTTATCCTGTTTCAACTCCAGAAACTTAATCTCCATCTGGGTCTCCATAAACCTAGGGAAATACTTGTCTAAGAATAGTCGGGTAAATCTATCCCATGGGATCACATAATCAGTCTCTATGTTTCGTTTGGACTCCCACCAGTAGTTAGCTTCTCCTTTCAGCATGTAAGAAGCGAAAATGGTCTTGTGTCGTTCCTCAACACCTAGTATCTCGAAGGACTTTTCTATCTCTTTGAGCCCGGCCCGTGCTTTAACGGGGTCGGCCGATCCTAGAAACTCAGGGGGTTTGAGAGATTTGAAGGCCCTAAAGGCAGTAGCTGCAGTCTGTTGGGCAGCATGTGACTGTGGTGGAATAGGCTGTTGGTTCAAATTTGCTCTTAACAGTTCCATATATTCATTCATGGGGTTCCCTTCCTGATGAGTATCCTCAGCCTATTCTTCTACATATTCTTCCTCATCGTATTCATTATAGTCTAGATCCTCTTCATTTTCTTCATTTACTACAGGGTCAGGTTCATTCCGTTGTTGGTTAACAGATTCTGCGGGTTGTGCCCTGGTTCCTCTTCTACGGGGTGGCATTATTCTGATAATGAAAATTGGTAAATACAGTTGCAATATTTTAGAATTTATTCATATGCAAGCATGTCATTTATTATCTAGCAGGTTTTTATAAAGTACAATAATATGGACATCATTTTCTTAATAACTGCTTAGATATATATTCATGAGATCTCCCGCTTATATCTTGGGGACGAAATAACTAGTTGAGTTCATACATGCCTGATTAAAATATATTACTACTTGTCCTGAATACTGGAATGAAAATACATAAGTCGTGTACCCTGAAGGGCTAGGAACACAATCTACTACTAGCTATCCTATCAAAATTGGTGACAAGTCACCCAGCCTTCCTCAAGATCCATATCTAGTCCCTCAGTCACTGTCACTGCGTGTGAGGTCACGCACCCTTCTCATCGCTCCTGCCAACATCAGTTCTGCATCAACCACCGGGATGCATCCTCCAATCGCTGTCATCCTCATCTGAACCCTGGTACGGAGCTCGATTCCATCGATCTCTCTGCGGGCTATGGCTGGGGAAGCAGCTCTGAAATATCCTGGGTATCCTAGTCGGGTGGCTCTCTCAGCTGTCAGTGCCTGGTGTAACTCCATAATGCGAGCAGATGCCGCAGTAATCTCAGCGTTAAGCTGAGCCACCATCCAGTCGTGTACAGCTACATGTATGGTCGCCGGGGGTGGTAGAGGTGAATCTGGGTCGCTAGAGGATATGTTATAAGCCTCGTAGATCTGTGCATGTATCCCCTCCTCCTTATCATCATCAGTATAGGGCATAGGGCTCTGAATCCCTGGGGTGGAGTAGGAGAGCGAATAGTCGGGTGAGGGTACATCTCTACATCCCTCCAGCCTACGCCATCTCCCTGAGTCATCTCAACACCATTAGCTATGGGGACAGAAAGGTCAGTCTCCTTCTCCGGGACATCCTCAGTAGGGTCATCGTCTGAATTATCAATGGGTGGGTTCTCTGGCTCGGGAGTAGGGTCACGCTCAGGAATCATAACATCATCAACAGGGTCAACCTCCCTCATAGGCTCCACTGGTACCTGACACAGTAGGCAACGTGTTACTAACTTAGAGTCGGAATTCCCTTGAGGGTAAAACTGTCAAGTCTACCCGTGTAGCCTGACGATGAACTCGACTTGAGTTCTAATTGATTATTTTATTATTCCTATGTCTACGTATTTTATATCCTATCGTTTCCAAGATTTGATAACCTAAGGCTCTGATACCATTTCTGTGACGAACCAAAATCTGGGGTCAGGAATCTCGAAGGCCACGCCATCTAACTATTATAACCACATAACTCACACCACAATATATAAATACTCACGCTTCACGACCCTACACTTATCACACACACACGCTTACAGGTTATTGTCTTGGAAATGAACCATTCATAACTAGAGTGATTTCAACCATCAAGTGATAATTATTACAACCCAAAAGTGATTAAGTCTTACCGGGGAGTAACCTTTAAGTAAGGTTGGTCCGCCGGCCAAATATACGTTTCTTGTTTATTACCTTACATAAGTCATACTTATAAATAAGCCGAACAAAAAACAACTGAAAAATAATCCAGCTTATTCGAACTACCTGTGGTACAACACCAAATAATCTACGGAACAACTAGCCATTTCCTAACCGTATACTGGTTGTGGTTCTCATGGCAGGCATCTTGATTCACTATTGTGTTGTGTCAATTTAAGAAAACAAGTGTGAGCTATAATGCCCAGCATAATAATGTACAGTATGAAAATGACTGTATGATAACCTACGTAAAACATCATATATGATAATTATATTTTATTCGAAAATAGTTTTCCCTTGGTGATACACACCTTCTTATGAAAACAGTTCTTTAGGGGATTTTTATTATCCTACGAATACCTTAATAGGAAACCCATCATCTAGTCTTGGGTTACGGTATTGCATCACAATTCCAATTGAAAGAAATTAGGACACTCATTGGAGCCACCGTATACGATTATCAGTCGTAATACGATAATAGTAACCTTTTCTACTAGTCGAAGGACGACACCTTCGTATCCCGGTTATCACCCTTACCGCATTCGGGCTACGTGTCCCATTTTTGGGTATACACATACTTCACAAGTTCCTGAGTACACAAAGTACCTTCGCCTGCGGTACCTTTGGTAGTCCATCTAGCACACATAGTACCAGAGTCTACCCCTCCCTTGTCCTATAAAAGAATTCTATCAATCTCGAGAACTCGAACCACATCGAAATTCCCCAAACGTTTTGCTTGTTGATAGAAACAACTTATCTCACTAAGATATAAGTGTATATATGTATATACGTACTTCCGAGATTTTCAGAGGAAGTACTAAGGATGTGAATTGACCGTTGTCAACAGATAATTAAATAAGGAGGAAAAGTTTCTCCTTGAAACTATGTTCAAAATATTAAATAAGTCGGGATAATATTCACTGAGGATTTAAAATTATTCGAATGATGTTCCGAAATCAGGAAGTATATTTTAAATCCGGATCTATGATTTTTAAATCAATAATAAACCCTTTAATGAATAATAAATAATTAAATAATAATTGATAAATGAATAAACCTCGAATGAGTTTACTCTCTAAAAGAATATTTAAAATAATATTCCTCAACTAGTTTATGTCTACGTAGTTAATAATCTTTAATGTTTAATCAGGTTTAAAATAAATAATCGTTGGAGTATACTACTCCCATAATAAAGGATTAGGTATATAGTATTTATTATTCGAACCATAAAATATAGTTGAGGGAATATGATCGTTGGGAAATCGTTTTAAAAAAAGTTCGAGGTATTTTAATATTTCGTAAGTGGACGTTAAGTCCCTTTAAAACGTACTATTATGGACTTGTAATGGACCTATAATATCACCGGAATGATTCCTAGGTTTTCATCTTAAAATCCCGACCGACTCTCGGTCTTATAATCATATGTCACGCTTAAAGCGGAATTAACATTTCACGATATATACTTATCGTACAACATCGCTACATTATGTGAAAATTCAACAACTATGTATCATGGAAAACTTGGTATTTATACAATGATAATAAAACAAATCTTTTACAACACAACAGTAAATGGAGTTGGGTTCGTAAACTTGCCTGGGTATCTCGAGGTGGAGGATGCTTTAGGTTCCGCTCGGAAATCTATAACCATAAACACAATTCGTTAGGTCTCGTTCTAATTTCCGGCGACACGTACTCACGCGTTACTTATTATACACCCTCTCAACTTATATTACCCTTATTATTCCTTTAAATCATTATTCACATCATGGTCGCTTCATTTTTCTAAGTATCTTAGGTTCATTCTCATTATCGCCGTCGGCTCCGCTTATGGATCCTACGGTTTCTAATCGCGCAGTCTCGGCTACGATATTTTTATAAAATTGAAAATCATTATTTTTACTTGAAATTTTTATGGCAGTTAGGAAACTCAAAATAATACTCTCTGTAAAAATTTCATGATTTATTAACACCATTAAGTCGATCCTTTATATTTTCAAAGTACGTAATTCATAGTAGTTTTTGTCGCGTAAATCACTTTTAGTAAAACGGCCATAACTTTTGATCCGTAAATCGGAAAAAAGAGATTCAAGCGCCTAAACGATCCTTATAATATTTTCTACCATAATCAAGGGTTATTTTTCAAGAAACTATAGTTTACAACTTCGGGACTTTCTGCAGAAACTTAAAGTTACGATTTGTTGGTTTTAACGGAGTTACGTTTACGTTCTAGGTTTCGTTTACGTCCTAACTCTTAACACAACCACCAACAATCATCATCTCATCATCAACACACAAACTCCTCTCAAGAATATCATGTTCTTGAGGCAACAACAATCAACCTTAAATCTACTTAACTAAACATCAAGATTCCAACCATACCACTTCAAAAACTAGGTGTACAACTACATACTAAATGGATCTTAAAAATGAATCTTAAATAAAGTTGGGCCAAAGATTTTTACCTTATTTGAAAGATTAAAATGTGTTCTTGAGGATGGTGGAGTCCTGGGAGTTCTTGGTATGGTTTTTGGAACCTAAAACCACCATTGAAATCAAGAAACCAAAGAGGAGTTACTATTCATACTATTCACTAGTGACTTTCTTGATTTTATTTCACCCATCAAACCTTGATAAAAAGAGATGAAAGAATTTTCTTACCTTAGTTTGATTGTTAGGAAGCTTGAGAATTAATGGGATGATTTTACCATGGCTAGATTTTGAGATTTGAATTTGAATTCCTCCCTTCTTTCTTGAAAAGCCGAATGGAAGCAAGTGGGGAGAGAAGGGGGTATTTATGCTTGCTTCCTTGGGTGCTTCTAGGAAATGGGGTGGTGATACCTTTCCCTTGATTTTTATTCTTCCTAGAATTTTAGGTTTATTCCTTGTTGCAAATCTTGGGGACAAATCCAAGTAGCTTGCTAGTTTACAAGCTAACTACATGTGCTAGCTTCCTTAGCACACTATTTGGCTAGCTTGCTTGATCATTCTATGGTTAGCTCACTATTTGATGAAGTAACCATGGTTACTTTCTTACCATGGTTAGTTAGTGTGTTACGTTTATTTAATCGATTACGCGTTCACTCGGTTACTTAAACGTTTTCATAATACTTACTCGTAAATGGTTCGCGACGTAATTCCTTTTGTATTTATTCCTTATATTTTGAATTATCATACTTGAATATAAATCCGTAGGGTTTCAATATTGTAATTATATTGTGATTCCCGTAATCCTCGATGAGTCGTAAATACGGCCGTTTTTCAAAGTTCGTTTTCTTCGAAAACTAATAGCGTTTACATACACTCATTTGGTACGTATAATCATAATATCAACTCTGAAACTCCTTTTCTCATGCACTACATAGTGTGGGCTCAAAAGCTTTTCCCGTCCGTCAGGGTTACTATTCATTAAACGTTTTACAAGGTCTCAAAAATTCGAGTTATTACATTGATAATTTCATGGTCTTATAAAAAAAAAATCTGAATTTTGTGAGGCTTTTGACACCCGAAGGGGCCCGAAAACGTCATTTTTCGCGAAACGAGAAAATTTGTAAAATGACTGGATGTTCAGAATATCGTTATGGTATGAGCCATACTAGGAGAAATAAGGCCAATGATTTTATCTGAATTATCAGCTATTAAAACACTGTTTGGGTCGTACAACATTTGATATAAAAGCGTTTGACTCATAATAAAACACCCGATAATTACCGAGAACACGTTCTGACAAAACAAAATACACGGAGCATGTAACAGTTAGGGTTTTATAACTCAACACACTTAATAACATATTACAACAATTAAATCATCTTTATTATGATATACTACAAACATAATTTCTCAGTCTTTACATCCTTCCCCCCTTAATAAGATTTTGTCCTCAGAATCTCGCTAGGAAAATAACTGGGATACTTCTCTAACATTTCACTTTCAAGTTCCCAGGATGACTCTTCAACCACAGGATTCCTCCATAAGACTCTCACTAGTGGTACAGATTTATTTCTCAATACTCTATCTTGCCGATCTAAATTTCTTATTGGCTATTATATATAAGACAAATCAGCTTGAAGCTCTATCGGCTCATATTCTATTACATGCCTCGAATAAGGATTATATTTCTTAAGCATTAAAACATGAAACACGTTATGAATGTGCTGCATATGGGGTGGTAAGACTAACTCATAGGCGACCTTTCTGACTCTTTTCAAAATTTCAAATGGACCAACGTATCGTGGCTTTAGCTTGCCTTTATTGCCAAATCTAGTTAATCCTTTCCATGGTGATATCTTCAGTAACACATGTTCTCCTTCTTGGTAATCCACATCCTTTCTGGTTTGATCTGCGTATTTGCGTTGTCGATTATGCGCTGCTTCGAGTCGCTTTTGGATAATCTCTACTTTTTCCTTGGTTTGCTGAATCGGTTATGGACCTAGAATTTTGCATTTTCCAACTTCATCCCAACATACAGGTGACCTACACTTCCTTCTATATAAGGCTTCATAAAAAGGCATTCAAATGCTAGCATGATAGCTGTTGTTGTAAGAGAATTCCACTAGCAATAAATGTTCGTCCTAACTGCCTTCAAATTCTATTGCACACACTCATAGAATATCTTCTATTGTTTGAATCATTCTTTTGCTTTGCCCGTCAATCTGCGGAAGGTAAGCACTCATGTTTAATTTGGTTCTAAGGCATTCTTGAAACTGTCTCCAGAACCGTGAATTAAACGTGGATCTCGATCAGATACAATGGATACAGGAACTCCATGTCGCATTATTATCTCTCTAAGATATAGGTTCACTAACTTATCAAGTGAAAATCTTCTGTTAATTGGGAGAAAATGTGCCGACTTTATTAATCTGTCAATAATAACCCAAATCGCATCATGGTTTGCTCTGGTTCGTGGAAGTCTTACTACGAAATCCATGGATAAATGTTCCCATTTTTATTATGGAATATCCAGTGGTTGTAGTAATCTGCTTGGACATTGATGCTCTACTTTGACTCGCTGGCACATATAACATTTACTGACCCATTCGGCTATTTCTTTCTTCATATCTGGCCACCAAAAGTTTTCCTTTAAATCTCTGTACATTTTCGTGCTCCCGGGATGAATTGAGTATCTCGAATTGTGAGCGTCTCATAAAATTTCTTCTTTCAATTCTGGTATATTGGGAATCCAGATTCTTGAGGCAAAGTGCAAGATTCCTTTGTTATCATTCTTACTTGTAATTTCTTCTCCTGTCAAGTTGTCGATTTCATGATTCATTACTTCCTCTTGACACCTTCTTATCTTTTCCAACAGTTCTGGCTGGAATGTCATTGCATAGTTCATTTCAGTGGATTTTTCTGGAATACGAACTTCAATTTCCATTTTATCAAACTCTCTGATCAATTCTTCTGAGGATGTCAACATATTTAAACTTTTTTTTCGACTTAATGCATCTGCTACAACATTTGCTTTACCTGAATGATAGTTGATTGGCACGTCGTAGTCTTTGATTAGCTGTAGCCAGCGTCGCTGTCTCATGTTGAGTTCAATCTGTGTAAAAATATATTTCAGACTCTTATGATCCGTGTAGATTTCACATTTCTCTCAATAAAGATAATGTCTCCATAATTTCAGTGCAAACACAATGGCAGCTAATTCCAGATTATGCGTCGGATATTTTTGTTCATGAGGTTTCAGTTGTCTAGAAGCATACGTAATTACATTATTGTGCTGCATTAATACACATCCAAGTCCTCGATAGGAAGCATCGCTGTAAATAACGAAATCTTCTTGATCATCTGGTAGCACAAGTACAGAGGCGGTAACTAGTCGATTCTTCATTTCTTGAAAACTTTCTTCACATTCTTCATTCCATGTAAACTTTTCATTTTTCTGAGTCAATTTAGTTTATGGCATAGCTATTTTCGCAAAGTCTTTAATAAATCCTCTGTAATAACCAGCCAATCCCAAGAAACTTCTAACTTCTGTCAGGGTCTTTGGTCTTTCCCAATTTAAAACAGCTTCAATCTTTGCTGGATCCTCTTGAATTCCTTCAGTACTAATTATGTGGCCTAGAAATTGTACTTCTCTCAACCGAAATTCACATTTCAAAATTTTTGCATAAAGTTGTTCTTTCCTCAAAATTTCCAAAGTAATTCTTAAATGTTCAGCATGTTCTTCATCATTCTTCGAGTAGATCAGGATGTCATCAATAAATACGATGATAAATTTATCCAAGTACTTTTTAAACACTCTATTCATTAAATCCACGAACACCGCTGGTGCATTTGTCAGTACAAATGCCATCACGAGAAATTCATAATGCATGTATCTCGTTCAAAAAGCTGTTTTAGAAATATCCTTCGCCTTGATCTTTAACTGGTGGTACCCTGACCTTAAGTCAAACTTCGAAAACCACGCTGCTCCTTTCAATTGATCAAATAAATCATTGATCCGTGACAAATAATATTTATTCTTGATAGTTAACTTATTTCACTCACGATAGTCGATACATAACCGCATACTGCCGTCTTTCTTCTTTACAAATAATACCGGTGCACCCCATTGGGATACACTAGGCCTTTGATTCCCCTATCCAGAAGATCCTGCAATTGTATTACCAGTACTTTCATTTCAACTAGTTCCATTCCATACGGAGCTGTCGAAACTGGTTCGGTACCTGGTGCTAAGTCGATGGTAAACTCGATATTTCGATCCGGAGGTAGTCTTGGAAGTTCATCTGGAAAGACATCAAGAAATTCATATACCACGGAAATGTCTTCAATTTTTGGAATTTCCTTTTCCGTATCCAATACATAGGCTAAATAAGCTTTATATCCTTGGCATAATAATCGTTTCATCTACATCATCGTTAGGAATCTTTGCTTCTGTTTCTCATCTTTGAATGTTACGGTTGCATTTTCTTCAGTTCGCAGATTCACCTTCTTATTCACGCAATCGATCTGGGAATTATTGTCGGCTAACCAATCCATCCCTAGAATAACATCAAATTCTCCCAACTTGAAAGTTATCAAGTCAACAGAGAAGTGATGTCCTGCTATTTCGATATCACACCCTGGACATACCCGGTCTACATGAACCTGGTCGTCATTCGCTAATTTTATAATTAACGTTTCGCCCAACCATTGAATTTCACAGTATAGCTTATGGACAAATTGCTCAGAAATAAAAGATCTTGTGGAACCAGAATCAATCAAGACTTTTGCTTCTACAGAATTCACAAGAAGTGTACCTGCAACCACGTTTGGATTCTGCACAGCTTCTTTCATTGAAATATTAATGGTCCTTGCCCTAGGCTAATTTTGATGTGATGGTGGAGGTAATGCCAAAACCCTTGGAATACTGGCTGCCATAGCTGCTCCTTTGCAATCCTTTGCAATATGTCCCTTTCTTCCGCATTGAAAATGGGTAATCTCTGTCTTCCCTGTTGGGCATTCACCAGAAAGGTGTCCCTTTTGCTTGCACTTGAAACACGTGACATTTGGCTTATTACAGATCCCTGTATATTTCTTTCCACATGTCTTACAATTGGGTATTTTCGGTCGGATGATTATTTGTTGAGGGGGATCTTGGAGTCAGTTACTCGTTCTCTGATTGCCTTGATCTGTCCTTTTAAAATTTATATTTTTCCGGGCTTGAAATCCCGGCCTCCTGTTGGAACAGTTCTGAAAACTTCCTTGACTCTTTTCCTCTTGGGACGTCTAACTTTCACCTTCAATAATCATGGTTTTCTGAACCACGGTCGTGTAGGTTGTCAATTAAAATACTGCCACTCTGATACGAATCCACGGATTCAATCCTTGTTGGAATCTCTTAGCTCATTTCTCATCAGTAACCTGCTCTGGAACAAACGTAGCCAATTCAGTAAACTTGGCTTTATATTCAGTAACTGACATATTCCCTTATTTCAATTCCAAGAACTTGATTTCCATCTGGTTCTTCATATAGCGGGGAAAATACATTTCCAGGAAAAGCTCGGTGAATCTATCCCAAGTTACGACACCGTCGCCTTCTAACGCTTTCTTGGATTCCCACTAGTAATTAGCTTCTCCCTTCAAGAAATAACTATCAAAATCTGTCTTCTGGTCTGCTTCCACTTTAACCAATGCAAATGTTTTAACTATCTCTTTCAACCAGGCCCTAGCTTTAGTGGCATCCCCTGTACCTTCAAGTTCTAGAGGCTTTACCGACTGAAACTGCTTAAAGGTAACAACAGGTACAACTGGTGGTACTTGTGGCTCAGGACGAGGTGGCGGCTGTAACATCTGCTGCTGGAACTATTGTTGTTGCTGCTGCATTTGCTGCGGCATCATCACCATTTGTTATTGCATCAGGTTGAACATTTGGTCCATATGGTTGTTATTATTCTTCCATTTAGTATTATATTGGATGACTCAGTTATGGTCTTTCTTTTTGGTGCCATTTTTCTGATAATAAAATAAATGGTTCTTTTAATAATAATTTACTAAACAGGTAATAATGGACAAAGGATCAATTTTTCTAGTATTACAACATGGAATTTAAACAATGGATAATGGAAAGAAAACAATTTGACAGATATCAAAATGAGAATTAAAACAGTTCAGAACATGAACAAATCATTTGAAATAATTTTAAAATTTGGAATAATAGATTGTACAACATTATTTTAAATAAAATAGAATTTGAGATATGGAAAAACTGTAAAACAGTAAAGTAAATGTAAATGTTATAAAGACTGAAATTTAAAATAAAAAGAAAAAGTTAAAAAAGTTCATTTTATATATATATGACACCATCTTCAGGTGTTAGTGCTTGATACAAAAGGTCTACATCAGATCTGTCACAGCTACTGCTGATACATGTCAAAACTAGATACTACACACATACATGCCTAATCACACTATACTATGCTGCCCATATCTACATATGTCACATATGATACAACACATCTGTCTGGCTAATCTCAGAAGCCTGGTGGTACACGGTTTATCTCTTGTCGGATTGAATCTAAAATTGTCTCCACCAATCTCATGGCTCAGTAGTACACTGCGTCTGTACGAATATCCTCCTGACTCAGTTCTCCCAGCTCCTGCGAAACCGCCCGATAAATCTGCCTGAGTCTCTCTCTCTCTCTCAGCACATAATTTGGTTGTAAAGCTGTCACAGGGCCATACTCACGTCTCTCAAATAATCCAAGGATCTCACTATACTGGGCCCTCCACATCTGCATGTCATCTCTCATCCTCGCATACGCATGATACGGTAGTGTTCGCGGCTCTCTAAGATCTGTCTGCGATCCCCGGGAAGGTAAAGGCACAGGCTGATCAATGACCTGTGCATCCATGAACTCCGTAGGAGGAAACTGGTAAATCCCTGGCACTGGAGCATATATGGCTAAGGGAGCTGGAAATAACACCGATGGTATCTAAGGCTCGATCAACTGAAGATCTAGATGTACTTCTGGCTACTGAAATAAAATCTCTGGCTCTGGCTGCTGGAAAGGTATCTCTGGCTCTGGCTACTGAAATGGTACCTCTAACTCATCCAACTGTGGAAAATTAATTAGGTCAGGTATCTCGAGCATCGGAAACTCGAGAGGTGGTAGCAGAGGTATCTCTAGCTCAAAGTATGTGAAAAAGTCTATAGGATCAGGTACCTCTGGAACTTGCGGATCCACATGTGCTATTGGAGGCATAGACACTGGTGGTATCACTTGTCCGGACACGGTCCTATGAAAAGATGCTGAATCCATCTGACAAAATAACCATAACATAAGAAAATGTCACTTCTACTAATCTTAGAAATCAACAAAACCCTAATACTATTATTCCTATCTTATGTGATCTCCCCATCTTATCTTAATCTTAATGTTCCTGTTTCAGGGACCAAAACCTATGCTCTGATACCAACTGTAACACCATACAAATTCGGGGTCTAGATCTGGGGGATTACTTACCACTAATTACCTTATTAAACCTGTACAATAATTAAATAAACATATAATAACCCCTTTCTACTACTACTCATGATCTTTTAAGGTTAAGGTATGAAAGAAAGAACAACTTACGAACTTTATTATAAACAACCCAAATTGATAGTCTTACAAACTTTCTTTATTACAAACCATTCATCTACACAAGTTTTAACTCAGTTTCTTTGATGTAAAAAACATCTGCATCTATTCTCACTGCGCCTTCTCGGGCATCTCAAAACTCTCTTCTGGGATTGGAATTAGCACCCTTGGTGCCATTGGGTCCCGCCGTCTGACCCGCTTCTTGACCACTCAAGTACGGATGGATTTCATTCTCAGCCTTAACTGAAAAACAAGGTGAGTAACAATAATAGGGGTGAGCTATAATTTCTCAACAAGCCTGCAATATATATATATAAAGAGAATGATAAATGAACCGGTAATCTGATAGTTTGAACAACCACACATCTCTTCAAAAATTAAGGAAGGCCACTATTGGCGATTATCAATAAATTAGAATGGACATAAAGACCGAAATATCCACTATAATCCGCTGATCAGTCAGGATATAGTGCGGATCTATATCCAACTGTATAGACCCACCAACATATAGGATACTTTGGCTCTTTGGCCTAATAATTAAGGGTCCGGTTCATACCTGGCCCGCATCGTAAGCATCAAATCCATGGATCAACATCCGGAACAATCGATATGTTTTGATGTATTCAAATTTCGGAACATATTCGAGCATATGTAGGGTATGTGTATAAACTATTGAAATATGAATAATGGATTTGATAAATTAGGAGAAATCGGGAATTGAAATGAAATATGAATAAGGGAACAATAATTGTATATCAGTGTTTGAGGACAGGAATTATCAGTGTGTAGCTGTCATAAGAATTTGAAAAAAATTCACTATTCTGAACTTAAAATAGGGGAAAAAATTGCCTGATACTTGTTTTACTTGAGGTATATCACACTTCTCGAGCACGGGTTGATTCCGCTTTGTTGGAGTTGTATCTATCAAGGAAATATACCTATTTAGTTGACTTACATCGTAATCATATCTCAGACCGAGACCATATAGCCTTTATTGTCTACTCGCACGACTCTATCTGACTCGTATATAAATTATTTAGCAAATAAGTCTTAAGTAATCACATAAATCATGTAGCACATAAGTCACATAGTTGATTTAAACTTATAACTATTTTTGGGTTCGATATTATACTTATATACACATTAATAAACCATATCTGATTCGTTTTCTAGTTTTCTGAGATTTATCGGGCTCGTAATCATAATTAATAAGGCTTGAAATGAATAAGTATCGAAAGTCGACTCGTCTCCGAAAGGAATTAATATTTAAAACTATTTTAATGAAATCAGGTCATTTTTCTGAGTTTAAGGTCTTTCGTTTCGATTAAATCTGATAAATGGTTCAATTATTATTCAATAAACAAGAATAAATCAATTACTATTCAAAATAATTAATTATTCAAAAATAATTGAACCTAAAATATGTTTTTAAATAATTATCTAGGAAAAATCAGATTTTAAAATGATTTTCACTAATTTTTGGAATTAAATAAAATTTATTACAAATTAATCAATTTAAATAAATAATAAATAATTAAGAAATAATAAAATAAATAAATAAATAATTACATTTTTAAGTTTCTAAAATGAGAAAACAGTTCAGGTTTATTTAGAAAATTAATCAACTAATTAATTAAATTTATTAATTGATTTATTAAATAAATAAAAACTGAATTTTTGAATTTATAAAAGAAAATAAAAGCAAAAGTAAAAATGAATTTTAAAAACAAGATTTAAAAACTGAATTCGGGTTTGACAAGATTGAAGTCAGGTTTTTATCACCGGGTTAATGGGTCGTATTCGGGTCGCCAAGAACTGGGTCGTCTCGCCGAAAACTGGAAAACAATCCGGCAATCGCCTATGTTTTCCGGCGAGTCCCGATTCAAGCCTAAACGTTATCGTTTCTTTAAGGCAATTCGATTCCCCAGTGCTCCAGCAACCCAACCGCCGCGTCAAAACTGTCCGGCCACCATCCAACAACCATCTCCGGCCAAAATCCAAACTTTTCCGATGGGTTTCATCGGAAAAATGACCTCCCTCAAAATCGAATCAAAATTCATTGAATCTTATGTTAATTTAAAGCCTAAGATCCCTAGAATCAATCCCCATCATTCATATCAATCCCATATTAACAACAAGTTCATAAAATGAAAATCAATATTATAAAATTGAAAATTTGATTATCCTTAACTAGCAATCGTTTGGTGCAAGTAGGTATATAATTTGACTGTAATCATCAAAAGGAAGCTAAATCAAGCATCGAAAGCGTTCAATAACCCCTAGAATTAAAAGCCCTAATTCGAGGTATAAAGCCTAAAATAAAAATTAAAAATCAACGAATCTAAACATGAAATTGATGCTATTAATAGAAACTAGAGATCTAAGTTTTGATTTGGTCACTCAAATGTATGATTTGGATAACATAATCACTATGAAATCTCTGCTTGAATCCAAGAACTCGTTATTCACCCCCAAACTGATTTTTCCAGATTTAATTATTTTTTATAATTATTTTATAATTAATTAATTATAAATCAGCTATTTATAGTAGTAATAAAATTCTCCTAATTAAAATTAATGTCATAATTATACATCTATTAAAATTAATTGGCCCCAATTTTTATAATTTTTGGGTATTCATTTTGAATTTTTAAATATCCAATGAATACAAAATATATGCCAAAAATTCCAAAAATTATGAATAATACAAAAATGCAAAGAAAAATAGTACTTGATAATTTCATGGTCTTATAAAAATAAAAATCTGATTTTTGTGGGGTTTTTGACACCCAAAGGGCCCGGAAAAGTCATTTTTCGCAAAACGAGAAAATTTGTAAAACGACTGGATATTCAGAATATCGCTATGGTATGTGCCATACTAGGAGAAATAAGGCCATTGATTTTATATGAATTATCACCTATTAAAATACTGTTTGGGTCGTACAACTTTTGATATAAAAGCGTTTGACTCATATTAAAATAACCCGATAATTACCGAGAACACGTTCTGACAAAACAGAATACACGTAGCATATAATAGTTAGAGTTTTATAACTCAACACACTTAATAACATATTACAACACATAAATCATCTTTATTAAGATATAATACAAACGTAATTTCTCAGTCATTACATGAGGTGGCACTTGGCCTTACTTGGGGAAAACCTTGTCTTTTGAATCTCTTGTTCCTATTTCGGCCAAACCCCCTCGGGAACTTCTAACTGGATTCTTTTTGATCCGCCTTGTCAGTAACGCTTTCGTACTTCCTCTTCTTATCGCCCTTTTTCCTTGATGGCCAACTTCTGATCACTCTCAATTACTAGGGCGGCCTGATCTTGGGAAGGGTATGTCTTGAGTTGCAATTCCACAACTCCACTACAAAATTTAAGCTTCAATCCTTGTTGAAACCTTCTTGCTTTCTGAATCTCTGTACTCACATATCCAGCAACTAATCGGGCCAATTCCAGACACTCAACTTCCAACTGATTCTATAGACAATCTTGAAAATACTTCTCCAAGATCAATTATGTAAACCTGGTCCTGAAAACAAGACCCTCTTCTTCCAGAGCACGAGTGGGATCCCACCAATAATTTGCTTCACCCTTAAGAAAATAGCTCGCATAATCCGTTTTAGAATCATTACTTACTTGTATGAGGGTAAAAGCCTTCTCCATTTCCTTACGCCAAACTCTAGCAGAATCTGGGTCGACTCTGCCCTTCAACTCTGGGGGTTTAACAGACTGAAAGGATTTAAATTTAACGGTTTGGTTCGGCTCTCTTTGTTAGTGTTGTTGTTGAAGCTGCACTGTTGTTGTTGGATTTGTTGGTGTTGTTGTTGTATGAATTGCTGATGATGTTGCTGCTGTTGCAGAAATTATTGTTACTGCTTCTAGAATTATTCTTGCGACTGAGCCATCTGATTAGAGTGTTGGCACAACAAATCTAGTGATTCACCCATGGCTGGGCCCCCAACAGAGTCTCTGCTAGAGGAATTGGACGGGATATTCTTCTTGAGCCGCATTCTCTTGAAACACAACAAAAAGTTTAATATAAAAATCGTGCCCCCGGGTAGCAACATTTTTATGCATCAGGAGAACGCTGCCATAATAAAATATTCTCATCCTTATTTACTTGGGGTCCACCCACGACCAGAGCTGTGCTTGAGGGTGTGCGAGTGGTGCCACCGCATAGGGCCCTCAAAATAAGAGGGGCACATTTTTTTTCTATATACATATGTATATATATGTTTACTAAAATAGGAAAAAGAATGTTTAGTAAAAAAAATATAATTTTTTTAATGTTAAAAATTTGTAAATGAAAAATAATTTAAAAAAATATTATACATTTAAATAATATTAAATTATTATCATGAATCAGTCATATTATATCTAAAAATACTCATATAAAAATTATTTAAAAACGAAAGTTGCATTGTAAATCACCATTAATGCTCTAGTTTGACTAGGAAAGCTACTATTTTTAATGAAAAGTTTATAGTTAACTAATATATTTATACATAGTTATTTTTTTTTGGTAACACTATATATATATTATTATGCATTCAAATAATGATTCAAATTTAAGGGATATTATTCATCTTAAAATATCCAATTTTAATGTATATATTTTATGAAATAAGTCAATTTAATATAAAATAAATTAAATAATGGGTTGAAGAGATCTAAATTATAAGTTTATGTATAAATTAATTTTTATTTGAATATTTTTTTTATCAATATTATATCTTATTTTTTTATAAAATAATATATCATAAGTCACATGTATAACTTATCTATTAAACTTAAATATTTAATTTCTAAAATATAGTATAACATATTAAAATTTACATGTATAACTGTTTTTTATTTAATTTTGATTATGTAATAAAATTACTTTTTGTATTTTAATTATTATATTTTGTTTATAAACTTCAGATTTTATTATTTCATGTAATTTTTTTTAAAAAAATTAGTAGGGCAATTTTTTAGATTTTGAACAGGGCACTTAAAATCTCTGGCACGACTCTGCCCACGATACATAGCTAAATTTAATAAAACCAGCAACAAATATAACAATAACAGTAACAACAATAATAACAGTGCGAAAGTGTTATAAGAACCAAACAACAGCTTTTATATAAAGGAACTACAATACAACAACATTGCAAATATCCAACCATACAGCTACAGTACAATGTTGATAATAAAACTGAGTACACAACAAAATTTGCTTTCATAACAGCCTCCGCCTAATACATGCTACAACAACATAATATACATATAAAACAACTACAGAACTCCTGATAAACCAACTCTGAGGTCTGTCTATCACTGCTGCAACTCCGCTCTAACCACCGCCACTGCAACTTCCACCAATAGTGCCTAACTCGAACACCAACCAGTTAACTAAGCCCTGGTACTGAATGACCCTAAACTTAGAACTAATTAAAGGGTCAATAACCCTAGCTCTCTCAACAACAGTCTGAGTCAAAGTCCTCACTCTGGCCTAGATATGAGGTGAGGGGATAGGGATGCCCTGAAAGGGTCCAAATGGTACTCAATCAAGATGTGCGGCCAACTCCGGGCTCTGCTCTCTAATAAAATATATGTTCACCGCCCGGTGAACATGATATGGAATTGGAGATGAGGTACCTGTAGGAGTAGATGGAGGGACTGGAGGTCTAGAGAAAGAACAGCTAGATCCGCAACCCGGTGGAAAATCCCTAACTGCATATACTGATCTCTGTACCTAACTCCATATACTGATATCCTAGGTTATATGACCAGTTTTGCCTGACATATCCTCGCTAAACACTTTACCCGAATGATAGCAATTCCGGACTCATACTTATACGTATTAATATATTACACGTAACAATCAGGGTTCATTTAGTATTTATTTACAAATGTATACGCTCGACTTGTATTTCCGTATTTAAAATAATTTTCAGAAAATTTGAATAGCGACTCCTCTATTTATAGGACTACCCGTCGAAACATAATCGACGTCCAATTGCCAACAAATCATAATTCACAATTCACGACTTAACACAACTCGTAACACAAATAATTATTTACGTTTTGAAAATAATTTATATGAATCATTTTATTTGTTTTATATATTTAGGATTCAGATAAAAATCATCACCGACCAGCGTTGACTCGTCGAGGCTCATCGTCGACTGGGGTACCCGATTAAATTCCAGGTTTCCAACGCGAAAATTCCACCGATTATTTTAAAAATCATTTCCCACACGAATAATTTATTTCACGAAATTAGTCATTATTCCCTGCAAAATTCTAAAATTCCAAATTATAATACCAACAATAACCGAACAAAAGAAACACAGAAGCATCACCACCACACCCTTTACACACTAACACACGCACACACACACAGTTGCACACACATGTACACGAATTACACACACAAATACATGCACATATACACACACAAGAATGTATATATATATATATGCACCCAACCATAACACAACGAAAGCCAACAATCGGAAAAAAGGGACGGCGGCCGGAATATTACCAAGGCGGCACGAGAATCACCGGGAAACAGGCAAAAACTGGGGAAGAAGAAACAGGAGGAAAAGAGAACGGAAAGGAAAAAGAAAGGGGAGTAGAACAGATGGGAATAATGGTGGAATTAAGGGAGTGTGAGAGAGAGCAGGAGATCGAGAAGAGAGAGACGAGAGATTGAGATTGACAGAGAGAGGTGAGGGAGTGCACAGGGGTTGGGGGTGGGTGTGGGTATTTTATATTTTTTTTTCTTTTGTTTTGTAAGGTGCTACCACGTAGAAACGCCAGTGCTGAAAGACTGCCATGTTGCTAAAGGGATAAATACATGCTTTTTACAGCCCAATTTGTCCCGAAATTTAATTTTAATGAATAATTTTGCAGGCGAAAATAACCAGAAAAATTACCAAACCAGCCTTAAAATTCTCAGTATAATTAAAATTTAATAAAATAAAATTTTCATAATTTTTAAATCGTTTTTGAAATGTAACTTGCACCCACATTTTACGATTTAACGAATAAACGTGCGGGTGAATTTAATCCGAAAAATTTCCGAAATAATTTTAAAATTCCTAAAATATTATAAACTTCATAAAATATGAGTTTCATAATTTTTGAAAAAATTCTGAATTTAATATAAAATTTAACATTAGATGCAATAAGAAAATCATTTAAAGATAATTAATCAATGAAATATTGATTTCCAAATTTTATAATATCCCAAAAATAATTATTGGAATTATAAGACCATCTGTAAAATCATTCGAAGAATCTGTTCTCTGCTGAAGCAGAATGTATATAGAAGATACAGTAGATATAAGATAATATTATTTCCAAGTCCGGGATTGAAAGTTGAAAGTTGATTGAAGATTTTTTGGTTATGGTTAGTTGAGTTATCCTCCAAACTGTTTCTTCTCCATTATTATTTGACCGTCAGGTGTTACTGTTAAATAGGGGGAGATTGTTGAGCAAGATTGAAGCTGTACGTATAACTCAACAATACTGGTTTGGATAACTCAATATAGAACAAGGATTTTGAAATAATCTATATTCCACTAAAATCAATACAAATTGTTTATCGGGCTTATACACAAAGGTTTTGGTAGGTACAGTGAAGAAGACGTCAAAAGGGATCCGTATGAAGTTTTTTTGTTATGGTTAGTTGAGTTATCCTCCAAACTGTTTCTTCTCCATTATTATTTGACCGTCAGGTGTTAAAGTTAAATAGGGGGAGATTGTTGAGCAAGATTGAAGCTGTACGTATAACTCAACAATACTGGTTTGGATAACTCAATATAGAACAAGGATTTTGAAATAATCTATATTCCACTAAAATCAGTACAAATTGTTTATTGGGCTTATACACAAAGGTTTTGGTAGGTACAGTGAAGAAAATGTCAACAGACATCCGTATGAAGTTCATTAATATGTTCAGTCATCGAAAGAATAAGGTTGGAGTCATTCGAAGAAGTTATCAGAATCAGTGTGAAGACCTCAAGGATTCTTAGTAAAGTTGTTTATATATGATAAAAGACTTGACAATGATTTGAGAAGATATAGTACGAAGGTGTGAGAGTGAAACTAGTCATCTGTGAACCAGACCATTGCACTATGTGTCAGTGATTCGTGAAAGGAAACTGAGTATTATCATTAGAAAGATTGTCAAATGAGTATTCGTATTCGGGAATACAGGTTTTATGTTCCAGACGAAGACTCAAGAGAGAAGACTTGAAGACGGGACAGCTTTGGGATTGTAGTGCTCTACAGAAACTAAATCAAAGTGATAACTACCTTGTAGTAGGAGTCACCCTGATCAGTATATTGAATATCAGAAGCAATATCCTGGTAATACAGTTCAATATTTATTTACAGGAACTGATCTTGACTTGCTACAAGTCTCAGGGAAAAGATAGGAGCAGAAAAGAATTCACAAGTGCATCCCTATTGTTCTTGGTCACCAGTAAGCCTTGGTGCTTGTTTCTCTAAGACGAAAGTCACTCCCTAGCTAGACTAGGAAGACATGGTTGCAACTAAAAAGTAGGAGGAGTGAGAAAAGGTAGTCCATATGCTGCAGGCCCCGTACAATCAATTTCTTATGCTTCCAAGAGGTACAAGTCGCAAGTAACTCATCCTACGGACACTAAGGTCATAACTAACTCCCTACAAGGAACTTAGGGTCGCAAGTAACTCCTCCAAGGAGCTCATGGTCGCCAGTAAAGTCTCCAAGAGGTATACAAATTTGCCAGTAAGGGGTTTTTTCCAAAAACTAAGGCAAAATTCCCTCCATAGCTTTCTAGTCACAAGTAAGCTTAAAATAAACTAAGGCAACCTATTGGAAACACTCTAGGTCGAAAGTAAGGTCCTTGGAATAGCTTGGAGTCGCCACTAACTCCTTCTAGGGAGTATTGAGGTCGCAAGTAACATAGTAAAGCCTCTTTGGAGTAGTTAGTCACCAGTAAAGCTATTGTCAAGTCCCAGGAATGCAAGTGGTACATTTACAGGCTGTTCAATTCAAATGAATGGATATTAGAGTGCCATGTATCCTTCTTCTCTTTCCAACCTATCAAGTATATATAAACAATTGATGCATATTTTAAATGTATCTCTCCATTTTTCAACAGTGCGAAGCTCTTGCAAAATTGTTTCAGCTTTCTCAAAAGCTTGATTTGACAAGGAGAGGCTATGTCCAATTTGATTCACATAATTTAAATCCTTACAAACTTGTAACACTCATTATTTAAAGCTTTTTTGATTGTATTTAATACCTTTTGAAAAGAGCTTTAGATTTTTAGAGTGATAAAAAGAACCCTAAATTGATAGCTATTGTATTTGGTTCTTTTTATACTTGTTGCTTCGAATCATTTACATTCGCAGTTGTAAGCAACTCTTTGCGGATAAATTTCTTAATAACAAGAATTATTATGTGAATCTTCTTATGTTTGTTTCTTTCATTTTTAGTTTTGATTTCCCCTGCATTAATTTGATAAAAATAAAGAACATACATTCACCCCCCCCTCTGTATGTACCTTTTGGACCTAACATAGCCTCTTACCTACCAAGAAGTTATAAATAGTCCAGACTCCGAGGGATGTCTAGAGGCCATGAAATCCGAGATGGAATCCATGTATCAAATAAAGTATGGATTTTAGTTGATCCACCTGAAGACGTAAAACCTATAGGGTGCAAGTGGGTTTTCAAGAAGAAAACTGATATGGATGGTAAAGTATAGACCTATAAGGCGCGACTAGAGGAAAAAGGTTTTAAAAAAATTTATGGTATAGACTATGATGAGACTTTTTCACCAATTGTTATGGTCAAGTCCATCAGGATTTTGGTAGCAATAGCTGCTTACTACGACTATTATATTTGGCAAATGGATGTCAAAACTGCTTTCTTAAATGGGAGCCTTGAAGAGGATGTATACATGATAAAACCTGAGGGTTTTACCGATCCAAAGTTTGCTAAGATGGTCTGTAAGTTATTTTGATCTATTTATGAATTGAAGCAAGCCTCAAGTAGATGAAATCTTTGTTGTGATGAAACAGTAAAAAGTTTGACTTTATTCAAAACAAAGATGAACCATGTGTTTACAAGAAGGTTAGTGGGAGCCATGTCGTATTCCTCGTACTATATGTAGATGACATATTACTAATAGGAACTGACATACATTCTCTATAGGCTGTTAAGACTTGGTTAGGAAATAGATTCTCGATAAAAGACTTAGGCGATGCTACCTATATATTAGGGATCAAGATCTATAGAGATAGATCAAAGAGATTAATCGACCTAAGTTAGAGTACATACATTGAAAAAGTATTGCATCATTTTGGAATGCAAGAGCCAAAAAGAGGATTTATCCCGGTGTCTCATGGGATATTGATCTCAAAAGATAACTGCCCTAAATTATTAGATGATAAGGGCCGTATGAGCAAAGTTCCATATGCTTTGGAAATTGGATCTATAATGTATACGATGATATGTATTCATCTGGATGTTTCGTATTGTAACATCCCAAATCCGGGGTCAAGATTTGGTGTCACTAAACAATCATTTCATAAAATAAAAGAATATTTAATTAACCCCCTTAAATCCGGATCATTTATAGGTTATGGTATGAAACAAGAATCTAACCCCTTTACAACTCACAATAACTAAAATACAAGTGTAGATACATTTAGACTAGTGCTCTTGTTGCATCCTTCTAACACCTTCAACCTCTCGCAGCGGAACTTTCTCTAACTTCTGCTATCTATCAAAGCTATTCACTTTTATCATTATATGTTTCTGGCAGAAATAAGAATTTACGAAGCAAGAGTGAGCCAAAAAAAATGCCCAGCAAGTATATAATTTGAGTTTCAAACATTAATATCAAAGAAAACTTCCGGACAAAATCTTAAAACAATTTTAAACCATTCTATTTATTTTGAGTGAGTGAGCGAATAACCATTGGCTGTCACCAGCCTTTACCTAAAATCCAAAAATGACAAGCGATTCCCCGATTCATCTCCTGATCCAGGGTTTTGTCCGGTTTTGGAATCATAAAACCATACGAGAGAGAATGCAGTTAATGGCGATCAACAACAAATTAGACTGGACACTAGTTCGCATCTATATTCTGCTGATCAGTCAGAATATAATGCAGATCTATATCTCAATATATAGATCTAGTCGGGTCCCCAGGCACTACGGCCCATCTCGAGGCACCAGTCATCCCGGTCCTCAGGATTAAGTAAAACTCAATCCCCAAAATATCATTATCCAGCCCGTAGAGTGTTTTGATGTCAAATCATTTTGAATTCAAAACATCCCAATTCAGGATTCGCAAATAAACCGAAAGAATGGGTATTTGCTCACGAGAACAATCGAATTATAGGAACAATAATGAAAGGAACGTGCATAATCAGAGTAATTGCAGCAAAATATAAAATAGTTAACTATTCTGAACTTAGAATATGAGCGAATACATATTTGCAGTATTTAAAAGAAAAATCAGGAGTACTTCCAGTATTTAAAAGAAAAATCAAGAATACTTGCAGTATTTAAAAGAAAATCATGAATACTTGCCTCAATAAGCTTTAACCGCTATTGGCCTTGGTTCAACTTTGATCGTTCGGCTTTATCATCAAACTACTATCCTATTCTGGATACGATCCCAACATTCAGACCCTTCAGTTGGAACTTCGTTGATCTCGACGTCTAATCACTAGATCGTTGCTAGTCCGAGGTCAAATCTCAAGTCTTCCGTCTAAAACCTACATGGTTGAAATACCCTAATTCAGATAATCGCTTAAGCTTAACATCAAATCGTTATCCTATTCTACCCATACGATTTCATAACCGAATTCATATTTATATGTATTATCGAAATACACATTGCAATTATGGTTCACATCTTCGAAAATCGGTTCGGTATTTAATTTTCGAAAATACGTATATTTGTCGTTTAGAAACAAATAGGGTAATCGATTATTCACAAAATATCTTGTCACGTCACGTAAATAGGTTTCATAAAGTTCAATCATATCCTTGTTCGACGTTTCCGATAATCACAGGTTACATTTCCGTATTTTCGGAATTAATTTCCCGAAAATCGGGCAGCGTCTCCTTTGTTTATCGGCCTACCCATCGAATCATTTCGACGTGAATCACAACAATAACCAATCCAATCCACAATCCGATTATCAATCCCAATCACCGACTTCAGTCAACAACAACAATTCACAATTTCACAAATACCACCTAAATACGATTATTAATTGTTAGTCATGTTTTTATGTTTTAATCCGTATTTTACAATTTTGTTCGCATTTTGTGTTTTAAATCGTATTTTGTATTTTAAATTATAGGACTCAGAACAACGTCATCACAGTCCACCGTCGGCTCGCCGAAGCTCATTGCCGACGGCGGCAAAAATTCACGGGTACCCGTATAATCGGGTTTCCATCGTGAATCTTCACCAATTAATCCTCGAATAATTAAAAATAAATTTTTGACGAATTATCAAAATTCATTCAATTAAATAATAAAATAATCATCGGATAATTTCATAAATAATTTGCAATAACAGTTCGAACAGCAGAGAGAGATCGAGCAAAACATAAGGAACACGCGTATACACACAACACCGCCGTGCCGCCGCACCTCACCAGAGACCCGAGGAGGCGGCAACACAGCGAACTGAGCAGTTAAACACAAAACACACACACACACAGACTATGCACACACACAAACACAGAGCTTATATACACACATGAATTACACACGCACCCACACATAACTGTCCGCCGGAACACCAAGAAGCAGCGGCGATGATTATCGGAAATAGAAAGGAAATAAGGCGGCAATAGATGAAGAAAGAAAACCAGGGAGAGGAAGAGAGAGATGGGGAGAGATTAGAGATAGGAGAGATTGAACATAGATGGGAGAGATTGAGAGATAATCTGAGAGAGAAGAGAATTGTCGAGGGAGGAGAGGAAAGAGAGCCGAGAGATTTCCAGAGAGATTGAGGCGGTGTTGATGAGAAGAAAAGGGTAAAAATATGTGTACTTATCTGATTTATTTCTCTTTTGTTTCTCGTTCTTTTCCTTTTTTTCCCTGAATTTGACACCGTAATCTATAATTTAACAAGCAACTAACGAGTGGAAATAACCCAAAATAATACCCAGAGTAATTTTAAAATTCTTAAAGTAATTAAATATTAATTATATAAAATTTTCAAAATTTTAAATCATTTTTGAATCGCATAACGTGCCCGCATTTTATAATTTAATGAACAAATGTACAGCGGATAAAAGCCAGAAAATTTCCGAAATAATTTTAAAATTCTTGAAATATTCCAAACTTAATAAAATAAAATTTTCATAATTTTTGAAACAGTCTGGAATTAAATATTGATTTTTCAAATAAATGGAATCAGAAAAATCATTTAAAGATAAATAATTGATAAAATATTAATTTATGAATTTTACAAACGATTAAAAATAAACATTGAAAATATAAAAGTGTAAAATAATTTTAAAACAATTTTAACATTTACGAGAATAAATATTCAATAAAATCACTTTAAAATGAATTAAATTCATACAACTCAATAATTAATTATAAAATTAACCTTTGCATCCAGCAATTCACAAACGATTAATAACACAGCAACACATAACTGACAGAACCATCACATATTTTATTTATTGAATAATTCGATAATTACATTTACAGATCGGTTCCGAAATAGGTTACTTAGCCGCTAAGTAACTGAAAAGACGATACGATTTTAATACCAGAATTGGATAATTACCAAAACAAAGCTTCCTATAAAATACTTTATACGAAATTAAGGTAATAATGTCTCGCCTTTTGAGAATATGGATTCTTATCGATAAATAAAATGATTTACGTATCGAAAATTTCACACCGGGACTCGTACAGGTCAAACCGTACCCCGGATCGAAAAAGTCAAAACACGGAAAGTGTTTAGAATTATCAGATTAGGTTAAGAAGGAGTTTTTGGAAGAGTTTCGGGTTGTAAAAACGCAAAAACAGTTGAAGTGGGACGATTTCTGATTCTAAAAATTAATTTTATAATTATGTAAAATAATCATTATAAATTCTATAAATCCTTATAAAATCATATGGTAATCCAAAAATTACCAGAAAAATACCAAAATTATCTATATTTAATTCTGGATAATTAAAAATTAAAATATCTACATTTTTATCAGAAATAGACATCCAAATATTAATATCAATTCTCAAATAATTCACCGAAATTCACATAAAAATCACATAATAATTATTTATTGATAAAGACAAGTACATAATATTTCCCAGGCGTTACATTCTTCCCCCCTTAAAAGGATTCTGTCCTCAGAATTATGCTAAGGAACAGACCATGATGTTTTCCAAGTGTCTTACTTAAATTTCTCAGTTCTCATCACCTTAATCACAATTCAACGGCCTTTTACCGTCATCACATTTATCAGTTGCTTATGCAACTCCTAACTCAATCTTTTATTTCACATATTTGGAGCTAAATTACTCTTCATAGTCATACACACATAAATGCCTTATGGACTCGTTACACCTGTGACAACAAGACCAACTCATTCACAATCATTCTATCTATCTCACTATTTCAAAGGACCAACTTAATTTACACTAACCTTCTTTTCTTTCCGATTCTAATAATTTCCTGTTCATGAAATTTCTATTTTCACTGGTTGTTCTTCTCTACTTATCATGTCTCCTTCTGTTCGGTTAAATTGACCTATAATCGTTTCCAATCATATTCAAGAATCTTTAATCGGTCTCTTGCATTTCCTATTCGTCTGCACCTGATGTCCTGAGTTCATGATGTCTGATGCTTCGAAATGTTCTACATCTATTTAAAAGCTAAAAAGAAAAATCTCGGCAATTGCATATACTCACCACTTGGTAGCATACTTCTATTTTTTTTAAATCACTATCAAGTAGATTCATCAAGCGAGACTCTGCTATTATCTGAAAGGAAATATTAATTTGGAACGGAATGAATCATAACTTTATTTAAAACCCGGTCTCGTGGGTGCTAATACTCATTTGGTTGTCCTATCAAATTAGATATTAATACGAACTTTGATGCTCACAACGTCTCATACTGAAGTCAACATCAATCATATGTATTAATACCACCTTTGATATTCAACAACAAAGTAAGTATCAACATAACCCAAAAAACGGATCAAATCCTATTCTTCAGTTCCTAACTTTTCCAATTCTTTTACCCATTTCTCAATAATCTTAATGGTATTCACTCTTTTATTTCTATTTGAAACATCTATTCCTAAATGGACCTTTCATGTTTGATCTTTACCCACACACTGGAGCTCATAATCAATTATAACCCAAATTCATATCTTTGAAGCTGAGAATGCAGCTGTTATTTTCCAACTCTTCGCAAGCATATCTTCAGGCGTTCAACTTGGTCTTCCTTAGTACTTGAATTAGCGAGGATGTTATCAATAAATACAATACACTATCCTAATACTCCTGGTACATGGTGTTCACTTCATCTTCACACTTACAATTCCTGATAATCGACGCGTAACTTCATACTTCTATTCTCTCTTTCCATGACCACTTTTGCGCACAGCGCAAACTACTCTTAATTTCATTATATTCTTTCATTCCACATTTCTGAAGTTTTCCTTTACTTATCATTTCATCCCTATTGAGTTAGACGATACAGGGCTTTTGACACCAGTTGGACTCTGTGCAGTAACCGACGAGAAATTCTTACCTTCTTCCCTGAGGTACCCTTTGTAAATCATTTGTTCGAACCTTCACCTCGTAATACGTGTAACGAGGCGCTGAGACCAAGACCGCAGTACAAATTGTACTGATTTGGATAATTATCCCGAAAACTGATACCGTTTGGATCAGTTTTAACAAATAAACGTACTATTTTATATCCAGAATGATCCAACGGGATACTAATTTTCCGTAATTATAAATAGCCTTTTACCGTATTTTATTTCGTATCAAAATCATTTGCAGTCAGCTAAATATATAATTTTCCAGAGAAAAATCCTAAATTCATAAAACCTTCTGAGAATCAAACTACAATTTCAAGGTGTTATTGAAATCAGTTGGAAAAGTTGGAGTAACCAAATCGAAGGTCTCAAGGAGTACTATCAGATTCTGTGTTCCATATCACTGTAGAAATTAAGGTTTATTTTCTGAAAATTTATTTATTTTCGAATTATTTTTATTAAAAATATGTATTTTTGTTCGGATGATTGTTTGAATGATTTGATGATTGCATGTTGTAGAGATTGTTTTCCAGATGATTTTCATATGTCATACGTCTGATTTGGAGTTCAATAACATGCTCAAAAGTGGGTTTAATTCTCCAATTTTAAAATTAGGGTTTATAACCCGTATGAATGTTTTCAATTGAAATTTGGGCCTTTTTGATTTAGGGGTTATTAGCTGTTGATTTATAGTGGGTTGTGTTCCTTATGAAATTTGCAATCGATTGGTATATAGCTCGTTAACAGAGGATTAGTGAATCGAAGGGAGTTGTCTTTTTAAGTTTCGATGTTTCGCCGGAAACCGGCGAGGTTCTTGGCCAATTTCCGGCCAGGACAGGGATGATTGATGTGTTTTGATTACACGAATAGATTCCTGATGTTGTGTAGTATAAATCTGGAGCAGATGGTGAGGTGAGGGTGCCGAAATCGAGTTCTCCGGCCACCCCTGTATTTTCCGGCGACGGGGGTGTAAAAATTTCAGTTTAGTCCCTGGACTTTCGGGGACGATGAAGTTTGTTCCCTGAAGTTTCCAGAGTTTGCAAATTTAGGATTCCTGTTTTAAAAATATTCAAAAATCATATTTCCTATTTATTTTTATTATAAAAATTCGATTTTAATTTCTGAAAATTCCAAAAATTATTATTTTAATTCCAAAAATTATTTTTAATTCAAAAATAAATATCAATTAATTAGTTAATTAATTTCAGTTAAAATTAATTGATTAATTGATTTAATTAATTATTAATTGATTTTAATTAATTATTTAATTAGATTTAATTATTTTAAAAATGATTTAAAATTTCCGAAAAATAGTTTCGAGCTTTAAAATATTATTTTAAATTGTCTTCAAGGCTCGATAATTATTATAAAATTGTTTTGAAGCCAGAATTGGCCAATCGAACCCTGTTTATTACTCCAAAATTGATCCAACGACCCGTTTTAATTCCGAAAAATGTTTTAAAAATCATTTTAAACATCCAAAAGCCTGTTTATGACCCGAGACTTCCTTATAAATGTTATATCATTGATTATGTAACGTGTTATGTGTTATATGTGACTTGTTGGTTAACTGTCGGTCTATATATATTCGATGTTTACTTGTTTATTGCATAACTTTCAATCCGTTAATCGGATTTGGGTGAAACGAAGGGTAGATAGAAGTATGTGTCGAATAGAATCGTACGAGTCAAATATTGATAGATGCTTATGATATGTGAGCAGAAGAGGCAATGCGTAGGAAAGGGAAACAGGTAGTCGAGGAGTAAGACAGTGATTGAAAGCGAGTGCAGTATAGTAAGCTAGTACCAGGCAAGTGTTCTGAACTTTCTCGAGATATTCTAGTGATTGATAGTTCTATTTTATATTGCAAGTGCTTTGAAGCACTAAACCCTAAACCCTGATTCCAGTTATAGATCTTGAGCTGTAAACCTGATTCTTTCTAGACCATTGATTATTGTATACCCAAATACGAACCTCAAATATACGATACTACTCCACAAATACATACAAACTGAATATCAAACACTGAACCAGATTACTTACACACTTAAACCATTGTATCTTAAGCTTTGAAAGGCCATATCCTTGAAACCCTGAAACACTGATTCTTTTGTTATCCAATTCTTTCATTACCTAACAGCCAAGCTTTGGAAATGCCATATTGATCTTTATGCAAATTGAAACCATTTTCATTATTGAACGTCCAATGTTGTTAATGATTCTGTTTATTATTTATTACTGCTTATTCTGTTATTATGTTAGAATTGGATTGTTTTTTATAAAATTGTGGACCAGATTCATGGTCAGACCATATAATGGTCAAGTTAGGCCAATGTGTGCCTTGGATCCAGTAGTTAGAGCAGTGATGTGTGCTTTGCTCGGGGTTAGTGCATGATTGATCAGCAGCCTAACCTTGGTTTTTAAAATGAAAGTGTAATATCCAAATCTAAATCATAATTCATTGTTCACTTGATATCGTAACAATTTTCACCTGATGATCACTATTCTCAGTTTTGTCATTGTGACTTGCTGATCTAGTTAGCTCATTTGTGTGATGTTGTTTATGTTCTTTTCCAGTTAAAAAGGAACCGGTTGGTACCGAGGATCCCCAGTCCAGCGCGACAGCTAGGGGTTCAGGTTGATCGAGCTGAGCTAGCAGGCTTCTTTTGGGATAATATAAGTTTGTAAAAGTTTGTAATAATGTTTAATACTCAGTTCTGAGTTTGGATAGTTGGGATTTGAACGGTTTGTATTATAAGTGTGTGTTTGGTTTGTGTACATACTTTAACCTGTTGCGGTCCATGGTAGTTGGTAAGTAGGGTCACTGCATATTATTATTATCTTTATTATTGTTATAAGCAGGTTATAAATCGTGTGTGTGTGGACCCCAAACTTCTGACCCGGGTTTGGAGGGTGCCACAGGTTTGGTATCAGAGCTACAAGTTATAAGTCACTGACATAAGCCTAAGTTGACGGGAATGGGTAGAGGGTTAGGATTAGAAGTAAGGAATAGAAAGATAGAACATCGAGAGGTTGAGTGCTACGTTATAACAAGTATTTGTATGATTCGCATCATGGTTCGAGATTCTTATATTGCGATATGATTTTAGATAGCAGTGATGGCCGACTCTTTTATCCCCATATCAGCTGATCACTCAGAGCCTTCAGTTGGAGTACCATCTTCAGATCCATGTCCCGTTGTTCCACCAGTGTTGGCTATTCTACCTCGACCTGTGTTACAGCCCATACCACTGTAGGCTATTCCACCCCTAGGCATGAGGCTACCTATTAGAGGACCTCCACCAGCTGATTCAGATTCCATTGGGCATTCAGTTGCGAGTGCCCCATTCCAGTCTATATTGCTCCCAGTTCCTTATTAGCGGTATGAGGCTCTTCTATTGGAGCGTGATTCCTTGTTGGCCCAGATCAGAGAGCTACAGCATATCATTAGGACTACCGATGTTGATCCTAGTGTGAGGGAGCTTTGAGAGGAGATTCATGTGACACGGAGGGTTCTTGAGGCTAGGCTACATGGAGCTACACTACCTGGAAGAGGCCCTGATGTATTGATGGGATGGGCTACTGAGGTGATGGAGGACTTTGAGAAGCTGGGAGGACCAGAGTTTCCTTGGAGTTGAGTCAGAGATCCAGAGATAGAGATGCTTATCAGTGTTGTTTTGGTTATGTACAGTAGTATGTAGTGTGTATCAGTAGACTTTTGAGTTGTATTTAGAGACTAGCTATGCTGACTAGTGAGTAGGTTGTTGTACCCTTTTGCTTTTACTTCTGAAGCATCTTTACGCTTGTACTATCCAAAACTTTTGATCCATATATATCAGTACCTTTTCCTTTCCAGCACTGTCATTTACTTTATTGCACCTATTTTATTTTACCTTATTTATTGCACCAGTTATACCCCTGTGATACCTGTTTTTCATAACTATTTATATTCTGTAAAGAAGCATGCAATTTACTTAGTTCAACTGTTACAACTATTTTCAAAAAGAGATATTTCTGTTTTACAAAACTTTTCTTTTATGCAAAGAATTTGATTTAAAATCCAAATAAGTTGTTTGATTCTTTACAGAAAATGCCTCCCAGAAGAAATACCCGCACTAACACCCAGAATGAAGAAACCAACAATAACTTATCTCTCGTTGACAAATAATATGATCTAGAAGATTCCAACATGAAGTTTCTTCTTGCACTCCCTGATAAGTGGGAATTGAAAGTCACATCAATAAGGGACATCAATGATCTTGATGAGACATTTATGGATGAGATTTATGGAATATTAAAAACTCATGAACTAGTGATGGAGCAGAAAAGCAAGAGGAAAGGGCGTAGAACATGACAAGTTGCACTTAGGGTTGAAGAGAAACCAAGGGAGAAAGCTGGGAGAAAAATCCATTCTAAAGTAAAGGCTATGATTGTAAAGTCTGATACTGAGTCATCAAATACTGATGATGACTCAAACTATGATAATGACTCATACATTGAAAATGATCATGGAAATTATTTAGAGATTCTACAGATGGATGCTATCTTAGTTAAAAGCTTCAGGAAGATGTCCTAAAAATTCTTCAAGAAAGGAAAAAGCTTTTCCGGGAAAGGCTCTAATAGCTTAAGCTCTGATAGAAGGAACTACAGGAAAAACTTTCATGACAAGGAGTCAAGGTCTGGGACCATAGACAAGTCAAAGATAAAGTGTTACAAATGTGATGGAGTTGGACACTTTATAGTTGACTGCAGAAAGCCAAAAGCTAAAAAGAAATAAGCCTTGATCACAAAGAAAAGTAATTGGGATGATACATCAGAATCTGATGAGGATGTCAACTATGCTTTCATGGAAAATGCTGATAGTGTACTTCAGACTACTAAGATGAAGGTATTTTAAAGTACTCTTGCTTTTGATATTGATGATATCTATGAACTAAGGCTATTTCTTAAAACATTGCATGTTATTTATATGGATCAAATACTTGAAAATGCTAGGATCATACTAGAAAACTGAGACTTAAAGAAAAGGAATGTTCACCTAGAAGCTGAGTTGGTTTTCATGTTAGAAACTCAAAAAGAAAGAGATAATGCTTTGTATGTTTAAGATAAACTATTTAAAAAGCATGTTTATCTTGATAAAGAATTAGCTAAAGAAAGATAAGTTATTAAACTTTAGACTAATTCAGAAAAATTAACTCATGAGAAAGTGGCTGTTAGGAATCAGAATTAGGTTGTGCTAATGAATCTAATTCTGATGAATTAAATGAAAAGGAAACTGAGAAGGTCAAACCAATAGATACTGATAATAAGGTAAAATTGAACAAGTCTCATTTAAGACCGATTAAGTTTAATTCAAGTGTTGATGTTGTTAAGCCAGTAAGTGAAATAGGTTTAATCTCAGCACCTAAGTCAAGCTTAAAAACTGATTAGTGTGAACAAGGAAAAACAGCCTAGAAACAGCTTAAGCAAAAGCTGAAGGAGGTTAAAATGAATACCAAGGAAAAATATCCTAGAAAGAACAGAAATGGAAAAGTAGGTTTAGTAAAAAAAACAAATACAAACCCATTCCTAATGCACCTAGAGAGGTTTGTTTAAACTGTGGTAGGACAAACCATCTTGATATTTCTTTCAGGAAGAATAAAGGGATAATAATTGTTCCTCCTAATCAGAGTTTAGGAATAGAACATTTAGATATAAACCGCAGAATCCCTGTTTTCATTATGGTAATGTTTAGAATTCAATTTATACATGTAAAGAGTATCATAGTTTGTATTATGATTATTATGAACTGAAACCCTCTTTAAATTAGACAAAATTTATTTATACATGTGTAAACTCTGATATTAAGAATGTTAGCATAAACTCTAATGTAAAGTCTTCTGCTGCAAATGTTAGCAAACTTTAAAAGGCCAAAGGATTCAAGCAAGTCTGTGTGACGTCCTCCAAACCCGGGTCATAAGTTTGGGGTTCACAATGCACACACACACAATATATAAACCTGTTTATGAAATGATATATATGTGATGACCCTAACTTACACAACCACCGATCACAACAGGTGAAAGTATGAAAACAAGCAACAACCATAACTTTTATTACATCGAACCAAATCCCAACTAGTTTAACTTACAACTGATAATGAGATTATTCTTACAACCTTGCATAACTCAATTACAATCTAAAGCTTCAGCTGGCTCGATCTAACTCAACCTAGAATCCTAGCTCGCACACTGGACTGGGAATCCTTGCTACCAATAATTTCCTTTTTAACTGTAGAATAACGTACACAGATTTACAAGAGTGAGCTAACTAACTCAGCAAGTCATAATAGCAATAATTGAGGTTAAATGTTAAGTGGCATTTATGTCCACTTAGAATGCTCTATAAAGGCTTGAATTGGTGTTTTGTACTTGAGTTGTTTGTGTTTTTGATGCGCTTTTGTAGTATTTTACATTTCAGGCAGAAATAAGGGATCAAGGAGATTTAGCATTGCTTTGGTGCTAAAATGGTGTTAGGAAGGTGTCATGGATGAGTGCTCGTTGAATGCCATCAAGAATCATCAATAAAAGAAAGCAAAATAGTTTTTCCAGAATGTCAGCGCGCCCGCACTATGATAGCACGTGGTCGCGCCAGAGAAGTAGAAGGATAGCTCACCCACGCTGGTGAAGCGCGCGGCCACGCTGTGTCGGGATTTGAAAATCCTATTGCAGTTAGAAGAAGGATTTTCTGGGCTTCTGGATTAATTGGGCTTCTATATAAAGATAACTTAAAGACGTTTTTCAAAACGGAGCTTAAGGAGAAGCCATCGAGAAGACCTAGGAGCACAAATACAACCAAGGCAAAGAGGATCTAGTTTATTCTTGTGATTCTTTATTTTAAGTTATAATCTTGGATGCTAGTTTTCTTATTTGTTGAACCTATACTCTTGTTTAACGTACTTTGTTTATTATTCACTTTATAAAGACTCAGTTTATTATACCATGCTTTCATCGGAATCCACGGTGATGATGAGTTTGGTTATGGGCTAATCATTATCGTGGGGTTCTAGCGGATTTACTTATTGATTTCAATAGTTAATTTATTTTGATACCTTAGTGTGTGGTGATTGTATGATATCCTAGTATTGGTTGTGCTTATATGTCTTATGAGCATCGCGAACTTATAAAAAGCATGTTAATCTCTATCGAAGCGAAAGTGAATATAGGGGTTTAGAACTTGCCATGCTAGTATACGTTCATGTATTTGTTATGCATGATTCGTAGGTAATTTTAACCATCTTACTTGCCCTATGTAATCACGATAGATAACTTGTTCATTAAACCTTTATGTTGTCAAATTCTATAGACATATAGGGTCTCAACATAATTGGTGTCTATTCAGCTTCTATCTCTTTTGTGGATGTATGGTAGTAGGGTATTCGTACAACGAAAGTTGGCGTTTACTAGTTTCGTTTTGTCTGATTAGTGTCATCACCATTGCATGCTAAGGTTAAAAACAAAAAGGCTATTGAATGAAATAGTAATAAAGTTAGAATCCCATGCTTGTGTTATATAAGTAAATCAACCTTTTAATCTCTCAGTTAATTGCATGTTAGTTAATAAACAATCTCAACTTGTTATCATCTTAGCATTGAATAATAACCATACCATCGTTGCATAAGTACATTAATTGAAATTAACCTAAACCAATCTCTGTGGTAGTGAACTAGAAAGAATTATATATTACTTGCGAATGCGTATACTTGCATGAATATTAGCGTGTGTTTTCATCCTAAAAAGTTTTTGGCGCCGTTGCCTGGGACTCGGTGTTAATGTTTAGTTTATGTGCTTGTCATCAGTGGTCGTTAAAGTTCACTGATTCAAATATTGTTACTTACTTGGGTACTTGTTGTATTTCAGGTACTCTAGAGAGCGTGTATGTTAATGTGTTCTCGATCTTGCAAGAGAACACTGGATAAAGCGGAGGAAGTAGTTGACGAAGTTCTTGTTGAAGAGAAGGTTGAAGAAGCTTTTATTGAGGAGAAAGTTGAAGAAGAAGCTCTAGTCATAATGGGAGATCAAGCAGTGAATCCTAAGGCTTTGATGGACTATTCTAAGCCGAAGATCAATGATATCCAGTCTAGCATAATCATGCCATCCATCGCGGCTAACACCTTTGAAATCAAGTCGACCACGATATCGATGATACATAATTCAGTTCAGTTTGGGGGTTCTCCTATAGAAGATCCCAACATGCACATCAGGGATTTTATCGAGATCTGCGACACTTTCAAGTTCAATGGAGTTACTGTAGATGTTATTAAGCTGAGGCTTTTCCCATTCTCTCTGAGGGATAAGGCTAAGTGTTGGTTGCATTCTCTACCACCAAGCTCTATTACTACTTGGGAGGATTAGGCTCAGAAGTTTCTCAATAAATTCTTCCCTATGGTGAAGACCGCTGCAATCAGAAATGCTCTTACTCAATTTGCGCAGCAAACGGGAGAATCTTTGTGTGAAGCTTGGGATCGCTACAAGGAGATGCTTCAGAAGTGACCTCATCATGGGATGCCTGACTGGATGATCATTAACTACTTTTATAATGGGTTGGGTGCAACTTTTTGACCCATGCTTGATGCAGCATCAGAAGGAGCCTTATGGGCTAAAAGCTATGATGAAGCTTATGAATTGATTGAACTGATGGCTGCTAATGAATACCAGAACCCAACTCAGAGAATGCCTCAAGGAAAAGTAGCAGGAATTCTGGAAGTGGATCCAGCTACTGCTATAGCTGCTCAACTTCAGGCCTTGACGATGACGGTGGATTCTTTGGCTAATTTTAGAGTTAATCAAATCACTAGTGTTTGTGAGCTTTGTGCTGGTGCATATGAGACGAAACAGTGTGCTATTTCTAGTGAACCAGCTCAGTTTGTGAGCAACTTTCAGAGGTCACAACAACCAGCTCCAGCCACCTATCATCCCAACAACCGCAATCATCATAACTTCAGCTGGAGCAACACTCAGAATGCTGTGCAAAAGCCACAATATGGACCAAGACAACAACTCTAACTTCAGAAGCTACCACGATCTAATGAAAAATTTGAATTGGAGGAGTTGAGGCTCATGTGCGAGAGCCAAGCAGTTTCTATTAAGACCTTGGAGAATCAAATTGGGAAAATTGCTAGTACCTTGCTGAATCGATAACCTAGTACACTCCCTAGTGACACTAAAGTGCCAGGCAAGAGGGAAGCTAAAGAGCAGGTCAAGGAAATCATATTGAGGTCTGGGAAGGTTGCAAATCTCAAAAAATCTCCAGGTTCAAAAGTTGAAGTTGTGGCTGAAGAAGAAGTGCATAAGGAAGCAGAAGTGGAACCAAGGAAGATAGCTATTGTCAACACACCTCATGAGGGTAATACAGGGAAAAAACAGGTCTATCCTCCACTTCCTTTTCCTAAGAGGCTGCAGAAGCAAAAGCTGGATAAGCAATTTTCTAAGTTCTTGGAAGTTTTCAAGAAACTTCATATCAATATACCTTTCGCTGAAGCTCTTGAACAAATGCCTAGCTATGCGAAGTTTATGAAAGGTATTCTCTCTCGGAAAGTGAAGCTCGATGACTTAGAGACCGTTGCTCTTACGGAGGAATGTTGTGCTGTGCTGTAATAAAAGTTGCCTCTGAAGCTTAAAGATCCTGGAAGTTTCACTATTCCTTGCACCATCGGAAACTTATCATTCGACAAGTGTTTATGTGATTTGGGAGCTAGCATCAATCTGATGCCTTTATCTGTCTTTAAGAAGTTGGACTTACCTGATCAAAAGCCAAATTATATGTCCTTGCAGTTGGTCGATCGTTCTATTACATATCCACGAGGTCTTGTGAAGGATCTCTTGGTCAAGGTGGACAAACTCATATTTCCTGCTAATTTTGTAATTCTTGATTTCGAGGAGGATAAGAAGATTCCCATCATCTTGGAGAGACCATTATTGGGTACTGGCCGAACCTTGATTGATGTGCAGAAGGGTGAGTTCACTATGTGAGTACTGGATCAAGATGTGACGTTCAATGTTTTCAATGCCATGAAATTCCCTATTGATAATGAGGTCTTCTTAAAAGTGGAATTGGTCGATTCAGTGGTCACTTCAGAACTTGATCAAATGCTAAGCTTTGATGCCTTAGAGAAAGCCTTGTTGGGGAATTCAGATAGTGATGACGACGAAGGTGATGAGCAGTTGCAGTATTTGAATGCTTCTCCTTGAAAGCAAAGGCTAGGTATGCCTTTTGAATCTCTTGGACTGGAGGAGCTGAAAAAGTCTCCAAAGCCCCTCAAGCCATCTATTGATGAAGCTCCTACGCTCGAGCTTAAACCATTGCCTGAACACTTAAGGTATGCTTTTTAGGTGATGCATCTACTTTTCCTATTATTATTGCATTTGACCTTTCAGGTAGTGATAAGGAAAAGCTATTGAGAATTCTGAGAGAGTTCGAATTGGCAATTGGATGGACTATAGTAGATATCAAGGGAACCTTTAATATCCGGGATATATCATGTAATTATTTTTGCTAATAAATAATTATTATATGTGTTCAGTATCTATTCTTTGAATTATTTGTTAGGTGGTAAATGTGTTTGGATGTTTAAAAATATTATTAATTGAATATTTTAATTTTTATATGTCCAAAATAAAATATAGAAAATTGTCATATCTTCCTAATTATTTTTATGCTGATTTATGAATTTATAGGAATCATATGAATTTTATAAAATCTTTTTCCGGGTGTTCAAAATCTATTTTATAAAAACGGGAACCAACCGACGTCATCCGTTGTTATGTTTTTAGAACTCGAAACTCTTCCGAGAACTCCTTCCTAACCTAATTGTAATATTCATAGCATATTCCATGTTTCGACTTTTTCGATCCGGCATACGGTTTGTCCTGCGTGGGTCCCAGCGCAACATTTTCGATACAATATTCATTTCGGTAAATCAATAAAACTCGTATTTTCGAGAAACGAGAGCTTTTTATTAAACTATCACAATTATCACCTCATAATACGTGTAACCAGGCGCTGAGACCAAGACCGCAGTACAAATTGTACTGATTTGGATAATTATCCCAAAAACCGATACCGTTTGCATCAGTTTTTACAAATAAACGTACCGTTTTATATCCAGAATGATCCAACGGGATACTAATTTTCCGTAATTATAAATAGCCTTTTACCGTATTTTATTTCGTATCAAAATAATTTGCAGTCAGCTATATATATAATTTTCCAGAGGAAAATCCTAAATTCAGAAAACCTTCTGAGAATCAAACTACAATTTCAAGGTGTTATTGAAATCAGTTGGAAAAGTTGGAGTAACGAAATCAAAGGTCTCAAGGAGTACTATCAGATTCTGTGTTCCATATCACTGCAGAAATCAAGGTTTATTTTCTGAAAATTTATTTATTTTTGAATTATTTTTATTAAAAATATGAATTTATTTTCGGATGATTGTTTGAATGATTTGATGATTGCATGTTGTAGAGATTGTTTTCCTGATGATTTTCATATGTCATACGTCTGATTTGGAGTTCAATAACATGCTCAAAAGTGGGTTTAATTCTCGAATTTTAAAATTAGGGTTTATAACCCGTATGAATGTTTTCAATTGAAATTTGGGGCTTTTTGATTTAGGGGTTATTAGTTGTTGATTTATAGTGGGTTGTGTTCCTTATGAAATTTGCGATCGATTGGTATATAGCTCGTTAACAGAGGATTAGTGAATCGAAGGGAGTTGTCTTTTTAAGTTTCGATGTTTCGCCGGAAACCGGCGATGTTCTTGGCCAATTTCCGGCCAGGACAGGGATGATTGATGTGTTTTTATTACACGAATAGATTCCTGGTGTTGTGTAGTATAAATCTGGAGCAGATGGTGAGGTGAGGGTGCCAGAATCGAGTTCTCCGGCCACCCCTGTATTTTCCGGCGACGGGGGTGTAAAAATTTTAGTTTAGTCCCTGGACTTTGGGGGACGATGAAGTTTGGTCCCTGAAGTTTCCAGAGTTTGCAAATTTAGGATTCCTGTTTTAAAAATATTCAAAAATCATATTTCCTATTTATTTTTATTATAAAAATTCGATTTTAATTTCTGAAAATTCCAAAAATTATTATTTTAATTCCAAAAATTATTTTTAATTCAAAAATAAATCTGAATTAATTAGTTAATTAATTTCAGTTAATTTTTAATTGATTAATTAGTCAATTAATTCTAAAATTAATTGATTAATTGATTTAATTAATTATTAATTAATTTTATTTAATTATTTAATTAGATTTAATTATTTTAAAAATGATTTAAAAATTTTGAAAAATAGTTTCGAGCTTTAAAATATTATTTTAAATTGCCTTCAAGGCTCGATAATTATTATAAAATTGTTTTGAAGCCAGAATTGGCCAACCGAACCCTGTTTATTACTCCAAAATTGATCGAACGACCCGTTTGAATTCCGAAAAATGTTTTAAAAATCATTTTAAACATCCGAAAGCCTGTTTATGACCCGAGACTTCCTTATAAACTTTATATCATTGATTATGTGACGTGTTATGTGTTATATGTGACTTGTTGGTTAACTATCGGTCTATATATATTCGATGTTTACTTGTTTATTGCATAACTTTCAATCCGTTAATCGGATTCGGGTGACTGATCAACAGCCTAACCTTGGTTTTTAAAATGAAAGTATAATATCTAATTCTAAATCATAATTCATTGTTCACTTGATATCATAACCATTTTCACCTGATGATCATTATTCTCAGTTTTGTCATTGTGACTTGCTGATCTAGTTAGCTCATTTGTGCGATGTTGTTTATGTTCTTTTCCAGTTAAAAAGGAACCGGTTGGTACCGAGGATCCCCAGTCCAACGCGAGAGCTAGGGGTTCAGGTTGATCGAGCTGAGTTAGCAGGCTTCTTTTGGGATAATATAAGTTTATAAAAGTTTGTAATAATGTTTAATACTCAGTTCTGAGTTTGGATAGTAGGAATTTGAACGGTTTGTAATATAAGTGTGTGTTTGGCTTGTGTGCATACTTTAACCTGTTGCGGTCCATGGTAGTTGGTAAGTAGGGTCACTGCATATTATTATTATCTTTATTATTGTTATAAGCAGGTTATAAATAGTGTGTGTGTGGACCCCAAACTTCTGACCCGGGTTTGGAGGGCGCCACATGTTTGGTATCAGAGCTACAAGTTAGAAGTCACTGACACAAGCCTAAGTTGACGGGAATGGGTAGAGGGTTAGGATTAGAAGTAAGGAATAGAAAGATAGAACGTCGAGAGGTTGGGTGCTACGTTATAACAGGTATTAGTATGATTCGTGTCGTGGTTCGAGATTCTTATATTGCGATATGATTTCAGATAGCAGCGATGGCCGACTCTTTTATCCCCATATCAGCTGATCACTCAGAGCCTTCAGTTGGAGTACCATCTTCAGATCCACGTCCCGTTGTTCCACCAGTGTTGGCTATTCTAACTCGACCTGTGTTATAGCCCGTACCACTGTAGGCTATTCCACCCCCAGGCATGAGCCTACCTATCGGAGGACCTCCACCAGCTGATTCAGATTCCACTGGGCATTCAGTTGCGAGTGCCCCATTCCAGTCTATATTGCCCCCAGTTCCTTACTAGCGGTATGAGGCTCTTCTATTGGAGCGTGATTTCTTGTTGGCCCAGATCAGAGAGCTACAACATATCATTAGGACTACCGATGTTGATCGTAGTGTAAGGGAGCTTCGAGAGGAGATTCATGTGACACGGAGGGTTATGAGGCTAGGCTACATGGAGCTACACTACCTGGCAGAGGCCCTGATGCATTGATGGGATGGGCTACTGAGGTGATGGAGGACTTTGAGAGGCTGGGAGGACCAAAGTTTCCTTGGAGTTGAGTCAGAGATCCAGAGATAGAGATGCTTATCAGTGTTATTTTGGTTATGTACAGTAGTGTGTAGTGTGTATCAGTAGACTTTTGAGTTGTATTTAGAGACTAGCTATGCTGACTAGTGAGTAGGTTGTTGTACCCTTTTGCTTTTACTTCCGAAGCGTCTTTACGCTTGTACTACCCAAAACTTTTGATCTATATATATCAGTACCTTTTCCTTTCCAGCACTGTCATTTACTTTATTGCACCTGTTTTATTTTACCTTATTTATTGCACCAGTTATACCCCTGTGATACCATGTACCCTGTTTTCCATAACTATTTATATTCTGTAAAGACGCATGCAATTTACTTAGTTCAATTGTTACAACTCTTTTCAAAAAGAGATATTTCTGTTTTACAAAACTTTTCTTTTATGCAAAGAATTTGATTTAAAATCCAAATAAGTTGTTTGATTCTTTACAGAAAATGCCTCCCAGAAGAAATACCCGCACCAACACCTAGAATGAAGAAACCAACAATAACAACCAAGATGATACAAACCAGAATGCAAACCCAGGACCCATAGACACAGCAATAGCCCAGATTCTCCAAATCTTGGCCCAACAAATAGTTCGCCTGGCACAACAACAATAAAGACAAAACCAATGCCCAGGTAACTTTCAAAACTTTTCAGGCAGTAAACCTACCAGAATTTAAGGGTTCCTTAGAGCAATTGAAGCAAATATTTGGTTAAAGGAGATAGAGAAGGCGTTTGCCTTAGTGAAAGTAAAGGAAGAACAGAAGGTTGAGTTTGCAAGTTACTATTTGAAGAATGAGGCCACCTATTGGTGGGAGATGGTGAAAACATTGGAAGGTACAGATGTTATTACTTGGGAGAGGTTTAAGGAATTAGTTTTAGAAAAGTATTTTCCTCAGTTTGTCTAGGATCAGATGGAGCTGAAGTTTTTAGAATTAAAGAAAGGGAATATGTCGGTGGCGGATTATTAGAGTAAGTTTGAGGAATTGTCAAGGTATGTGCCGTCGTATGTGGGATACTGACAGGAAGAAGGCTAAGAGATTCCAGCAAGGTTTAAAGCCATGGATCAGAGGGAAGGTAGCCATTTTTGAATTGGATACCTATGCAGGAGTTGTATAGAAGGCTATGATCGCAGAGATAGAGAGTGAGATGTCACAGAAGGAGAAAGAAAGCAAGAAAAGGAAATTTGAAGGGAATGAAGGTTAGTCACAACCAGGGAAGTTTCCAAATTTTAAGAAGGGCAAGTTTCAGCCAGATAGGAATTTTAATTTCAAGAGACAAAATGCCAGCGACGGAGGCCCGGGCAACCGTCCAGTTAATGTGAATCAGCCGAATCAGTTGAGGCTAACTTTTCCAGATTCTCAAGTATGTGGAAAGAAACATGGGGGAGTTTGTAATAAATTAAATATAGTTTGTTTCAAGTGTAACCAGATAGGGTACTATTCAAGGGAGTGCCGAAATCAGCCAGCAAAAGAACCAGCAAGTAAGGATCAGCCTATCCGGAATCCAGCCGTTAAGGTTCCATCCATTGGATTTACGTGCTTTAAATATGGAAAGCCAGGACATATAGCCAGGGATTGCAAGACACCATCCCCAGTCAGTAATGCATTGAGGATTATGGGATCTACCCTAGCAGTGAGTGAGACTCCAAGGGCTAGAGTTTTTGACATATCTGTGAAGGATGCTATCCAGGATACTGATGTCGTGGCAGCCACGCTTAATGTGAATTCTTTATGTGCCAAAGTGTTAATAGATTCGGGAGCAACTCGATCATTTATTTCACAAGATTTTGTTAGTAAGTTAAATTGTCCAGTTGAGTATTTAAATGAAATAATGACTGTGGAATTAGCAAATCAAGAATGAGTATCTGTTAATCAAGTTTGTGGGAATTGTGAGATTGAGATTTCTGGTAGTAAGTTTTGTGTAGATTTGATACCACTTAAGTTAGGAGAATTTGATGTTATCTTAGGAATGGATTGGTTATCTAAGCACGATGCCCAGATAGATTGTCGAAATAAGAAGGTAATGGTGAAGACGCCAGATGAAAGAATAGTAACGTTCAAAGGCTAGAAGCAAGTAAAGAAATTCTTAACGATAATTCAAGCCAAGAAGTTACTACGACAAGGATGCGAGCATTTCGTGGCATATGTGATTGATAAAAGTCAGGAGCCAGCAAAACTTGAAGATATTCCAGTAGTGAATGAATTTCCAGACGTGTTTCCCGATGAGTTACCAGGACTTCCTCCAGATAGAGAAATTGAGTTTGCGATCGACTTAGCACCTGGAACAGAACCGGTATCCAAGGCCCCGTATAGAATGGCACCCGTTGAGATGAAAGAGCTAGGGAAGCAATTACAAGAGTTGTTAGAGAAAGGAGTAATCAGACACAGTGTATCCCCGTGGGGTGCACCGGTACTATTTGTCAAGAAGAAAGATGGAAGCATGAGACTGTGTATCGACTATATGGAGCTCAACAAGCTTACATTCAAGAACAAGTATCCGTTACCCAGAATTGACGATCTGTTTGATCAACTGAAGGAAGCCAAGTACTTCTCCAAGATTGATTTAAGATCGGGATATCATCAACTGAAAATCAAGCCAGAAGATATACCAAAGACAGCTTTCAGAACAAGGTATGGACATTACGAATTTTTAGTGATGTCTTTTGGATTGACCAATGCCCCGGCAGCGTTTATGGACCTGATGAACAGAATTTTCAAGGATACTTGGACAAGTTCTTTATTGTGTTTATAGACGATATTTTGATTTATTCAAAGACGGAGGAGGATCATGCGGAACATTTGAGAACATATTTGGAGATTTTAAGGAAAAAGAAGTTATATGCTAAATTCTTGAAGTGTGAATTTGGTTACAGGAGGTTTAGTTCTTAGGACATATAGTTAGTAATGAAGGGATCAAAGTGGACCCAGCAAAGATTGAGGCAATTACAAATTGGGAAAGACCGAGAACACCCACCGAAGTAAGAAGTTTCTTGGGATTAGCGGGATATTATCGCTGATTCGTTCAAAATTTCTCAAGGATTGCAACACCATTGACAAAGCTTACACGGAAGAATGAAAAGTTTATATAGAACAATAAATGCGAAGAAAGTTTTCAGGAATTAAAGCGAATATTAATTACGACACCTATTTTGTCACTTCCAGACGATCAAGGGAATTTTATAATTTATAGCGATGCTTCTCATAAAGCACTAGGATGTGTTTTAATGCAGCACGGTAAGGTGATTGCGTATGCGTCGAAGCAATTGAAACCACACGAACAAAAATATCCTACTCATGATTTGGAGCTAGCAGCTATAGTTTTTGCTTTGAAGATTTGGAGACATTATCTGTATAGAGAAAAGTGCGAGATTTACACGGATCACAAAAGCTTGAAATATATATTCACACAGAAGGAACTTAATATGAGGCAAAGGAGATGGTTAGAATTGATCAAGGATTACGACTGCACTATTAATTATCATCCCGGTAAAGCAAACGTTGTAGCAGACGCATTGAGTCGGAAGGAAAAGTTAAATGTGTTATCAGTACCTAAAGAGATATATAAGGAATTTCAGAAACTGGAATTGGAAATTAGAGTTTGCAAGCCTGATGAAGCAAAAGTGTACAATATGACTTTCCAGCCAGAGTTGTTAGAGAAAATAAAGAAGTTTCAGGAAGATGTAATGGATCAAGATATAAATCATTTGGTAGGTGAAGAATTGTGCACGCAAAAGGATGATCAAGGTATTCTTAGGTTTTCTTCTAGAATTTGGATTCCACCGGTGACAAAGCTGAAGAATGAAATTTTACAGGATGCAAATAATTCAAGGTATTCAATCCATCCAGGGAGTACCAAAATGTACAGATATTTAAAGGAAAATTATTGGTGGCCAGATATGAAGAGAGAAATTTCGGAATGGGTTAGCAGATGTTATACATGTCAGAGAGTTAAAGCCGAACATCAAAGACCAAGTGCATTGCTACAGCCATTGGAGATTCCAGAGTGGAAGTGGGAACATATTTCCATGGATTTCATAGTTAGATTACCAAGGACAAGGGCTAATCATGATGCCATTTGGGTTATAGTGGATAGCCTTACCAAGTCAGCTCATTTTTTGCCTTTAAATGAAAGATTTTCGCTCGACAAGTTAGTCCATATGTACCTGAAGGAAATCGTAGTTCGTCATAGAGTTCCTGTGTCTATTGTATCTGATCGAGATCCAAGATTTAATTCAAGATTTTGGAGGAGTTTTCAAGAATGCTTGGGAACAAGACTGAATATGAGTATAGCTTACCACCCACAGACGGATGGCCAAAGTGAAAGAACGATCTAGACGAGTGAAGATATGTTGCGTGTTTGTGCTATTGATTTTAAAGGAAGTTGGGACGAGCATTTACCTCTGGTAGAATTTGCTTACAACAACAGTTATCACGCCAGTATTGGGATGCCACCCTACGAAGCCCTTTATGGATGTAAATGCAGATCTCCAGTGTATTGGGATGAAGTAGGAGAACGTAAAATACTTGGACCTGAACTAGTACAGCAGACAAAGGAAGTGGTTGAAATTATCCAGAAGAGATTGATAGCCGCACAAGACTGTCAAAGGAAATATGCAGACAAGTCAAGGAAATACATGGAATTCGAAGAAGGAAGCTTGGTATTACTGAAAGTATCACCGTGGAAGGGACTAACGAGGTTTGGAAAGAAAGGAAAGCTGAGCCCAAGATATGTTGGATCTTTTGAGATTCTAAAGTGCGTTGGAAAAGTATCCTACGAGTTGGCGTTACCTCCGCACATGGAACACATTCACAATATTTTTCACGTATCGATGCTTAAGAAGTATAATCCAGACTTCAGGCATGTAATAGAATATGAGCCAATAGAGCTTCAAGCAGATTTGTCATATGTAGAGAATCCGATAGAGATTCTAGAGGAAAGAGAGAAGGTATTGAGAAATAATGTGGTAAAGCTAGTAAGAGTATCATGGAGAAACCCAAAGGTTGAAGAGTCAACCTGGGAGTTAGAAAGTGATATGAGAGAAAAGTACCCTCGTTTTTTTTCTTAGGAGATTCTGAGGACAGAATCCTTTTAAGGGGGGAAGGATGTAATATCCGGGATATATCGTGTAATTATTTTTGCTAATAAAAAATTATTATATGTGTTCAGCATCTATTCTGTGAATTATTTGTTAGGTATTAAATGTGTTTGGATGTTTAAAAATATTATTAATTGAGTATTTTATTTTTTATATGTCCAAATAAAATATAGATAATTGTCATATCTTCCTAATTATTTTTATGTTGATTTATGAATTTATAGGAATCATATGAATTTTATAAAATCTTTTTCCGGGTATTCAAAATCTATTTTATAAAAACGGGAACCAACCGACGTCATCCGTTGTTATGTTTTTAGAACCCGAAACTCTTCCAAGAACTCCTTTCTAACCTAATTGTAATATTCCGAGCATATTCTATGTTTCGACTTTTTCGATCCGGCGTACGGTTTTTCCTGCGTGGGTCCCGACGCCACATTTTCGATACAATATTCATTTCGGTAAATCAATAAAACTCGTATTTTCGAGAAACAGGAGCTTTTTATTAAAATATCACAATTATCACCTCATAATACGTGTAACCAGGCGCTGAGACCAAGACCGCAGTACAAATTGTATTGATTTGGATAATTATCCCGAAAACCGATACCGTTTGGATCAGTTTTTACAAATAAACGTACCGTTTTATATCCAGAATGATTCAACGGGATACTAATTTTCCGTAATTATAAATAGCCTTTACCGTATTTTATTTCATGTCAAAATCATTTGCAGTCAGCTATATATATAATTTTCCAGAGAAAAACCCTAAATTCATAAAACCTTCTGAGAATCAAACTACAATTTCAAGGTGTTATTGAAATCAGTTGGAAAAGTTGGAGTAACCAAATCGAAGGTCTCAAGGAGGACTATCAGATTCTGTGTTCCATATCACTGCAGAAATCAAGGTTTATTTCCTGAAAATTTATTTATTTTCGAATTATTTTTATTAAAAATATGAATTTTTGTTCGGATGATTGTTTGAATGATTTGATGATTGCATGTTGTAGAGTTTGTTTTCCTGATGATTTTCATATGTCATACGTCTGATTTAGAGTTCAATAACATGCTCAAAAGTGGGTTTAATTCTCGAATTTTAAAATTAGGGTTTATAACCCGTATGAATATTTTCAATTAAAATTTGGGGCTTTTTGATTTAGGGGTTATTAGCTGTTGATTTATAGTGGGTTGTGTTCCTTATGAAATTTGCAATCGATTGGTATATAGCTCGTTAACAGAGGATTAGTGAATCGAAGGGAGTTGTCTTTTTAAGTTTACGATGTTTTGCCGGAAACCGGCGATGTTCTTGGCCAATTTCCGGCCAGGACAGGGATGATTGATGTGTTTTGATTGCACGAATAGATTCCTGATATTGTGTAGTATAAACCTGGAGCAGATGGTGAGGTGAGGGTGCCGAAATCGAGTTCTCCGGCCACCCCTATATTTTCAGGCGACGGGGGTGTAAAAATTTCAGTTTAGTCCCTGGACTTTTGGGGACGATGAAGTTTGGTCCCTGAAGTTTCCAGAGTTTGTAAATTTAGGAAAGCTGTTTTAAAACTATTCAAAAATCATATTTCCTATTTATTTTTATTATAAAAATTCGATTTTAATTTCTGAAAATTCCAAAAATTATTATTTTAATTCCAAAAATTAGTTTTAATTCAAAAATAATTCTGAATTAATTAGTTAATTAATTTAAGTTAATTTTTAATTGATTAATTAGTCAATTAATTCGAAAATTAATTGATTTAATTAATTATTAATTGATTTTAATTATTTATTTAATTATATTTAATTATTTAAAAATGATTTAAAAATTCCGAAAAATAGTTTCGAGCTTTAAAATATTATTTTAAATTGTCTTCAAGGATCGATAATTATTATAAAATTGTTTTGAAGCCAGAATTAGCCAACTGAACCCTGTTTATTACTGCAAAATTGATCCAATGACCCGTTTTAATTCTGAAAATTGTTTTAAAATCATTTTAAACATCCGAAAGCCTGTTTATGACCCGAGACTTCCTTACAAACTTTATATCATTGATTATGTGATGTGTTATGTGTTATATGTGACTTGTTGGTTAACAGTCGGTCTATATATATTCGATGTTTACTTGTTTATTGCATAACTTTCAATCCGTTAATCGGATTCGGGTGAAACAAAGGGTAGATAGAAGTATTTGTCGAATAGAATCGTGTGAGTCAAATATTGATAGATGCTTATGATATGTGAGCAGAAGAGGCAAGGTGTAGGAAATGGAAACAGGTAGTCGAGGAGTAAGAAAGTTGTGATTGAAAGCGAGTGCAGTATAGTAAGCTCGTACCAGGAAAGTGTTCTGAACTTTCTCGAGATATTGTAGTGATTGATAGTTCTGTTTTATATTGCAAGTGCTTTGAAGCACTAAACCCTAAACCCTGATTCCAGTTTTTGATCTTGAGCCGTAAACCTGATTTTTTCTAGACCATTGATTGTTGTATACCCAAATACGAACCTCAAATATACGATACTACTCCACAAATACATACAAACTAAATATCAAACACTGAACCAGATTACTTACACACTCAAACCATTATATCTTATGCTTTGAAAGGCCAAATCCTTGAAACCCTGAAACACTGATTCTTTTGTTATCCAATTCTTTCATTACCTAACAGCCAAGCTTTGGAAATGCCATATTGATCTTTATGCAAATTGAAACCATTTTCATTATTGAACGTCCAATGTTGTTAATGATTCTGTTTATTGTTTATTACTGCTTATTCTGTTATTATGTTAGAATTGGATTGTTTTTTAATAAAATTATGGACCAGATTCATGGTCAGACCATATAATGGTCAAGTTAGGCCAATGTATGCCTTGGATCCAGTAGTTAGAGCAGCGTTGTGTGCTTTGCTCGTGGTTAGTGCGTGACTGATCAACAGCCTAACCTTGGTTTTTAAAATGAAAGTATAATATCCAATTCTAAATCATAATTTATTGTTCACTTGATATCGTAACCATTTTCACCTGATGATTCTCAGTTTTGTCATTATGACTTGCTGAGCTAGTTAGCTCATTTGTGCGATGTTGTTTATGTTCTTGTTCAGTTAAAAAGGAACCGGTTGGTACCGAGGATCCCCAGTCCAGCGCGAGAGCTAGGGTGTTATGGATAAAAAACCAAGGTTATTACTTGCTGTATTTAATACTAAGATTCGAGAGCTCAAGGCCTTTAATGGCTGCTCTCGTGTTTCATGACTCAATCTGCCTTTACGAGATGCCTACGTATCTCTGTGAATTAGAGAATCAAGCCAAAAAACGTAGTTCTGATTGGTGGGGGTGAGACCCCTTATATAGATGTTGGGAGTCCTTGAATTGGACTTGGTATAGGAGACTTGGTGGGCAAGTCTCATAGTTAGAATGGACTTTGGAGTCCTAGATAGTAGGAAATTGATTCCTTATCCTTTTAGGTCCCCTTGAGGCTAATCTCCAAGGATTTATATTCTTATCGGGACTCTTTTCAACATCTGTTTTGTCCCTTATTAATTAATTACGAAATTAATTAATAATCAGGGCTTTTGGGCCTTTTTTATTCCATCAGGCCTGATCTGGTCCATCAGGCTTAACCTTTCTGGTCTGAGTATCATATATCTTCTTATTGGGTCTAGCAGCCCACAGCTTGTACAATTAATGCAGTATTTAATAATACAATCATAATTTATTTATCCCTATCATTTGCCCCCCAACTTTTGGGAAACATCGATTAGGTTTCGCAGAAGTTAAGTCTATTCGTTCCCTTACAGGGTTTCATTTTTCCGTAAAGTGTGGAGCGACCTACACATTTACAATGAATTTTCCCTTTTATTCAGGAATTATTTTAATTTCTAGGAATTTTTCCCTTATTTCCGGGATTCTTCCCTTATTTTCTGGATTTTTCCCTAATTTTCTGGGATTTTCCCTAATTTTCTGGGATTTTCCCTAATTTCTGGGATTTTCCCTAATTCTCTGGGATTTTCCCTAATTTCTGGGATTTTCCCTAATTTTCTGGGACTTTCCCTAATTTTCTGGGATTTTTCCCTAATTTTCTGGGATTTTCCCTAATTTCTGGGATTTTCCCTAATTTTCTGGGATTTTCCCTAATTTTCTGGGATTTTTCCCTAATTTTCTGGGATTTTTCCCTAATTTTCTGGAAATATTAACATTTTTCAGAAAATATTTAAGGAATTTTCTTATTTTTTTAAATAATCAGAAAAACAGAATTTTTGTTGCTCAATACATCCTAGGCGTTGTTGATCCACGCCTAGGAGACAGTTTCCTAACAACGTCTAGGAAAACTTGCGTCCTGGGCGTTGTTGGAGGCTGATGCTTCCTGGGCGTTGTTGATCCACGCCTAGGAGACGGTTTCCTAACAACGTCTAGGAAACTTGCGTCCTGGGCGTTGTTTAAGACAGATGCTTTCATAGATCCTAGACGTTGTGCACCCACGCCTAGGAGACAGTTTTCTAACAACGTCTAGGAAACTTGCGTCCTGGGCGTTGTTGAAGACAGATGCTTTCATAGATCCTAGACGTTGTGCACCCACGCCTAGGAGACAGTTTTCTAACAACGTCTAGGAAACTTGCATCCTGGGCGTTGTTGAATACAGATGCTTTCATAGATCCTAGACGTTGTGCACCATTGCGCTCTCATCCTTTCAGAGGGTAATTTGCAAGGTGTAGGTCTAAGTGACCTTGGTCCCGAGGGTATTTCTTTCCCCTTTTTGTTCCATTTCCTCCATTCTCTATTTGTCCTTTTTCTTATGTGCTCGTATTTGCCTGCAGCTAGGGCCGCTTTGGACACGATCTTCAAGAAGCGGGAGGCCTGTGCCGCCAAGGGCTCTGCTGTTGAGAGCCACCGCGACAAGCGGGTTAGGATTGGTGACGGCCCTTCAGTCACGGTTCAGGAGGCCGTCCCTACTTTTTTATCCCAGAGGCCTCCTAGCCTTGATGAAGATAACTCTCCCTTTACCGTCACTTGGGGCCTTCAGAGGAGGGACACGGTGGTAGGGAGTTCCGAGGCTGCCGCCGTTTGGTCTCAGAGTGTGATCATGCCTCGTGACAGGGCTGAGATCGTCGAGTCTTCTGATGACCTACAGATTGAACGTCTGGGTGCTCAGGCCGTGACTTCTGTAAGCCTCTTCCTTTTTTAACTGTTTTTTTTTGCTTATTATTACTTACTTACTACATGTTCATGCAGATGAATACCTATCTCCAGGCTGCCCTTCACAATTTGAAGGATGTGAGGACCAGCCTAACTATTGCTGAGAGGGACAGGGATAGGTACCTCAAGGCTTCCGAGGCCAACTTCACTCGTTTTCGTGAGGTAGAGAAGGAGCTGGCGGACGAGAAGGAGAAAGTTCGTAAGCTGGAGCTGGATGCTCAAAGGGCCCGAGCTGAGGTGATAGCTGAGTATAAGGCATCTCAGGACTTTCAGGATGTCCTAAATGCTGAGTACGATGCTAACTTCCCGGAGACCTTTTCTAGCTGTTGGGAGCAGATAGTAGAGGAGATTGGGAAGAAGATTCCGGAGGTGACTCTTACTGCCTATCCAGTCCCTGATATTCCTGGGAAAGAGCCTCTTCTTGATGACATCCCTCTTTCTCCTATTCTTGCTTCTTCTGCTGAGGCCGAAGCTGTTTCTCCTCGAGGTGCTGATCATGTTCCAGTTCCTTCTTCTGCTGCCAATGAAGGAAACATCGATGATGACTTCTTCAAGGATCTTTGAGTATTTTGTTTTTCTTGTTTGGCCCATTGTGGCTTTCTATGTATTGACTTAATCGCATTCAGAACTTATTACCCTTCGGGGCTTGTATTCTATATGTTGCTTTTCTTGCCTTTTTCTGTTTTATCTTTACAATCTTAATATGCATTTGAACCTTAAACATCCTTAGATAGAAATAATTTCAAACTCTTTAATATGAAGTCTGGTTTTCCAAAACCTTACATAGCATGGGTTCGACCCTAATCAACAATAACTAGACAATGTAAATTCTACTGGAATATAAAATCCTATGCAAGCAAAGCTTCAAGGTGCTTTTAAACCTACTTGTCAATGACAAGTGAGAATCGTACTTCTCCTATCTTACACATAGTAAACCTTCAGGTTTTGTGCGTGCCAGGTCCTCGGGACTTCAAAACCTTCCATAGTTTCCAGCTTGTAGGTTCCTCTACCCTGAACGCTCTTGACTCTGTACGGCCCTTCCCAATTCGGGGCAAGCTTTCCTTTCTGTCCAACACCAGAAGCCTCTATTTTTCTCAAGACTAGATCTCCTTGTTTAAAAAATCTCTCTTTAACCCTTAGGTTGTAATAGAATGAAGCCTTTTTCTGATATTCTACTATCTTTGCATGTGCCTCATCTCGCACTTCATCAATTAGATCCAGGGCTAACCTCTGCCCTTCCTCATTTTCTACAGTATTGAAAGTCTGAATCCTTGGAGAGGAATGCGATATCTCCACGGGAACTACTGCTTCTGCCCCATACGCCAACATGAAGGGAGTTGCTCCTGTCGTAACTCTACAGGTAGTCCTATAGGCCCATAATATGGGAAGTATCTCATCCACCCAATTATTTCTTGACTTCTCGATCCTTTTCTTTAATCCATCCAGGATTATTCGATTTGCTACTTCTGCTTGCCCATTAGCTTGTGGGTGAGCCACAGAGGTGAACCGTAACTCAATTTCATTTTCTTCACAATACTTCTTGAATTCCTCGTTGTTGAATTGTGTTCCATTGTCAGTGACGAGGATACGGGGAATTCCATATCGGCACATATTGTTTTCCCACAGGAATTGTGTAACCTGTTTAGTTGTGATTTTGGCCAAAGGCTTGGCTTCAATCTACTTAGTGAAATAATCAATGGCTACCATCAGAAACTTCCTTTGGGCTGTGGCCATAGGGAAAGGCCCTAGAATATCCATCCCCCACATAGCAAAGGGGATTGGGGAGTTGATAGAGGTCAGCATCTCGGGGGGTAGTCTAACAACTGGTGCGTGCTTCTGACAGCGATCACACTTCTTCACATATTCTTTGGCATCAGCCATCATTTCTGGCCAATAGAAACCTAAACGAGTTATCTTATGAGCCAAGGCCCTGCCCCCCAAGTGTTGTCCACAAACACCTTCATGCACTTCTTCAAGAGCTAAGCGTGCCTCATCGGGCCTGAGGCACCTCAAGTAAGGAACCACGAAAGATCTTTTATATAAGATCCCATCTATCAAAGAGTACCTTAGTGCTCGAACAGTTAACTTCCGGCCTCAATCGCATCGCTTGGCAACCAACCGGTCTGAATGTGAGCCTTGATGGGATCAATCCATGACGTTCCCAAGCCTACGGGAGCCACAAGCTTAACATCTATGCTTCGTGTCTTCAAAACACGGAAGTACACACTTCCTGAACTTTCTTCAATCTCAGATGAAGCAAACTTTGATAGCGCATCCGCTTTAGCATTTTCTTCCCTTGGAATGTGTTCAACATGGCATTCATTAAATTGGGTCATCACAGCCCTTACTAGGCGAACATACTTAGCCATCGTATCATCCCTTGCCTCAAATTCTCCCTTTACCTGGGATATGATCAACTTCGAGTCTCCACGGACCTTTAAATTTTTGACTCTAAGTGTCCCAGCTAGACCAAGGCCAGCAATCAGGGCTTCATACTCTGCCTCATTGTTTGTGGTTGGGAAGTCTAGTTTCATGGCATACTCAATTAAGAATCCATCTGGGCTTTGCAAAACCAACCCTGCTCCACTGGAATTTGTTTTTGATGCTCCATCAAAATAGAGAACCCAATATTCTTTCTCCTTGTCCCCATTGTCGACTCCCTTGTCTTGAGGTATGGTATCTTCCTGCCCCCGACTTCTTGGTTGGGTATGGTACATTCCACCACGAAGTCAGCTAGTGCCTGGGCTTTTATGGCCGTACGTGGCTTATACTTGAGATCGAACTCTCCCAACTCTATTGCCCACTTAATCAGTCTCCCACTTGCCTTGGGACTGTGAATGATATTTCTCAGTGGCTGATTTGTTAGCACTTCAATTTGGTGAGCTTGAAAATAAGGACGCAGCTTTCTTGAAGCCATTACCAAGGCTAAAGCGAATTTCTCAATGGCTGAATAATTCAACTCAGCACCATGCAAAATTTTGCTGACATAGTATACGGGTTTCTGGACTTTCAGTTCCTCCTTAACCAACACGGCGCTCAAGGCGCTCTCTGAAACAGCCAAGTACAAAAATAAAACTTCATTCAGAACTGGCTTGGCCAACAACGGGGCCTGGCCCATATAATTCTTTAACTCTTCAAATGCCTTCTGATTTTCCTCATTCCATACAAAGTCTTTGATGTTCTTCAGTGACTTGAAAAATGACAAGCACTTGTCTCCTGACTTGGAGATGAATCGTCCTAACGCAGTAACCCTTCCTGTGAGCTTCTGAACATCCTTGACAGTTTTGGGGGGTTCCATGTCCAGGATCGCCTTTATTTTATCGGGATTTGCCTCAATTCCCCTCTTCGAGACCATCAATCCCAAGAATTTTCCAGATCCTACTCCGAAAGCACACTTCGTCGGATTCAACATCATCTTGTGGTACCTCAGGACCTCAAAAGCTTCCCTTAAATGGGCTATATGATCAGTCTTTACTAGACTCTTGACTAACATGTCATCAACATAGACTTCCATAGTCTTACCAATAAGATCCTTAAAAATTCTATTCACCAACCTTTGATAGGTGGCTCCTGCATTCTTGAGACCAAACGCCATAACAAGATAACAATAAACACCAAAGTCAGTGATAAATGATACCTTTGGAATGTCATCCTTATGCATTTTGATCTGGTTGTATCCGCTAAAACCATCCATGAAACTCAGCATCTCATGTCCAGCGGTAGCATCAATCAAAGTATCAATTCTAGGCAGCGGAAAACAGTCTTTGGGGCATGCATCATTCAGATCGGTGAAGTCTATACACATCCTCCACTTTCCATTAGCCTTCTTCACCATTACAGGGTTTGCTAACCACTCCGGAAATTGAATCTCCTCAATGAATCCAGCCTCTAAGAGCTTTTCCACTTCCTGCTTTATAGCCTCTTGTCTTTCCGGGGCAAAATTTCTTTTCTTTTGTTTCACTGTCTTCCGGCTTGGATCTACGTTTAGCTTGTGAGTAATTAACTCCGGGTCTATGCCTGGCATATCAGCTGCTGACCATGCAAACACATCACTATTTTCTTGCAAAAATTTCACTAACTTCCCTTTAAGGGGCTCCTCTAATGTGGCTCCAATGAAAGTCGTCCTCTCAGGATTCTCGGGGTATAAAGGAACCGAGACCAATTCTTCTGCTGGCCTTCCTCTATTCTCATCATTTTCTCGAACATCCATATCTTCAATAGGAAGAACCTGCCCCCCGACTCCATCTGCCCTCAAAGAGGCCACATAACAGCTTCTAGCCATTTTTTGATCTCCTCTCTCTTCTCCAATCCCGTTTCGGGTGGGAAACTTCATGACTGAATGGTAGGAAGAGGGGACTGCCTTGAAGGCATGTATCCCTGTTCTCCCCATGATAGCATTATAAGTTGAACTAGCCTTTACCACTACGAAATCCAGCATCTGCGTTGCTTGCCTCGGCTCCGTACCTATGGTGGTTGGCAACTTGATTATCCCTTCCACGGGACATTCTACTCCAGCAAATCCATATATCGGCATGTCGGTTGGTGTTAACTGGGAGTCGTTATACCCCATCCTTAGAAAGGTGTCGTGGAGCAAGATATCCACAGAAGCACCATTATCCACAAGGACCCTCTTAACCGGGCTATTTCCTATTATTGGTGTTATAACCAGCGGGTCGTCATGGGGAAACTTCACACCCTCTAGGTCGGAATCATCAAAAGCCAATGTTACTTCTGTCCTGGCCCTCTTCGGGGCTTCTCCAACAATATGCATAACCTCTCTAGTATATGCCTTTCTGGAATTTTTGGACAATCCAGCAGCAGTTGGACCTCCAAAGATCGTGTTTATCACAGGCCCTCGAGGTCTCGACCCTCCATAAATGGTGTTTATAACTGGTCCTCTAGGCTGGGGGTTTCGCCCCTGATCGTCTTGGTCCCTCCTACGATCTTCAAAGTTCTTACTTCCATTATTATTTCTGTCCCCTCCATCTCCAGTATACTTGTTCAATCTTCCTTTTCGAATCAAAAACTCAATTTCATCTTTCAATTGCCTACACTCATCGGTGTCATGGCCAACATCTTTGTGAAACCTGCAATACTTGCCCTTATCTAGCTTGGCGGGATCAGCCTTCAAGGGCTTAGGCCAGCGAATATCTCTGTCTTTCTCAATCTCCATCAAAATCTGACTTCTGGGAGCATTTAACTTAGCGTATTCAGTGAACTTTTGGCCAGGTCCTCCCTTCTTGGGGGTTGAATCAGGGTTTTGTTCGGTTCTAGGATATTTGTCCTTAGCGATATACTCCAAATCAGTTTTTCGTTTCTTGCCTCCAGTGGGCTCATTACTTACTACGGTCTTCCTCATACTTTCTTCAACCTTGATATACTTCCCTGCCCTCTCTTGGAGCTGCAACATGCTCTCAGGGGGTCGTTTGGCCAAAGACATCTTGAAAAACTCATCCCTAGTTCCTTGTTGCAGTGCTATCATGGCTACCTTATCATCAAGGTCTGGGACTTTTAAAGCCTCCTTTGTAAAACGATTCAGGTAATCTCTTAAGGATTCCTTAGCTCCCTGCACAAGACTCATAAGAGATGCTGAACTTTTCTCATGGACTCTTCCACTGATGAATTGCTTAATAAAAGCCTGACTTAATTCTCTGAATGATCCAATAGAATTTGGGGGTAGGCGACTGTACCATCTTTGAGCCATACCCGACAGGGTTTGAGGAAAGGCCCGACATTTTATAGCATCGTTCACGGGTTGCAGCAGCAGTGCATTAGAGAATGTCCAAACATGATTAGCGGGGTCTCCCGTGCCATCATAGGCTTTGATAGTGGGCATCTTGAATTTCCTTGAGATATGGGCATTCATTATCTCTTCTGTGAAGGGTGGAGTTGGATCATCAGGATCTCCAAGGGGAAGGAGATTGCTTGGATCAGTTCTTGGGACAGCAGCCCTTCTTCTTACCGGACCATCCAGGTCTATGATAGGAGGAGGATTTCTCCCCCTATGAGGTATGTGGGTTCTGGTGGCTTGGTGAGCCTCCAAGTCACGCCTCAGCCTTTGGATTTCAGCCTCATGAGCCCTGATCTTTTCCTGCACTTCTTGGGGATTCGCCCCTGGGGTGCTTTGGGGGCGTTGCCTTCCATCGGCCATTGGCTCTTTTCCAGGACGCCTCCTTCTCGGGGCCACTTCATCATCCGAAGATTCGGAGTCTCTCTCAGTGTATGGACCAGAAAATTCCCGATCCTCAGGGATAGGATCCAAACCTCGTATATAGGGGGGCGACCGCCCTCGTACTTCGCTTCGCCCAACATATCCGCTTCCTCCAACCTCAGGATGAAGGGGCATCCCATAAGGGGGGTTAGTAGTAACAATAGTTGAATATTCATACCCGACGGGTCGAGAATTCACAAGTATATGTATTTGTTGAACTTGAGGATTCGTACCTTGAATAGTCGGGGGAGTTGTCCCTTGTGGCTGAGGATGAGTTGCCCCTGTCTGGGCTTCCCCCTGAGTAGATGCATAAGTTGAATGGGGAGGAACCTCCACGATTGATGAAATCACCTGGGTTGCCTCTAATGGTGTTCCTTCCTCTAGAGCTCCAATTGTTCTCCGTGTTCTCGCCATGGTTGTTGTTGTGTTCCCACAGACGGCGCCAAATGTTATGGATAAAAAACCAAGGTTATTACTTGCTGTATTTAATACTAAGATTCGAGAGCTCAAGGCCTTTAATGGCTGCTCTCGTGTTTCGTGACTCAATCTGCCTTTACGAGATGCCTACGTATCTCTGTGAATTAGAGAATCAAGCCAAAAAACGTAGTTCTGATTGGTGGGGGTGAGACCCCTTATATAGATGTTGGGAGTCCTTGAATTGGACTTGGTATAGGAGACTTGGTGGGCAAGTCTCATAGTTAGAATGGACTTTGGAGTCCTACATAGTAGGAAATTGATTCCTTATCCTTTTAGGTCCCCTTGAGGCTAATCTCCAAGGATTTATATTCTTATCGGGACTCTTTTCAACATCTGTTTTGTCCCTTATTAATTAATTACGAAATTAATTAATAAACAGGGCTTTTGGGCCTTTTTTATTCCATCAGGCCTGATCTGGTCCATCAGGCTTAACCTTTCTGGTCTGAGTATCATATATCTTCTTATTGGGTCTAGCAGCCCACAGCTTGTACAATTAATGCAGTATTTAATAATACAATCATAATTTATTTATCCCTATCATAGGGGTTCAGGTTGATCGAGCTGAGCTAGTAGGCTTCTTTTGTGATAATATAAGTTTGTAAAAGTTTATAATAATGTTTAATACTCAGTTCTGAGTTTGGATAGTTGGGATTTGAACGGTTTGTAATATAAGTGTGTGTTTGGCTTGTGTGCATACTTTAACCTGTTGCGGTCCATGATAGTTGGTAAGTAGGGTCACTGCATATTATTATTATCTTTATTATTATTATAAGCAGGTTATAAATAGTATGTGTGTAAATCCCAAACTTCTGACCCGGGTTTGGAGGGCGCCACAGAACCAACCCTTCTTATTGCATGCATAAAATTATACAAGAGGAAGGAAGCAAGCCAATTGTTGAACTACAGAGAAGGCTAAATCCGATGATGAAAGAAGTCATGAAGAAGGAAATTTTTTAGTGGCTAGATGCAGGGATCATCAATCCTATTTTTGACAGTTTTTGGGTGAGCCCAGTTCAGTGTATGCCGAAGAAAGGAGGCATCATAATTGTTGCTAATGAGAAGAATGAGCTCATTCTTACTCGAACAGTCACAAGGTGGAGAGTTTGCATGTAATACAAGAAGCTGAACAAGGCCACGAGGAAGGATCACTTCCCTCTTCCCTTCATTGATCAGATGCTTGATAGATTGGTTGGGCATGAATACTACTATCTTCTGGATGGCTATTTAGGCTATAATCAGATTTGCATTGTGCCAGAAGATCAGGAAAAAGACTACCTTCACTTGTCCATTTGGTACCTTGGCCTTTAGAAGAGTTTCTTTTGGGTTGTGTGGTGCACCTGCCACATTTCAGAGATACATGATGGATATCTTCTCTAACTTGATTGGTCAGAATGTGGAGGTGTTCATGGACGATTTCTCTATGTTCGGTGATTCTTTTAATGGGTGCTTGCAAAATCTTGGCGCCGTTCTTAAAAGGTGTGTTGAGACCAATCTGGTTCTCAACGGGGAGAAATGTCACTTTATGGTGCAATCGGGCATCATTCTTGGGCACAAGGTCTCTATTAAGGGTCATGAGGTGGACAAAGCCAAGGTGGGGGTCATTGAAAATCTTCCTCCACCGATTTCTATTAAGGGAGTCCGTAGCTTTCTTTGTCATGCGGGTTTCTATCGGTGTTTCATCAAGGACTTCTCTAAAATCTCTAAACCCTTGTGCAATCTTTTGGAGACAGATGTTCCTTTCAAGTTTGATGACGAGTGTCTAGCTGCTTTTGAGAGCTTAAAGAAGAGCTTGATTACGACACTTATCATAACTGCTCCTAATTGGGATGAACCTTTTAAAATGATGTGCGATGCAAATGACTATGCAGTTGGCGCAGTTCTTGGGCAGAGAAAGAATAACATATATCATGTTGTCTACTATGCTAGTAAGACCCTCAATGGTGCTCAACTGAACTATAATACTAGTGAGAAGGAACTTTTGGCTATTGTCTATGGTTTTGAGAAGTTTCGATCTTATTTGCTTGGGACGAAGGTGAGAGTTTTCACTGATCACGTTACGATTTGCTATCTCGTCTCGAAGAAGGACTCGAAGCCTAGACTAATTCGATGGGTTCTTTTACTTCAGGAATTCGAGTTAGAGATGAAGGACAGTAAAGGTACTGAGAATCAAGTCACTGATCATCTCTCTCATTTAGAAGATCCAAGTGCAACTTCACAGGATAAGACATTGATAAATGAGTCATTTCCTGATGAGCAATTGTTTAGGGTGTAAGAAGAAGAACCGTGGTTCGCAGACATTGTGAACTACCTTATGAGCAACATTATGCCTCCAGACTTGTCTTCTGCTCAAAGAAAGAAGTTTCTTCATGATGTGAAGTGGTACATGTGGGATGAGCCATTCTTATTTCGGCAAGGAGCTGACCAAATCATCAGGAGATGTATTCCGTACAGCGAAACAGGGGGGATCTTGCAAAATTTTCATTCAACTTTTTATGGAGGCCACTATGGTGGATAAACGACAGCAACTCGTATCCTTTAAGCGGGATTCTTCTTGCCTACATTGTTTAAGGATACGCATCAGTTTGTTTTAAAGTGTGTCTGATGCCAGTGGGTTTGTAATATGTCCAAGAGGGATGAGATGCCTCTTAATGTGCTTCTCGAGGTTGAATTCTTCAATGTTTGGGGAATTGACTTTATAGGGCCATTTGCCTCATCTTGCAATAATCAGTATATCTTATTGGCGGTTGATTATGTCTCAAAATGGGTGGAAGTTAAGGCTTTTCCGACGAATAATGCAAAGGTAGTGCTAAATTTTCTTCACAAGCAGATATTCACAAGAATTGGGACTCCAAGAGTCATAATCAGTGACGAGGGATCGCATTTCTATAATCACAAGTTTACTGCTATGATGCAGCGATATAATGTGAATCATCACATTGCTACAGCCTACCATCCTCATACTAATGGTCAAGTTGAGGTCTCTAATAGAGAGATCAAGCGTATTTTAGAGAAAGTTGTATGTCCATCAAGGAAGGATTAGTCTTTGAAGATGGATAAAGCTGTTTGGGCGTATCGAACAGCATATAAGACTCCAGTAGGCATGTCACCGTTTCAGTTGGTTTATGGTAAGGGATGTCATTTGCCTATGGAGCTCGAGCATAAAGCATATTGGGCTTTGAAGAAGTTGAACCTTGATATGGATGCAACTAGAAAGAAAAGGATGCTTCAATTGAATGAACTCGATGAGTATCGACTTCAAGCGTATGAGAATAACAAAATGTACAAGGAGAAAGTCAAGATGTGGCACGATAGAGGTTTAGTTCTCAAATCATTTGTGTCGGGGCAACAAGTTCTTTTGTTCAACTCTCGTCTTCATCTTTTTCCTGGAAAGTTAAAATCAAGGTGGTCAGGGCCGTTTGTTGTCAAATTGTGTTTCCACATGAAACGGTGGAAATTTTTGAGAATGATCCAGGCCAAATGTTCAAGATGAATGGATAATGGTTGAAGCACTACTATGGAGATACGACAAACCGTGAGGTGGTTAGTACCGTTTTATTGTCAACTTGATCTCGGGGATTCTACGTAAAACTAGAGATGTAACCAAGCGCTTCTTGGGAGGCAACCCAATTTTTTATACATTAGTAGATAAAGGAAGAAGAAAATAAGAAGAAAACTACAAAAAATTAGAAAAAGAAAAAAAATCAGTGTCAACTACAGAAGCACGGCGCGCACGCGCTGAGCGGGGAGGCCGCGCAGAAAGTACAGTAGCACGACGCACCCACGCTAGTATGCGGGGCGGCCGCGCTGGCTCCTTGAACCTGAAAAAAAAACAGAAAAATCGAAAAAAAAATCAGTCTATACCCGAATTTCCCTCTCCAAATCAGTTTCAGTTACTCCCATTATTCCTTTAATCGAATCCCACTTCTTTTCCATAACTAATTCCTAATTTCTGATATATATACACACTTATACACAATCTTCTCCATCACTTCTCAATTCTCAAACACATAAATCTCTCTTATAGACTTATATTTTTTCTCTTATTCGAATTCAATGGAACCCAAGAGACAAAGAACCCAAGTTAGCAGCAGCACCACTGATTCTTCGAGTGTTGGTGGTGTGAGGCCTAGGTTTTCTACTCCGGAGGCTGAAGTGGAGTATACGAGGTTGCTATCGAAGCCCATAGTGAAGGAGAAAGGATTTTTACCATCGGGGAGGGATAGTAAGTTGCTCGAGATGATTCTCGAGATGGGTTGGGTTGCTTTTTGCGAGACATCCGCTGCTGTGCCCATGAGTGTGGTTCATGATTTTTACGCGAATGCTAAGGCGGATAAGAATGGTTTTACCATGGTTAGAGGCTTGACGGTGGATTACAGTGTTGATGCTATTCGGAGAGTGATTAACATGCCCGAGAGGAGGCCAGAGCAGGAGAATTGGAATGCTAAGAGGAGGATGATTTTAAATTGGATTTGATTGTTGCTATATTGTGTGTGCTAAAATCTCACTGGAAGTTCAAGAGGGGCACGAATGACTATGCCACTTTCCCTATACGTCCATTATGGCGAAGTTGTGTATGGCGGTTGGAGTTTATTGGCCCGCACACAAGCAGCTTCAGTTTCCTAGTGCTCCTATTGACAGTTCTATACTCTTGAGTATGCAGGAGTGGTACGAAGGGAAGCCTGATTTGAAGGGGCTCACTTATTCATATGATCACTTGCTAGGTGGATGGCCAGCGCCTCAAGATTATGCTGTGGGGACGACTCAGGCGAGCAGAGCAGTATGGAGAGCTCAGTTGGGCGAGGCCTGTCCTTCACAGTGGCAGCAACAACAGCAGGATATTGAGGATAGTGTTGGTTTGGGTTCAGCACAATATAGGTGCTTGATGAGGAGGATGGATGCGATGCATGACATCCATAGTAGGTTTGTACATGATCTCACCCAGGCATTGGGGACTGCATTCAGAGCCCATGAGTTGATATCCAATGGCCATATTTCGGTGAGGACTCTATGTACCCGCCTCCCGATAGTCCTGACTCCTTCACTCCTGATGATCCTGGTTCTGAGTAGGTATGTCTGATTCCTTACTATAATCTTCACTAAGGACAGTGAATATTTTAAGTTTGGGGGTGGTAGTTAAGGAATATATGTTATGCGCGTGTCCATATAGTTTGCATATTCATGATAGTTTAGTTCATATAGCTGCATTTTTGTCATGTAGTTTTTTATTATTATTTATTTTATTTTATTTTTATTTTGCATGTAAGTATGTTGCATATAGTTCATGATGTGCATTATAACATGATCCTTTAAGTTTGCTTTTCCGATTGATTTGTGATATTGATGCTAGTGTAGTGATGTCGTGTATAGTGATGTTAAGTACTATCGAGTTGATTTGCATGCTAGAGTCAATAAAAATTTCACTAAGTCTTATAGGTTGCTTGAGTACTAGATCATGATCAAGGTTTGTTTGTTTTTCGAGGTTTAATTGCTTGTTTATATTTAGAATTTAGGATATTCTCTTAATGATAACATAACATGGATATTTAAAAATTGGAGAAAAAATTTGGATTTCATTGCTAGTTATTGTGGCTAAGTGTTAAATGGCTAGTAGCCGGCTCATTTTATATGAGTAGTCTAGGGTTAAGCGAGATGGAGCGAAACGCACTCATTCAGAAATCATGTGAAAAAAAGAGAAAAAAATATATGTGTTGTTGTATAATTGATCACGATTAGGCTCTTTAATACTCGAGTTATTAAGTTCTTAGGGGACTTTGTGCCTAGTGACCTAAGGCTTTTATAGCCTGGGATCCACTAACCTAACGCTCGCTACATGGGTATTATAGCATAAGTCTTTTGTGGACCTCAATCATTGCACGGTCAAATAAACATATTTGTGATTGTTTACGTATTGTGAATAAAAGCATGAATCTGTGTAATAACTCCGATATAAAAATTGAAGTGTTGTGAGTCAGTTTGAGTTTAGTATTTATTCTCTTTATAACCTTATGATTGCCTTGATGAATAGTGAGTCATGATTATTGATCTAGTTGCGATAGTAAATCTGTTAAGCATTTGCACACACGCACGTTTCTGGCTAGTAAGTTGATTTGTGGGATTTGATTGATCTTTGTGCGAATAACTGCATCTGTTGAGATGTTCCTCATCGGTTGGTATAGTTATTCTGAGGGGATCGTTGCATTCATGAATTTGCATTAATTCAATTATATTTCTTGTTCTTTGAGTCTGTTTATGCTTGAGGACAAGCATCGGTTCAAGTTTGGGGGGGTGTTTAGTGGCATTTATGTCCACTTATAATGCTTTCTAAAGGCTTGAATTGGTGTTTTGTACTCGAGTTGTTTGTGTTTTTAATGAGTTTTTGTAGTATTTTGTATTTCAGGCATAAATAAGGGATCAAGGATATTTAGCATTGCTTTGGTGCTAAAATGGTGTTAGGAAGGTGTCATGGATGAGTGCTCATTGAATGGCATCAAGAATCAGCAATAAAAGAAAGCAAAACAGTTTTTCCAGAATGTTAGCGTGCCCGCACTGTGATAGCCCGCGCCCGCGCCAGAAAAGTAGAAGGACAACATGCCCGCGCTGGTGAAGCGTGCGGGCGCGCCATGTCTAGATTTCAGAATCATGTTGCAGTTAGAAAAAAGGATTTTCTTGGCTTCTGGATTAATTGGGCTGCTATATAAAGACAACTTAAAGACGTTTTTCAAAATGGAGCTTAAGGAGAAGACATCGAGAAGACCTAGGAGCACAAATACAACCAAGGCGAAGAGGATCTAGTTTATTCTTGTGATTATTTGTTTTAAGTTGTAATCTTGGATGCTAGTTTTCTTGTTTGTTGAACCTATATTCTTGTTTAACGTACTTTGTTTATTATTAACTTTATAAAGACTTATTGTATTATACCATCCTTTCATCGGAACCCACGGTGATGATGAGTTCGGTTATGGGCTAATCGTTATCGTGGGGTTCCAGCAGATTTAGTTATGGATTTCAATAAGTTAATTTATTTTGATACCTTAATGTGTGGTGATTGTATGATATCCTAGTATTGGTTGTGCTTATTCGTCTTATGAGCTCCACAAACTTATAAGATAGTATGTTAGTCTCTATTGAAGCGAAAGTGAATATAGGGGTTTAGAACTTGCCATGCTAGCATAGGTTCATGTATTTGTTATGCATGATTCATAGGTAATTTTAACCATCTTACTTGCCCTATGTAATCACGATAGATAACTTGTTCATTAAACCTTTATGTTGTCAAATTCTATAGACATATAGGGTCTCAACATAATTGGTGTCTATTCAGCTTTTATCTCTTTTGTGGATGTTTGGTAGTAGGGTATTCATACAACGAAAGTTGGCATTTACTAGTTTCGTGTTGTCTGATTAGTGTCATCACCATTGCATGCTAATGTTAAGAACGAAAAGGCTAATAATTGAAATAGTAATGAAGTTAGAATCCCATGCTTCTGTTATATAAGTAAATCAACCTTTTAATCTCTTAGTTAATTGCATGTTAGTTAATATCTTAGTTAATAAACAATCTCAACTTGTTATCATCTTAGCATTGAATAATAACCATACCATCGTTGCATAAGTACATTAATTGAAATTAACCTAAACCAATCTCTATGGGAATGAACTAGAAAGAATTATATATTACTTGCGAACGCGTATACTTGCGAACGCGTATACTTGCGTGAATATTAGCGCATATTTTCGTCCTAACATTAAACAATGATCAATTGAAATGATTCAGAGAAATCAAGTTTCTTGTTAAGCAATTAAATTTTAAAACCAAGGGTAGGCTGCTGAACAATCACACACTAACCCCGTGCAAGGCACACAACTCTGCTCTTTAAACTGGATCCAAGGCACACATTGGCCTAATACGACCACGAATCTGGCCCACATAAAACTATCCAATTCTAAAACAATTCAGTATAATACACATTGTAATTCAATAAAGCAGAATCATAATTAACTTCGATAAAACATTTATCTCAAAGCATAAAGAAATTCATCTGTTTCACTAGGGTATATCAAGGTATGTACTAAGAATGGATTTAAGCCCATAGAAGAATCAGGTAATAAATGAACAATGGTTATACAAGGTGTAGGTCTTTGATGTTAAAAGGTGTTGTAGAATATGTAAGCCTCAGTATGTTCAAGCAATTTTGTTCTAGTGTTTGGTGTATGGTGTATATGTATTTGTTGAGTGGTATCGTATTTGTATGGTTTAACATCTGGGAAATCAACAGTCGATGGTTTACGAAGAATAAGGCTTACAGCTCAAAGGTCAAATGAGTGATCAGGGTTCAAGGTTGAATGATTCAAAGCACTTACAACATAAACTGAACTATTTTTAATACTATCAACATGTCACGAGAAAGTTTAGAAATACTTTCAATATATCTCGAGAAAGGTTCAGAAGTACTTGCCTTATCACAAATAATTTCCAACTTCATTTCCACTCGTCTAACGATTCTATTCAACAACCACTTGTCTACTTTTTCTATGCCTCGCTTCTACTCACTGATCACTTGCTTTCTTTTCTACGCCTTAGTCACTCTTTTAGGCATCATAATTATTTATCAATACTCGATCTCATATTATTCTTATCTTCACATAGACGTCATAAGCATTTATCTACCCTTCGTTTTAGCCAAATCCGATTTACGGATTGAAAGTTATGAACAATGCAGTCAAACAATAGACACATAGGTATATAACACGTTAATCAGATATCACATAACACATATCATGCAAGGTATTGGATAAAAATAATTTTTCAAAGAAGATTCGGAGTTAAAATGATTTTTCTGGTATTTATTACGAATTTTTGAACATTTATCGAAAATAAACGGGTCAAAAAAATCATTTTATAAGTGATTAACAAGGTTCGAATACCTAAATTCAACTTCAAAAGCATTTTATAATAATTTCGAGCCTTGAACATATTTTAAAAAAATATTTTAAAGCTCGAAAATATTTTTCGGAATTTTTAAATCAAAAAATAATTAAATCCAATTAAATAATCAATTAAAATTAACTAATAAATTATTAAATCACTTAATCAATTAATATTTAAATTAATTGACTAATTAAAATAATTAATTATCAATTAAATGTAATTAGTTAGTTAATTCAGATTTATTTTTGGAATTTATAAATAATAAAAATGCATTTTGAATTATTTTTAAAAATAAAATCTGATAACAAGTTTCTAATTTGGGAATCAGGGTTTTGAAAATCAAAACCGGGTCATAAATTACCCAAACAGGTCCTGAAGATCCAACCCGGGTCGGGCTGAAGGTCCACCGGTTTCCTAGGAATTCCCCAGATTGCGGCGACCGTCCCAAACACCGGTGGACTTCCGACGCCCCACATAACACATACAAACACTCCGTTTTTCAGCATGACTTAACTCAAAACAACCTCAGTAGTCCAGAAAAGCAATAGCAGTAATAAACGAACCATGTTCGTTAATCTAGCAAAAAGTCGAAGAAAGCCGGTGAGTATAATTTTTTTCCAATAAACTCAAATCTAGAATCCTTTGTACTTGAAACAACCATCAATTAATATCTTTTTAAAAGCTCTATAAGCCGGTATCATCTAATTAAACCCATGACCCTCCAATAACAAACGCCTAAATCTCATTCAAGAACATTCAAACAATTTAAACCCTAACCCAAATTTTTTTTATGTTATTGAAATCAAAATTCAACATATAATATACCAAATTGACTTGAATTTCATGATCTACAACATGCAATCATCAAAACACATCAAAAACTTCAAAATCAAAAAGTCCTAACTTAACCTTAATTTAATACAAATTTAAACAAATAATTATAAAATAACCTGTTGATTCTGCGGTTATATGGATTCAAGAACTTGAATCTACTCATCGATAGCTTCGATTCGACTACTTGAACGCCCAAATCGGAGTTCGATAACAACTTCGAATCCTCGTTTTATTATGAAGAACGCGATGAATTCTAGATTTTTTCTTTGGAAATTAAATAATTTTACTGTTTCTTTATGATTATCTGTACAAAATACAATACTGTATTGGCTATTTATATTTACAGAATATTGGTTTCCTGTTGGATCATATCGGATATAAAACTAGAATACTTAATCATTAAGTATTAATAAAACTGATCTAATTCGGTACCGGTTTTGGGATAATTATCAAAACAAGGCTTTTTGTAAATACATTCTTGGTCTCAGTGCTTTGGTTACACGAATTACGAGAAGATGATATAATAGTTTAATCAAAATATCTCGTTTCTCAAAAATACGGGTTTTATCGATTTACCGAAATGAATATTGTATCGAAAATTTTGCGCCGAGACCCGCACGGGTAAAGCCGTAGTCCGAATCGGAAAAGTCAAAAGACGAAAAGTGCTCGAAATAATCAAATTAGGTTAGAAAGGAGTTTTACCGAGACTTCCGGGTTGTAAAAATGTAAAAACGATTAAAGTTGGACAATTCCCGATTATATAAAATGATTTATAATTACTCGGAAAAATAATTTATTAAATTCATAAATCCTTTATAAAATCATATAACAACATATAAATTAATAGAAAAATATCAAAATTATCTATACTTTATTTTGGCCATATAAAAATTTAAATACTCAATTTTTTACCACATTTAAACATCCAAACACAAATATCAATCAATAGATAATTCACTAAAATTCACATAATAATCACAGAATAATTACTTATTGATAAAAATAATTACACGATAATTATTTATTTGATTGCAGGGTAACGGGAAAAATTCTTTAGTTTTGGACAGTGGATGTTCAAAACACATGACTAGAAATAAATCCATGCTATCAGAGTTTAAGGAGAAAGCTGGCCCAAGTGTTTCTTATGGAGATGCAAATTTAGAAAAAACTCTGGGATATGGCAAAATCAAATTTGGAAATGTCATCATTAAAGATGTAGCTCTTGTTGCAGGATTCAAGCATAATTTGACTTGTTCGAGTCAAATCTGGGACAGAGGTTATGTAATAACCTGAATTTTTGGGACTTTGTAAAACAATTGATGAATAGTAACCGTGAAAATGAGGGAAAACATGTTAGACCACGCTATATTATGAATGGTAAATTAAGTTTCTGAGTCCATATTGTGATTGTAAGTACCAAATGAGTGTATGTAAAAATGGATAGTTTTCGAAGAAAACCAATTTTGTAAAATGACCTTATATTACAAACTATAGAAGAATACGAGAGTCATGTTACTATCAAGAATTTTGAATCCTACGAATAAAACTCAAGTACAAGGTTACGAGTTATAGAGGATTTATAAGAAAAGGATTTCCCCGTGAATCGCTTATGAAGATTTATCACAATAACGAACAAGCGACCAAGTGAATACGTAAGAGAATAAATAAACGTATCAATCCATGCAACTTCCCCTTCAAGCGATATAAATCAATTAGCCTAAAATGCAATTAGAGAATGCTAATCAAATAATAATGCAAATAGTAAGGTGATGTAGTGAATAGTGAGAAGCATGGATGTAGTACTTGCTATAGCTTTTAGGTTTAGAAAATTGACATTGCCACTTGATTTGTTACAAGATATGCATATATAATAATACACAAAAATCAGCCACACTAATTAAACATCACCAAGCAAGCAAGCAAGCCAAGAAGCGCTCTCCCCCTCCCTCACCATTTCCATTCGGCTTTTTCAAGAAAAAAAGAAACCAAAACTCAAACCCTAACTTCAAGCCATGGATAATTGCTCAAATTAATTCCCAAGATTCCTCATCATCAAACTAAGGTAAGATAAATCTTTCATGTCTTTTCATTGAGGTTTTCATTGTGACGGCCTCAACCCCGGGGTCAGGAGTTGACGTCATTAAACACGATAAATAGAAATATAAACTACAAGATTATTATTAATATTAAACTATCACGACCCCAAACCAAGATCCGATCCAGGTTCAAGTATGATCCAAGTTACACTTTATTACAAACCATTATTCAAAAGTCTGACACACTAACTTATTTAGCAACTCATCAGACCGTACATGGTCTGATACTAACTACCTCTGAGGAGCCGGGTCCTGAAGGGATTGAGACACAGTTCTTCCAAGGTCTGACTGGTCTTCTAGGCATATGTGATATATATATAACAGGTTGCAAGGGTGAGCATAATTGCTCAGCAGTACCAATATATGAATATCAAGATTAAAACAGTAAAGTAAACAGTTATAAGAATAGAACTAAAAATCAACATGAAATCTGAAATATGTAAATCATTTCGAACAACGGTGAATAAAGAAAACTAATGTAACTGGATATCACTAACTAGCATGTTCATTATAAAACAAACGTAGTTGTGTGCTATGTAAGTACCAGAGTCCAACTTTAGCATGTTATTCACATTTATTAATCAACTATATCAATTACTTATTCCCTTACGGGAATCACAAAGACAAATCAGATACGTAACGGATATATGAAGACAGCTGATCAGGCTATCAACACCAGACGACTCCAACTGCCATCCCATATACCTGTTCCGGAATTCAAAGACTAGCTAGGTCTCTGAACTGCTGGACTAATTGGTTATATAATGCGCGCTACCGAATTAGCCTCTTATGAAACCTCACTCTGGCCCCTATGTATCCAATATCTGATTGTTTTATCCAGTTTTCAAAACACTTGTACCTATCTCTTTCAAAACCATTCATTTTAACATCACACGTAAAACTGGTTCACAAATCATTTTCATTTGAGATAGGTTCCTTTCGAAGTTACTTTTCCCCAAAACAGGTTTGGAAACAATTATTTATAACTCACAGGGGATACGTAACTTAAAACGTTTTCGTTCCTGTTCGAAAATAAAAAAACAGTCTATTCATACATACTGAGCCATAAAAGAATGGTGAAGGTTACTTGCCTTGCAACACTTTTGGAAACCCTAAGTAGCTTTTACGCTGACTTTCGGTCCTTGTGAAACTCGACTGGGATCTACAGTAACAGAATACCCTAATTAGTTATCCCGACATACTTGATATCCTCGAATCCTAATAACCCAATTCGATAACCCGACTCGTATAACGATTATACACATAATCCCGTAATTCATATTCACATAAGGGTAAAATGTTTTATATTATAAAGTACATTTCTCGTATTTAACATAAATTTTTAGAAAATTTTGATAGCAACTTTCCTAGTTTATAAGCCTACCCGTCGATCATAATCGACGTCCAAATTCACAACAATCCACAAGTCACGTCACAACACAATTTTCACAATCACAAAATTGTTTACGTAAGAAATAAATTATATGATTCATTTTATTTATTTTATAATGTTAGGACTCAGATAACGATCATCACGGTCCACCGTCCGCTCGTAAAAATTCATCGCGGACGGCGGAAAAATTTATTGGTGTCCAAAAAATATGCGGGTGTCCAAATAAATTCTACCGGTTATTGTAATGATTTCCGCATGCAAAATAATTTAATATCATGAATATTAATCAATTATTCCCTGCGATAAAAAGGAATTAAAATTAAAATTGCAACAGTCCAAACCAACAACACACAAACGGCCCAACAAGACCCAAACAACCAGGCCCAACGGCAAGGCCCAAAGAAACCAACCCAACAGAGAAACAGGAAGCACAGCCGCACAAACACACGCGCCACCGTGCTACACACACACACACTTTCACACACACACAATAACACACAGGCACACACATATACATAAGTATATATATATATGCAAATACAAAAATTAACAACACAAATCGAACCAACCAAGCAAGAAAAGCAAGCGGCGGCTCACCGGAATCGGGCCGAAAAAATGAGAACAGCAGCAACCGGGAACAACAGGGAAGAAAGAACGCAACAGAGGGAGGAAGAGAAACGGAGAAAGAGAACCGAGATAGAGAGATTAAGAGCACAGAGATGAAGAGGAGGAGTTGCAATAATAGTAAAAAAACAAATGCTGTAAATTTATGTCGGGCAGCCACGTAGCAAAAAAACATGGGTACGTGTTAATCCCTGTTTATGAGGTTTTAACACGTGTCCCTCGAATACCCGGGGATCGAAAAATATCTCGCACTATACGATTTATCAAGCAAAGCTGCTGCTAAAAAAATGAACCAAAAATTATAAAAATAATATTAAAATGTTAAAATATCCCGAACTTAATAAAAACATAAATTTCATAATTTTTAAACGAATTTCGGAGCGCAACTTATACCCGTGTTTGGCGATTAAACGAATCAACGCGCGGGTAAAACTAATCCCAAAAATTTTAGAAATAATTTTAAAATTCTCGAAATATTATAAACTTCATAAAATATGAGTTTCAAAATTTTTGAAAAATTCTGGAATTAAATACTGATTTTTCAAATAAATACAATCAGAAAATCATTTAAAGATAAATAGTTAATAAAATATTGATTTCTCCATTTTATAAAATCCAAAAAATAATTATTGAAATTATGAAATCATAAAAATAATTTTACAGGAAATCCAAATATTTATGAAATAAAACTGTAACAAAATCACCTTTAAAAGCGAAATAAAATAACGTAACTCAATAATTAACTACGCAATTCAACCCCATTCACCGATAAATCACAATAAATAATAAAATCAACACACCGCTGTCAAAACCAATACACATATTTTATGTAATTAATTATTCAATATTTATACTTTTAAAATAATACAAAATATACGATTCGTTATATTCATGGTTAAATAAAATGGTGAAAGTGATGATGAATAGTAGCAAATAGTAACTTCAAAGTATTTTCTTGATTTCTTGGAAGGATTTAGGCTTCTTAAGCTCACCAAGGACTCACCTCGCATCATCCATCAAGAAGAGAACCTCTCAAGCTACCAAGAAAGGTAAACCTACATCCAAATATTTAAGCTTTAAACTTTCAAGAAACTCATGGATCTTGAACATAAGGATAGCTTTAGTGGTTGTATTTAAAATTTAAGAAGTATTAGTATATTGGATGTTAGAGATGATGTTGTGGTCTCAAGAACTAGATGTTCTTGAGTTGAATAAGTAATTAAGATGCTGGATTGATTATTTTTGGTTGATGATTACTAATTTAGAGTTAAAACAAAACACGGATCGTTAACGTTGCGCCGTTATAATGCCCGAATCGTGATACAAAATTTTCTGAAAAGTTATAGAATATATAAATTGTGTTTTCTTGAAAAATAATATAGCTTGAAGTAAGGATCATTTAGGCGCTTGAATCACTTGATTTTCATTTACGGTTCAAAAGTTAGGTCTATTTTAGTGAAAACGATTTACGAGAGAAAAACTGCTGCAGATTACGAACTTTGGAAGTATAAATGATTGACTTAAAATTATTCTAAAATCATGAAAATTTTATAGAGAGCATTACATGTAGTATGCAAAAAATATATAAAAATTTCAAGTGGAAATATTGATATTTCAAATTTATAAAAATGTCGGAGCCGAGGTCGCGCGAGTAGAATTCCTTAAGAATCATGAGAGCAGCCGAGTGGTAAAAGCAAATGAGAATAATGGAAAAAAAGGATTATGAAATAAAAATGAAGTTCATGACTACTCGTGCTTCATTAAAATAATGAGAGTAAAGAGAGTCATGTAGTTCGATTACAAACGTTGCATATTTAACAAACAACGATAAATACGATTAGAGACTAACAGAACAATAATGTTCTTGATTTTAGATTACCGGACAAACTCGAGAGTGCCCTCCACCTTAAAACACCTAGGAAAGTTTACGAACCCTAATTCATATACTGTTGTGTTGTGTAGATTTATTTACTGCATTTATGTATAAATGTCTTGTTTGCTATGATTACAAATTACGATTTACGTATCGATATTGATTGGAAATACAATGTACATATCGTATAATATGTTAATGCTAGTGAGTAGCGTGATGATAATTTATAGACCAAGAGTCGGTCAGCTTGTAATAATTAAAAACCCAGAAATCATTTCGGATATGTTTTGGACGATTAAAAGTCCGTAATTATTTTATTCCAAGGGACCCGATGTCCTCTTGCAAAATATTAAATATCTCTAATTTATTTATAACGATTTCAAAAGATCGTATTCCCTCAACTATATTTAATCATTCGAACAATAAATATTATTTCAGATATTCATTTAAATGGGAGAAGTATTCTTCGACGTTTACATTATTATAAACTCAATTATTTAATGGCCCGTTTGGGAAACTGGATTTCATTTGAAATTCTGGATTTGATCAAATAAGTTGTTTGGGAATTTGGATTTGGATTTCATTTGAAATCCAGGACATTCAAATATTAGTATAAACATGAGAATTTGAAATGACAACTCAAATCCTGTCATTTGTAATCTCTCATTTGAAATGAAATGTAAGTTTCCAAACACCCTCTAATATAATTTAATTTCTTAAACATAAATTAGTTGAGGAATATTATTCCAATTATTGTTTTAAATCAGAATTATTTGACATTTAATTATTTAAAAATTATTATTAATTATTAAATATTTATTAAATGATTTAATATGATATAAAAATCATAAAACCTAATTTGAAATACTTTCTGAGTTCCAGGATAATCATTCTAATACATTCCGATCGTCGAAAAATATTATCTTGACGTATATTAAATATTTTGACTATAGTGTCGGAAGAAACTCACCCTCCTTTATTTATCTGTTGACAAAAGTCAACCCATATTATCTTAGTACTTCCTCCAAAAATTCTCGGAAGTACATATATATACTTATAAGATGAGCAGTGCCTATCAACAAACAAAACTCTGATGGAACTTCGATGTAGTTCGAGTTCTTGGGATATGATAGGATTATTCAAAGGACTAGGAGGGGTAGACTCTAGTACTAAGAGTACTAGGGAGACTACCAAAGGTATCGCAGACGAAGGTACTCCATGTACTCAGGAACATGTGAAGGGTGTGTATACCTGAAATGGGACACATAGCCTGAATATGGCAAGAGTGATAACCGGGATACGAAGGTGTTGTCCTTCTACTAGTAAAAAAGGTTACAGATTTCCCTATTACGACTGATCATCGTATACAGTGGCTTCGGTAAATTTTATAATCTTCTAATTGGAATTGAGATGCAATACCGTAACCCAAGCCTAGCTGCTGGGTTTACGATTAAGGTATTTGCAGACTAATAAGTCAATCGAAAACATTGTTTCGAAAAGAGGTACGTATCACCAAGAAAATTACGTTGAATAAATACATATCCATTTACGGATTAATATAAGTTCTTGTACAGTCTTTTCATACTGTCAATTATAATTATGGGCAACATAGCTCACACGTGTTTCTTAATATAAGCATTTGTTTTATGTGTTGAATAAGAGCATGATTCTATATTAAACTCTAATAATCTTGAAGTTTTATAAGTCATTTTATGTCTAGAATATATTCTTCATATAAGCTTATGATTTCCTTGAGGATAATTAAGTTATGGTGATTGATCTAGTTTTGAAGCATATATGTTAAGCATTCGCACACACCACATTTCTAGTTGTATGTTAGCTTGCGTAATTTGATTGATCCTTAGTCGCCAAATTGCATTTGTTGATATGTCATGTGTTGGTTGGTTTAGTCATCGCGAGGGGATCGCTGTATTCATATAAGTTACATTCATGCATATGTTATTCTATTTTTGAGTCTATGATGCTTGAGGACAAGCATCGATTCAACTTTGGGGGTGTGATAAGTGGCATTTTATACCGCTTAGAGCGTCTCATAACGGCTTGAATTGGTGTCTTGAACTCGAGAATTTTGTGTATTTGATGAGTTTTCTAGTATTTTTGCATTTTAGGGTATAATTTGCTTTGATAGGTGGTTTTTATCAAATAAAGCTTAAGGAAGTGCTTGGAATCAGTCTAGGGGTGATGAGCGAAGAAATCAGCAAAAACAGAAGCAATTCAAGGAATTTTCCAAAAGGGTTGCAGGCGCCCGCGTGCTAGTAGAAGGAGACCGCCTGCTAGCAGGCTCCCGCGTGGAGGATACAGGCGACCGCCAGTAAGCGGAATTTCAGATTCTAGATTTTATTAATTCGAGTCCAATTGGGCTTCTGTTAGCGCTAGTTCTCTTGGGCTATTATATAAACCTTATGGGAAGACGTTTTCTTCATAGAGGAGATAATCAAGAGCGAATGTAAGAAGATTGAGGAGACCGTTTTAGCACGCAACAACGAAGAAGAGGAATCATGCGTTTATCTTGCGATTCTTTTAATTAGTTGTAACAGTGGATGCTAGTTTTCTTTATGCTTTGAACCTTAATACTCTTGTGACGTACTTAATTATTTATTAAGTATTTTTAATCTTTATATCGCTATGGTATTATCATGCTTTCATATGAACGCAGGTGACAATGAGTTCTATTATGGGCTAATCGTGATTATGGGATCCTAGAGGATTTACTGTGGATTTCTTTAGTTAATTGTTTAATACCTTGGTATGTGGTGATTGTATGATATCTAGAATAGGTTGTGCTTATTCGTCTTATGTGCGTCGCGAACATGTAAGATAGCCTGTTAATCTCTTGTGAAGCGACAGTGAATCTTGAGATTTAGAACTTGCCATGCTAGCATAGGTTCATGTACTGTATGCATGATTAGTGGGTAAATCTAACCGTTTTACTTGCCCTGTGTAATCATCATGAATAACTTGTGCTTAAATCGTTATATTATCAAATTCTGTAGACATATAGGGTCTCAACATAATTGATGCCTATTCAACTTCTATCTTAATTGTGGATGCTTGGTAGAATGGTATTCGTACAACGAAAGTTGGCGTTTATCAGTTTCGTATTGTTCGATTAATATCATCACCATTACATGCTAAGGGTAATAAGAATAACTATTGAATGAAGTAGTAATGAAGTCATGATCTCATGTGTGTTTAATATTGTTAATTTAAGTGTTTAATTCTCGTAGTAATTATTAGTTAACCAACCTTATTTGTTATTGTCTTGACATTGAAGAATAATCATACATTGGTGAGTAAGTGTTAATTAAATATAATTAATAAGAGTCTCTGTGGGAACGAACTAGAAATCATTCTATATTACTTGCGAAATCATATACTTGCGTGAATTATTTAGCGCATGCTTTGTGCCTAACAAGTATTAGGGCAAAAACACGCGCTAAAATTCACGCAAGTATACGCGTTCGCAAGTAGTATAAGATATAAATCAGATTCGTTCCCACAGAGACTGGTTTAGGTTAAATTCAATTTATGCACCTATGCAACAATGTATGGTTATCGCTTAATGCTAAGACAAATAACAAATTGGATTTTGATTAAACTAAGAGATTAAACTAACAATTATAACTAAGAGAACAAGAATGGTTGAATTAATATATATGACAAACATGGGATTCTAACTTCATTAAATACTTTATTCAATAGCCTTATTGTTCTTAACCTTAGCATGTAATGGTGATGACACTAATCAGATAACACGAAACTAGTAAACGCCAACTTTCGTTTTACGAATACCCTACTACCAAGCATCCACAAAAGAGATAGAAGTTGAATAGACACTAATTATGCTTAGTCCTTATATGTCTATAAGAATTGAAAACATAACGGTTTAATGTGCAAGTTATCTATCGTGATTACATAGGGCAATTAAGATGGTTAAAATTACCTACGAATCATGCATAACAAATACATGAACCTATGCTAGCATGGCAAGTTCTAAACCTCTATATTCACTGTCGCTTCAATAGAGATTAACACGCTATCTTATATGTTATCTACGCAAATAAGATGAATAAGCACAACCAATACTAGGATATTATACAATCACCACACACCAAGATATCGAAACAAATTAATTATTGAAATCCATAAGTAAATCCGCTAGAATCCCATGATAACGATTAGCCCATAATTGAACTCATCGTCATCATAGGTTCCAATGAAAGCATGGTATAAAAAAAGGTCTTAATAAACTGAATAATAATCAAAGTACGAATAAAAAAGGTCTAGGTTCAACAAGAATGAAAACGAACATCCAAAGTTACAACTATTTTCAAAGAATCACAAGTAGAAAACAAAATCTTCTTTTTCGGAGTTGTTTTGTTCTTCTAGGTCTTTTCCTTGATCTCCCAATCTTCCCGGATGATGAAAACCCTTTTTTTAAGTTTATGTAAGCCCATATTGGACCAGGACCCTTAAAATCGTCAAATTCCACTCAAAAAAGGCTTTTTCAGTGAAATCAGCAAAGTCAGCTGCGCATCAGCACGCGGTCGCGTGCGGGTCGGAGGCGGTCGCGTGCACTTCTGACGCGGCCGCCTGCAGCCTTTCTGGAAAATTCTGATGAATCTTATTTTGCCCATAACTTGAGTTCTACTCGTCAGAATTAGGCGATTCAACTGTCCCCGCGAAGCTAACGAGATTATCTACAACTTGACAATGGCATTGGATTATAAATCTGATCACTTTTTATCATATTTACTTTAAAGGATCCTTTCTTCATTTAACTGATACATGAAAATGCAATAACACAAAAACACATCAAAATACCAACAACTTGAGTCCAAAACACCAATTTAAGCTTGTAATAAAGCATTCCAAGTGGATATAAAATCCAATTATCACACCCCCAAACTTGAATTGATGCTTGTCCTCAAGCATAAACAGACTCAAAACTACAAGACAAACCTAATGCATGAATGCAACTACGTGAATGCAACTAAATAATAATGCAATTGATCCCCTCAGAATAACCATAACCAAATGAATAAGCCAATGCCTCTAAGAATGCAATGACTTAAAACAGATTTCGAATAAATCCAAAAAACTAACTCATAAACCAGAAACGTGTGTGTATGGAATGCTAAACAGATATCTCTCGATGCTAGATCAATAACCATAACTTATCTATCATCGAAACAATCAAAAGTTTATAAAAAAAATAGACAATAAACGAATTATGACTCACAACACTTCCTTTCTGCTAGAGTTATACAAGGATTCAAACTATTATTGAACACATAACAAAGATGCTTATTTGATCGTGCAATGAATGAGGTCCCAAAAGACTTATGCAATAATATCCATGTAGCGAGCGTTAGGTTAGCGGATCCCAGACTATAAAAGCCTTAGGTCACTAGGCACAAAGTCCCCTAGAACTTAATAACTCGAGTATTAAAGAGCTCACTCTTGATCAAATATGCATAAACACATACTTTTTTTTCTTTTTTTTTCTTTTTTTTCTTTTTTCTTTTTTTTTTCAATAATTTCTGAATGAGTGTGTTTCGCTCCATCTCATTCACCTTAGACTACTCATAAAAATATGAGCCGGCTACTAGCCATTTGACGCCTAGCCTTACAACAACTAGCAATGAAATCTAAGTTTTTCTCCAAATAAAAAAAATCAGTGTTTTTACGTCATTACGAGAATATCACAAATTCTAAATATAACCAAGTGCTTAAATCTCAACAACAAACAAGTATGATGATGATCTAGATCAAAAGCAGCCCTATAAGACTTTGTGAAAATATTTGTTTCTGGCATGCAAATCAATTCATTAGGACTTAAACATCCCTCTATTCATCATCACCACACTCAAATTAATATCGACTTATCAAATATCATAGTTCATCTTAAGGGATCATGCTAAATATGCATGCAAATGCAACTATATGAAATCACATTAAAACAAACAAATATGTCCTAAATGAACAATCATGCAAAAATATGAATGAACTATAACTTAACATGCAATATGAATCTATATGAATCTATATTGACACACACACTACTAATCCTTATATTATCACCCCGAAACTTAAAATTTTCAATGTCCTCATTGAAGGTAATAATAAGGATTTTAGGCATACCTAATTAGTGGGAGAGTCACCCTCACAGGTGGAGGATTAGGTGGCCAATCAACCTCGCCAACAGTGTCTCGAACAACAGTACCGAAAGCGTATGTCAAATCTTCAGTAAAATATCGGTGGATGACATGCATGGCCTCCATACGCCTAGTCAATCTTCTATACCGTGCATCACCAACACCAGTCCTATTAACTACCTGTTATACATGAGAAGAACCCTCTATAGGCACGGGAATATCCGTCCAGCCACTATCTACATCATCAAAAATATATCCCAACCCCTTTTCATGGGGTGCACCTAAGAATGAATAACTCAAGTGATCTGGCATTCAGTTGAGCTCAAGTGTGGGAGCTTCTTGAATAAATGGTTCAAAACGCTCCTGAGAAATTTTCAGCTCCGCTAACCCAAGATAATCGAATGGCAAATCCAACTTCCTCATCCATGGAGGTGCATTCAAATCCTGCAATTGCTCTGCTCCTTCTTTGTCTTAATAACTGATTCCCCTATTAAGGAACTCTCTAAGGTATCTGACTTTGGTAATTGCTCTGGCTCTGAATTTACTACAGAGTCGACCCACTCTACTTTAAAGCATTCATCTTTAGTTGTGGGTAACTTTGTTTCCTTGAACACATTAAAAGTGACCTTTTGATCGTAAACCTTCATCGAAAGCTCTCCTTTTTGCACATCGATCATAGTTCGGCCTGTAGCCAAGAATGGTCTTCCCAAGATAATGGGAATCTTCTTATCTTCCTCAAAATCAAGAATTACAAAGTTAGCAGGGAAGATGAGTTTATCCACCTTGACCAAGACATCCTCCACTATACCTCGTGGATAAGCGATGGAACGGTCAGCTAGTTACAATGACATGTATGTTGGTTTCGGATCAGGCATACCGAGCTTCTTGATGATAGATAAAGGCATCAGATTGATGCTAGCTCCTAAATCATATAAACACTTGTCGAACGACAAGTTTCCGATGGTGCAAGGAATAGTGAAGCTTCGAGGAACTTTAAGCTTCGGAGGCAACTTCTGTTGTAGCACAGCACTGTATTCCTACGTTAGAGCAACGGTCTCTAAGTCACCAAGCTTCACTTTCGAAGTTAGAATACCTTTCATAAACCTCGCATAGCTAGGCATTTGTTCAAGAGCTTCAGCGAAAGGTATGTTAATATGAAGTTTCTTGAACACCTTCAAAAACTTCTCAAACTGCTTATCCATCTTTTTCTTCTGCAGCCTCTTAGGAAAAGGAGGTGGAGGATAGATCTGTTTCTCCCCTGTATTACCCTCAGGAGGAGTGTGTTTCACAGTAGTCTTCCTTGGTTCCACCTCTGCTTCCTTCTGCACTTCTTCTTCAGCCACAACTACATTTTATAAAACTTGAGATTTTTCATGCTCTTCGTCTTGCTGAATTTGGGGCTTGCGACCTTTCCAGACCTTAAGGTGATGGCGTTCACCTGTTCCTCAAGTTCCCTCTTGCCTGGATTTGTTTCTGTATAATTAGGAAGTGTTCCTGGTGGTCGATTCAATAAGGCATTAACAATTTGCCCTATTTGGTTCTCCAGAGTCTTGATAGAAACAGCTTGGCTTTGGCATATAAGAGCCTGGTTTTTGCACATAAGCCACAACTCCTCCAATTTAAATTTTTTATTCGTAGATTGACATGCACCAAGAGTTTGTTGTGTTGGTGTAATTTGTTGCTGAAAACCAGGAGGGTTGAATAGCTTATTTCCAAATGGCTACAACGGTTGTTGCATCGCATTCTGATTGTTGCTCCAACTGAAGTTAGGATGATTCCAGTTGTCAGGATGATAAGTGTCTAGAAATGGTTGCTGCCATCTCTGAAAGTTGCTCACAAACTGAGCTGAGTCACTAGATATAACGCATTGCTCCATCACATGCGAACCCGCACATAGCTCACAAACACTGGTTATCTGATTAACACCCAAGTTAGCCAGAGAATCGATCTTCATAGACAACTCCTTTAGTTGAGCAGTGATAGCCATAGCTGTATCCACCTCAAGAACTCCTGCTACCTTGCTCTATGGCAATCTCTGGGCTGGATACTGATATTCATTAGCAGCCATCAGTTCAATTAGATCATAAGCTTCCTCATAGCTCTTTGCCCATAATGCTCCGCCTGATGCTGCATCAAGCATGGGTCTAGACTGTGCTCCCAACCCATTGTAAAAAAAATTGATGATCATCCATTCAGGCATTCCATGATAAGGACACTTCCTAAGCATCTCCTTGTAGTGCTCCCAAGCTTCACATAGTGATTCTCCCGTTTGCTGTGCAAATTGAGTAATAGTATTCCTGAGTGTAGCTGTCTTCGCCATAGGGAAGAATTTAGTAAGAAATTTCTGAGCAAGATCTTCCCAAGTAGTAATCGAACCAGCTGGTAGATAGTGTAACCAGCTCTTAGCATTGTCCCTCAAAGAGAATGAGAATAGTCTCAGCTTCACAACATCTTCAGAAACACCGTTGAACTTGAAGGTGTCGCAGATCTCAATGAAATCCCTAATGTGCATATTGGGATCTTCCATTGAAGAACCCCCAAACTGGATTAAATTCTGCACCCATTGAATTATGCCAGACTTGATCTCAAAGGCTTGATCTCAAAAACTTGTTAGGCACAAAGCATGCGCTAAATAATTCACGCAAGTATACGCGTTCGCAAGTAATATAGAATGATTTCTTGTTCGTTCCCACAGAGACTTTGATTAATTATACTTAATTAACACTTACTCACCAATGTATGATTATTCTTCAATGTCAAGACAATAACAATTAAGGTTGGTTAACTAATAATTACTACGAGAATTAAACACTTAAATTAATAATATTAAACACACATGAGATCCTGACTTCATTACTACTTCATTCAATAGTTATTGTTATTATCCTTAGCATGTAATGGTGATAATATTAATCGAACAACACGAAACTGGTAAACGCCAACTTTCGTTGTACGAATACCATTCTACCAAGCATCCACAATTAAGATAGAAGTTGAATATGTTGGA